>NC_060279.1:100508694-100856445 GCF_021613505.1 Equus quagga | reverse complement strand
ACCAACATATGAAAAGATGCTCAACATCACTAATGATTAGGAAAATGCCAATCAAAACCACATGATATCACCTCATAACCATTAGAATGGGTATTATTAAAAAAAACAGCAAATAAGTGTTGGTGAGGATGTGCAGAAATTGGAAGCCTGTGCACTGTTGATGGGGGTGTAAAATGGAGCAATGTCTATGGAAAATAGTATGGCGGGTCCTCAAAAAACTAAAATTAAAAATAGAATTACCATGTGATCCAGCAATTCCACTTCTGGATACAGACCCAAAAGAAGTGAAAGCAGAGTCTCAAAGAGATATTTGCACACTCATCTTCATTACAGCATTATTCACAGTAGCCAAAAGGTAGAAGAAACCCAAGTGTCCATCAACAGATGAATGGATAAGCAAAATGTGGTATATACATACGATGGAGTATTTTGTGGTTGTTAGTGCCATCAAGTTGATTCCCACTCCTAGTAACCCTGTGTACGGCACAGTGGAACCTGCCTGGTCTTTTGTACCATCTTCTCACCTTCTGGTGCTACATCAGACAATGCTCCACTGCTATGCACATAGTTTCATGGCCAATTTTTTCGGAAGTGTTATTCAGCCTTAAAAAGGAAGGAAATTATGACAAACGCTCTAATATGGATGAACCTTGGGGACATTATGTAAGTGAAATAAGCCAGTCACAAAAAAACACAAATACTGTGTGCTTCTACTTACATGAGGTATCTAGAGTACAGGAGTCAAATTCATAGAAACAGAAAGTTTCCTGGCTGCCAGGGGCTGGAGGGAGGGGGAAATTGGGAGTGGTTCAATGGGTATATAGTTTCAGGTTTTCAAGATGAAATAGTTCTGGAGATTGGGTGCACAATAGTGTGAATAAACTTACTAGTGAACTGTACACTTAAAAAGCGTTAAGATGGTAGATTTTATGTGTATTTTATGACAATTAAAAATAAAAATAAGTTTTTTTTTAAATGAACTATTTGGCTTTCCCAATGGGGATGGGTGGGGATTATCTGATCAGGCACCCTCTCATGGCGCCCCACTACTCACTTGTCCCCAACAGCCGTTTTTGCCCTCTTATATAGCAATACACTCTCTGTTTAGACCTGGGCTCAAGACTGTCCACAATAAAGACCTCATTTCCCAAGTTCATTTGCAGCCAAGGGTGGCCGCATGATTAAGTTCTGGCCAGTCTGTCCTGCGGCAGCTGCCAGAAACTGTGAAACATTAAACGTTTATTTGAAGCTGCTAAATTTAGGGATAGTTTGCTATGCAGCATTAGATGAACTAATCCAGTCAGTCATGCACATCCCACCTTCACCATGTCTTCCGTATCTGTGACATTTTTTACTTAATACTTTTCTTAAAATTGAGTAACTTTAAGTAATTCCCAAAGATACCTAAAAGAGAAACTTTACACCACAACTGAAAACAGAAAACCAGTATCGATTCCATAAATAGAAGTTAACCAGAAAAACATCTGGGTACTTTTACCCACTGAGGGTTATGAGGCGTGCTCTCACTTTGCTAAAAAGGAAGAGTAAATGGTGTTAGAGAGTGGGGGACATTCCCATCTACAGGGGACAGGGTGTTCTACTTAGGCACACGCACACAAAAGAACACTACACAGCTCTAAAACAGACTCCGGAGGCCTTCGATAAACTAACGTAGTCAGGCACACGTTAGGTAAATAAAGCAAGGTTCCAAACAGAGTCTATCAGCTTTTAGTTACTGTGGTAGGCTGGACAGCGGCCTCCCAAAGATATCTATGTCCTAATGCCTGGAAGCTTTGAATGTTATATTTCATGACAAAAAGTGTGATTAAGTTAAGGATCTTGAGATGGGGAAATTACCCTAGATCATCCAGGCTGACTCTAAATGCAATCACAAGCGTCCTTATAAGAGGGAGGCAGAGGAAGATACTACCACGGACAGAAGAGGGGAAAGCAATGTGATCATGGAGGCAGAGACCGGAATGACGTGGCCACAAGCCAAGGGATGCCGGCAGCCACCAGAAACCGGAAAAAGCAAGGAACAGCTTCTCCCCTAGAGTCTCCTAGGGAACGCAGCCCTGTCGAGACCTTGATTTTGGCCCAGTGAAACTGATTTGCACTGTGAGAGAATGATCCCTGTTGTTTTAAGTCACCAAGTTTGTTACAGCAGCCACAAGAAACTAACACAGTAATAAAAGGGGAAATAAGAACATATATTCAGATTTGCATATATTTGCATAAAGGAACACTGGAAAGGACACGTAAGAAACTGAAGAGGCCACCAGTGGGGAGGAGGTGGATGGGATGGACAGAGATGAGGGAGCAAGACCTCTCAGGCAAAAGGCTGACAGAGAGGGAAGAGGGGGCAGCTGGTGAAAGAGCACAGACGGGCTGACTCAGACAAGAGCTGTGGCCCCCTAAGAACAGACCCCAGGGCACTCAGCCAGGACCTCTGGCTGCTGCAGTCCCTTCAGCCTCCGCCTGGCATCCAAATGCTCTCGCCAGCCCCATTCTGCCTGGACACGCAGGAAATCCCTGGCAGCAAGCCCCCCTCCCGGCCCTCCCCAGCAGAGACTGCCAACTGACTACTCCACAGCCACGCTCTTCTTCTTCCTCACTAACAAAACTCCCCCTTTATTTCAGGCCTGATGCGCTGTGCTGAAGGACTGTCTCCCAAGTTCCTCTGCAGTAGGTGGGGCCACGTAGCTAAGTTCTGGCCAATGAATACTTTCGTGTTGTGTGACACGTCTGGGATGGTACCTTAAAGGCAAAGGAGTTCTCAAATGGAATCAGGGTAGCTCAAGGGGAAAAGGAGGAAAGTGAGTATCATAAACCACCTCTTCCTCATTTGGTTTTGTTCTTATTTCCTTTTGTTCCTCTGGATGGCAACCTTTATAATGGGCAATATCCCTCTCTAAAAATCTACCTTAAGTGGACAGCCAGTCTTCTTTTTAGAGAGTATTTTAGCCTTGCTGGTCATCTTATCTAGCGCATGGAGTGGTATACACTGCTGGAAGTTCTTCTTTTTTCCTTACTAACACAACTCAAACCATTTTCAGGGCAGTTAAATGACCAGCTATAAGACTACATTTCCCAGCCTCCTCTGGGGTTGGGGGGAGACCACTGATGAAGAACCCACCATTGGGTGGGGTTTCTGGGAAGGCTTTGTAAAGGGAGCCGACTCGGTTTGGAGTTGAGTCCCTTTTGCTCTTCCTCCCTTCCCCTTTCTTCCCACCAGAAATGGTAGGACATGATGGCTCGGGCTCTGGCAGCCATCTTGGATGGAGGCCACATGCTAAAGATGACAGAGCAGAAAGATAGGACCTTCATCCCTGGTGATTGTGAAGCTGCCACACGAGTAGGGGTCCACCAACCTCTTACATCCGAGAGAAAAATAAACCCTGTGGTAGACTGTATTACGGTTCAAAACATTTGCTGCCCTTCTTCACATGAAGGTTACACATCTCCGCTCCACTCACCTGCAGCTTGCCATAGACTTGCTTTGGCCAAAGGAGTGAAAGTGACATGGGCCACTCCTAAGTACAAAATTTACCAGGAGCCATTGGGTGATCCTTCCCACTTTCTGTTTCCCCCCCTCACAAGACCAGCAATACTCCACGGAAGGGCAGATCCCTCGGCCTGAGTCTCCAGTTAAGAGACTGTGGAGTAGGGGCACGAATGGCCTGCGAAGGACATAGAGCGAGTGAGAAATAAACCTTGTAGTAGTAAGCCACTGAGATTTTGTGTTTGTTACTGCAGCATAACTTAACCATGCTGATCCCTATAGACCCCCTACTTTGTTTAAGCCATTGTTATATTGGGATTTTGTTACTGCCAGCCAGATGCAATTCCTGACTGGTAGGCCCTCTGTTAGAGATGACTGTCGTTTGTCCCTGAAAGGGCCTATGACAGAACTAATGAATGTTTCCTCTGGCTGCTGGGTAGACTTTCAAGGGATTTCCCAGCAGCCACTTCCCCAGAACGTCTCACCTCGTTCCTACCTGGCATCCATGCCCTTCCCTGCATCTCCTCTGGAAACTGCTCCTCACTCTACTCTTAGCTAAGTGGCTTCTGCGAGACTGCCTCGGGTGGGCCTTGAGGTGGGAATGGGCTAGCCTATGTGAGGAACAGCCTGGCAGCCACTGGTGGAATTTAACCAACCAGACATGAACTGATTTTTATAAAGTCTGGCTGCTATGCACAGCTGTCACTGTTCTCCTCCTCCTTCTTATATGTGAAGCACTCAGAACACTGCCTGGCATACAGTAAGTGCTCTTAAGTAAGTCATTATTGTTGTGAGGGAGGCAAGAGTGGAAGCAGGGAGACAGCAAGCAGCTATCACAGTGTCTCATTAAGAGATGATGGTGGCGTGGACTACACTGTGAAAGCAGAGGTGACAAGAAGCGGTCAGACTGAATTTTTTTCTTTTTCTTATTTCCTAATAGTTTCGCTAGGATTTTTTCCATTTGCATTTATAATTGTATTGCCAAACTATTATGGGTTTTGTTGTGATTGCTGCAGGATGGGGATGTGTTTGGAAGGTAGAGTCAAAGGAAGGGTGAATGGGCCAGACGGGGGTGCAGTGGTGCTAAAGAAAAGAAAGGATCATGGATGGCTCCCAGGCTGTGTATTCAGTTCTTCACTGTGTGACCCCTCACCTATCCACGAGCTCTGTCAGGGCAGGAACAAGAGCTGTCAGGGTCCTTTGTGTCCAGCAGGAGCTTGCTTACTCCAGGAGACACTCAGAGTTGCTGAATTAAAAAATGGTGCTAGAGTGATATAATTTAAAGAGCAAGTCTGGGGGCCTGCCCAGTGGTGTAGTGGTTAAGTTTGCATGCTCCACTTTAGTGGCCTGAGGTTCATGGGTTTGGACCCCGGGCATGGACCTAGCACTGCTCACCAAGCCATGCTTTGGCGGCATCTCACATAAAATAGAGATTGGCACAGATGTTAGCTCAGCAACAATCTTCCTCAAGCAAAAGGAGGAAGATTGGCAACAGATGTTAGCTCAGCAACAATCTTCCTCACAAAAACAAAAGGCAAGTCTGCACACACTGATTTCGGCTTAAAGACACCTCTGCACTCCTCCTACCCTGCACCAGGGTCCCTCAGGATAGCTGGGACATGGACTGCCGGGTTTCCTGAGGAGCCCACCTGAAATGCATTCATTGAATTCATCCAACAAATATTTACTGAGTGCCCACTACGTGCCAGACACTGTTCTAGGTGCTGGGGACAAAACACAGAACAGGACAAAAATCCCTGCCTTCATGGAGCTGACATTCTAATTTATTCTAGACAATAAACAAATACATCAAATATGTGACATGGCAGAGAGTGGTAAGTTTAGAGGGAATAATAAAGCAGGAGGCAAATAGGCAGACTCTGTATATATCTGGGAGAGGGTTATCATTTTACACAGAATCGTGGTCATAAAAGGACGAACTTTCCAGGCAGAGGGAACAGCACAGGCAAAGGCCCTGGGGCAACAATGTGCCTGGCATGGCAGAGGAACACTGAGTAGGCCAGTGTCATTGGAGCAGAGTAAGGGGCAGGAGGGAGGAAATGGGGTCATACAGATATCAGGAATCCAGCTCCTGTAGGGCTTTACAGGTCTGCTTTCTGCCTGCTCGAGCCTCACCTTCTTGTCTTTTATAGAGCGAGGTGGGAGTCAGGGGAGGGATCTGAGCAGAGGAGGGCCCTGATCTGACTCAGGGGTTCACAGGTCCCCTGTGACTGCCTGTGGGGAACAGACTGTTGGGAGCATGTTGAGCAATGAAGAAGCTATAAAATATGCAGTTGGGAGGTGATAATGGCCAAGACCAGAGCAGAGGCAGAGAAGGGGGTTAGAAGTGGTCAATTCCAGAAAAAATGTAAAAGGGGAGCCAACAGGATTTGCTGATGGACTGGATGAGCAACGTATCCTGGTCAGTCCAATTAACAAACCTGCAGTCCAACAAAGTCAGGTTTATTTACCATGGCAACAAGGGAGACTGCACAGCAGAGAGACTGGGGGGAGTCTCATAAAACAAAGGAAAAGAGAATAATTATCTGGGTTTCAGGGAAGGCTGAAGTGTAGGTGAAACGTAAACGAAACAGGGTTGGGAGAGGCTCAAAGCAAAGCAGAACTGTGTGTAAAGGGATCAATATCAGGTCTGGATGGTGAAGTGGTCCCAGGATCCTGTCCCCTTGGAAGCTATAAAGTTTTGATAGATGTGGCCTGCTGTCCAGAAACCCCTTACCAGCAGCTCTGCACCTGGATTATAAATCGAGGCTGATTCTCTGTGCCAACGTGACCTAACTCCTCCAGGCGTTGAGATGTTTCATGCTTACTGATATAATTTCAAACAGCAAAGTTTGTGGTAGACTATGATTTTAGAGAACAAAGTTTCCTAGTGAGTAAGAAAGCAGTAGTCACTCAAAGAGGAGTTGTGTCACTTTACATCTGCAGCATGTCCCTGAGAAAAATATACAATTTTTTTTTCTTAGTGACGCGTCAGCTGGCTTTTTCCGTGTCGGTTAATACAGCCAAATCGATGAGAAGGCAGATTTTTTTTTCTTACAGTTCAAGCTAAGATTTTTACTTTCTCAAGTGTGAGGAAAGAGGAGAGGTAAAGATGACGCTAAGGGTTTCTGGCCTGAACAACAGGAAGGATTGAAAGCTATTAACTAAGTAGGAAAGGTTGTGGGAGAGACAAGATGCAGGAGCTC
This sequence comes from Equus quagga, assembly GCF_021613505.1. Taxonomy (NCBI): domain Eukaryota; kingdom Metazoa; phylum Chordata; class Mammalia; order Perissodactyla; family Equidae; genus Equus; species Equus quagga. The sequence continues at coordinate 100,849,737 of NC_060279.1, read as the reverse complement.
AGTTTCGGACGTTGAGTTTGAGATGCCTCAAATTCGTGGAGGTGGCGAGTGGGCAGTTGTAGACTCCTACAGAGCCTGGACCAATCTCACTTCCCCCTGCACAGCCCTCCTCTCGTTCCGTTCGTCCTGTTCACTATCTGCAGTTAAATAAGTACCCCTGCTGTCACACAACTGCCCCTTTGCATGGGCGGCGTCTGCCGGTGAACGGCTGGGAATACCGTCTCCTCACCTCGCGAACTCTGCTTCTAGACGCCTGCGAGCTGGAGCAGGCGCCCCGCGCAGCTGCGTTTATCTCTGGCCCCGCCCCCACAGGGCCCCGCCTCCCCGCCAGCCCCGCCCCGCGCGGGCGCTCACTTGTAGAAGCTCACGGGGCGGTTGTCCGCGCCCAGTCGGCCCGCAGTGTTGGAGCAGTTCGGAGCCCGGCAGTACTTGGGCATGGCTGTCCACCCCCGCCGAGTGTGGGCCGCTCTGCTGCGCACTTTGGTCCTCCCCGGGCGCCGCCGAACCCCGCCCCGCCCACGCACTCGCCGCCTGCCTCACGTGACGGCCCTGGGTGCCTGGTCACGTGCTGGGGAGGGAAGAGAGCGCCTGCGTCCTACGTGCCCGGCCGCGTTACCACAGCTACGCCTTCCTCAGGTGGCCAACGGGGAAGAGCGAATGCGTCTGCGCAAAGCCGGATCTTAGCGACCCGGACCTAATCACGTGTTGGCGGAGACGGGGCGTCACCGCGCTTCTGAGTCTGCGCCAACTTGGCAGTCTCTTTCGCTCCACCCGACGCTTACATCCGGGCGCCTGCCATTGCGAGGATAGTCGCCGGGGGGGGGGGGGGGGGGGGGGGAGGGCAGCAAAAAGCGAGGTGAGGAGGCTTTGGCCTTAGCGTCGTAGAAGTTAAAACCTGTACGTTTCAGTGAATGATGAAAACACAGATTGGATAGAAAAGCCGCCAACTTGTGATCGAGCATCAGGTCGACTAGCTGTGGCTCCACCCTGCCACAGACCCTCCGCTCCGCCTCCTAGCCCTCATTGGTCAAAAGCACCGCCCGGCAACCATGCGATTGGCCAGACCGGCGGCCTGCTGTGTCCAATGAGCGGCGGCGCCGGCTTTCCCGCGGCGGTTCGCTATTCAAGTGGGTTGTGGCGGCGGCGGCGGCGGTTGGGGAGTGTAACGGTCGCCCGGCTCCCGCGCGACGATGGCGGCCATAGGGCCCGGAGGCTTCGCGCGGAACGATGCAGTCGAGAAGCTGCCATCCGTCATGGCGGGAGTTTCGGCGCGGAGGGGCCAGTCCTCTCCGCCCCCTGCTCCACCGGTCTGCCTCCGGCGGCGGACGCGACCCTTGGCGGCACCCGAGGAAACGATGCAGAACCGGGTGAGGTGCTGCTTGCCCTGCCCACCCCATTTCCTGGCTCCCTGGGCCTCCCCTCGTCCCGCCCTTAGATCTTTGGCCCCACCTATCAGCCCCCCGCTTGTCCCCTTAGGCTACTCTGTGGCCCCGCCCCATCTCCCAAGCCCCGCCCCTTTAGCCAAGGCTCCTCCCACCTTCCCGTGTTCTCAGCTCTCGGGTACTGCCTGTCATTCCTAGCCCCACCCTTGGCGTATTCCTGGGTTCCTCCCTGGTCCCATTCCTGGGAGTGTATTTTAGGTCTGGTCACCTCCTAGTCCCGCCTTGCTGTGCATCCTTTCAGTCACATTTAGACGTCTCTCTGGGCTCTTCCGCTGCTGTTGACCTGGCCCCACGCTGCGTCTCCAGGGTCCCTACCAGGGTTCAGTCCCGAGTCCTACCTGCTTCAACTCTCCCCCAGCTCTACTCCGCCTTCCGTCACGCCCTGCCTTCTCTTTCCTTCTCCATTACCAAGGTGGGATTCTTATTCCATATTGCCACCCTAAATTGTGGAGAGTATGTGAATGATATTTGTAAAATCTCAGCATCGCTGCCTGAAGGGAGGACGTACAGAACAGTTCCCTAAGTCCTGAGACACAAACAAAGGGGAAGATTTGAGAGTAGGCAGAAGGAATTCGATTAGCACAGCAGCAATTTTTAAAAAATTGTTCTCCAATTCCCTGAGCCACAAAGTCTGCTTTTACAAAATGGAGATAACAATAACTATACCGTGGAGCTGCAGAGAGCTGAAATGAAATTGTGAATAGGGCCCAGAGTCCAGGTAAAGGGTGGATACATGGTAGCTGCTGCTGGATCTTGTTCCTGCCCCTTGGCTTCCTCTCACTCTGATGATATCATCCACTCTTGGCTCCAAGGCCCTGGGCAAGTGGCCTCTGCCCACCTCTCTGGCTGTACCTTCTTGTCCTCCTGCTCACCAGGGTTCAGTCACACTGGCCTGTTTTCTGTTTCCCCGAGGCTCCAGGCTCTTCCTGCCTCCTCACCTTTGTGTTTCATGAGTCCTCTGTCTGGGCTTTTTGCTGCAGTCTACCTGGCTGGCTCCCCGTCTCTCAGGTCTCAGCCTGAATATCCCAACCCAAGAAGCCTTCTCGAACCCCAGCCTAAAGCAGACACCCATTTTAATCTCTCACCCAGTGCCCTGCACTTCATAGCCCTCATCTGTGTGTTTCTGAAAGTGAATGTACAGAAGAGTGGAATAACGGTAGCAGTTTCAGAGAGGCAGTACAGCAAGGTAGTTTAGAGCACCACCTCTGGACCCAGCCTGCCTGGGCTTAAATTCTGTTCTTCCTGCTAGGAACTTTCCTGTGCCTCAATTTCCTCATCCATAACATGACGATAATAGTATGAATATTCCCTTATAGGGTATTTTTGAGGATTAAGTGAGCTCACATATCTTAAGCACTCAGAACAATACCTGGCACATTGCAAGTACTTTGTTAGTGTTAGCTACGACTGTTATTATTGTGTATTTTGGTTAATTGATATCATTTATTTATTTTTCTTGTTTGGCTGCGCAGAGTCCATCTGGCTTGCAAAAAACCTAGTCTAAACATGACCAGTTGTACTAATTCTCAGTAATGCTGATTGACAGATAAAACCCATGTGAATGCCACTGCTTGGGTGCCTGGGTTAGAGTCCTGGCACTGATCCTTCCTGGATGGGTAACCCCTCTGGGCCTCTGTTTCCGCATCTGTGAGATGGAGAGGATGATGCCAGTAGTGACCAAATCACAGGGTTAGTGTGAGCATTAATTAGTCAACACAGTTAGAGGTATTGGAACAGTGCCTGGCTCCTGGTAAATGCGCACTAAATGTTAGCTATTAGTATCTTGTTTGCCTTTCGTTTCTGAGGCCAAGGACTTAATTGAGAATGTTTTACTTTGTAATAATTGGAAACTCATCTATTCAAAATGTGAAAATGTCACAGTTCTACAAGTCCGTACTCTAAATTGTTTAATCAGCCATGGTGGGGACTGGCCCATTTAACTTACTTTGCTTAGAGAGTTTTTTTCATTTTAAATGTGATTGTTCACCTGTTTCTTTACTTATCGAACCTCTAGACTATGAATTTGGTGAGGGACTGGACAGTGTCCACTTTGGCTCACTGCTGTGTCCCCTGCAGGGCCCAAAGTGCTTTTCAGAGCCAGACTACCAGGGTTTATAGCCTAAACTTGCCACTCCACAGGGCTGGGACCTTCGGCCTTAGTGTCCTCATCTGTAAAACAGGGCCGATATTGGTGCCTTCTTCCTTGGGTTGATGTGGGGTTCCAGGTCTTTCATCTGTGTAAAATACTTAGAGATTTCCTCAGATGTCACCTCACGGAAGCGTTCTCCCTTCCCCCACGCTCCCAGTTTCCTTCCCTGCATTGTTTTTTTTCTGTTGCTCCTGTCATTGCCTGGCGTTTATTTTACATATTTGTTCTGTTCATTTTCCATGTCCTCCGTCTCATCACCACCAGAATGTGAGCTCCAACAGGGCATAGAGTTTTGTCTCTCTTCCTCACCATTCTGTGCCCTTCACTGAGCACTGTGTATTTGTCAAAGGAACACTGAGGAGAACGAGTGTGAGCTGCTGGTGCATGACTAGAAGCTCAGTGAGTGTAGTGTATATAACAGGATCTGAATGGGTGGCTGAGGCAGCTGTGCCACTGGGCCCTGCTGGGGCAGGTGCTTCTGACTGGGGCCTTTTCCCTGCAGGTGTCACTCGAGAAGGTGCTCGGCATCACAGCTCAGAACAGCAATGGCCTAACCTGTGACCCCGGCACAGGCCACGTGGCCTACCTGGCAGGGTGAGTGAATGGGTGGGCTTTGGCTTGTCCACCTGCAGAATGCAGATAATGCTGCTGACCTCTGAGGGCTGTGGAGAGGATTCCACGGGCCCATCTGTGTCTAGATTGGTACCTGGTATGAAGTGAGGGCCATGAAGGCCTCATCATGACTGCAGGTAGGGGGTGGCAGCGATCCTGGGGAAGATAGGTGGTTGAGACTCAAGCTGCGATAGCAGGCAAACTGGATTTGTGTCTCAACTCCACCCTATATGCCCCTTTCCGACCATCCCCACCCTGTCCCTGACCAGCTAGGTGGCCCTGGGCAAAGGACTTCTCTCTGGGCTTCAGTTTCCTCGTCTATAAAATGAGACTGACTTCTGACCTCACTTGGCAGTTGTGAGGATTTAAAGAGATTGTGGAAGTAAGGTCTGATTAGCCCAGGGCCTGACAGAATGATTTCCACAGAAGAGGTCTTGGTTTCTGTTTAGTGACAGAATAATAATAATAATAATAATGTGAAGTGCCCTAGAATTCTCAGCATAGACACCTGGAGGAAGAGACCAGAGAATCTTCTGTTCAGAGGGAGCCTTGTTTATATGTGGGCACCTGTGTTGGGAATAGAATTGTCCCTAGGCCCCAGTACTCCCCTGAGTTTGGGCACATGTTCCTCTTTCTTCCCAGCTGTGTGGTGGTGATTTTGAACCCCAAGGAGAACAAGCAGCAGCACATTTTTAATACTGCCAGGTAGGCTGGGGCCTGGGCATGGGGTAGGGGTGGGCCCAGCATCCTGGCACATCCTCCCCGCACGTTGCCTGGCAGTGCTTGCGGATGGGAGACTCATGCGTTCACTCACCCATTGGTCTGCTCCGTGCTCGATACTGTTCCAGGTGCTGGGGACACGGCAGTGAACCAAAGAGATGAGAGCCTCTGCTCTCGTAGAGCTGACAGCTCAGTGGAGGAGACAGACTCAACCAGTCGGCAGATTACTAGCCGACTGTGACCACTGCTGTGGCGGAGATGATGGGATGTGTTAGGGCAGGTTTGCGGGCAGAGAGTAGTGCGGGCAGCCACATCAGAGGGCTCAGAGAAGGCCTCCCTGGGGCTGAGACCTGCAGGAAGTGTGGGGGTGAGCCCTGTGAAGGTGGGAGGAGAGCGTTCCAGGCAGAGGGAACAGCAAGAGCAAAGGCCCTGCAGTAACTGAGAATCTCGGGTTTGAGGAACAGCCAAGGATCCATGTGCCTGAATGGAGGTGTGGATGAGGGGGAGATGAGGCTGGAACAGGCTGAAGCCACGTCACACGTGCCTTGGCAAGGGGGTTGGATACTGTTGCAAAGAGTGCACTGTTGGGCATTCACAGGCTGGGGATCGGCTTTCCTCACTGCAGCCCTCCAGTATGTGCTATCTCCCTTCTCTGTTTTACTTTTCTCCACAAAATGTTCTGCTTTCTGATGTTCTGTCCAATTTCCTCACTGATGACCTCCATAGTCTGCTTTCCACAGTGTGAGCTCTCTGAGGGCAAGGACTTTGTCTTAGTTCAACCTGTGTCCCTCTCCCTTAGAGCAGTGTCTAGCACATGGATGGCACTTATTGTTTCCTGAAGGAATGAATGTGATCTGGGTTGTAGAAGGATCCTCCAGCCGCCAGTTTATTGGAGAAGGCCCTTGTTCTGAGCAGGCCCCAGTTGGTGCCCTGGGGTCTGCTTTGGGACTGATTGATCACTGTGTCGTCCTGGGGCTTTGGTCCCAATTGGGTTGTGACCTTTGGGAGGCACCCCACTGCCATTATTTATTTCATAAATGCTGCAAAAATATCACTCCGTGGTGTAGCTCAAGCTTAGCTCCTTTGGCCTGGTTCTCCAGGTGGACGAAGATGTGAGTTTTCTTCTTCCCTTATGGTCCATAAGGTACAGTCCTTAAGATATGGCAGGTCCCTGTGGCGTGACAGATACAGATTCCCTCTTGGAAGGGGCTTCTTGGACTTTGGCTCCTGGCTGTGGGTTCTGTCCCTGGTGGTGAGGGCAGAGGTGGATGGATTCCAGTCCTGGCTCAAGTGTTTATTCACTACGTCTTCTCAGCTGAGACACTTCTTGGCAACAGTCGCAAACTAGAGGCCCATGGACTTGTCTGACACAGTATGTCTGAAAGATTGGACTAGTTGACAACATTTAAAGTTTTTTACACAGGAATCCAGATGCCCTCTCATTTTGGAAAAGTGAGAGATTCTGGCCCCTGGGGCCCACATTCCTCCTGTGGCAACGATGGGCTGGAGTCTGGTGGCATTTGTCAGAGCCCCCTGGGCCAGTTCCTCTCATCCTCCCTGTTGCCTCCCTGGTTGCTGTAGACAGTGGAGTAAATAACCTTGATCTGAAGCAGGCGGCATGGAGGTGTCACTCTCAACCACTGGTGGGTCTGTCTTAGGAGGCGGTGTGGCCTGTGTGGAGGTTTTCACCCTGGCTGCGTTTCAGCCCCCTGATCCCTGGGCCTCAGCCCCACAGAAGGCTGAATCAGTTAGTCTAGAGCCAGGCCTGGGCATTGGCAATTTTTGAGCTTTTTATATTTGAAATAATTTCAGACTTAATAGTACAAAGAGCTCTTGTACGCCTTTCATCCATGTTTCCGAAATGTGATCGTTTTACCACATTTACTTTATCATTCTCTATACACATTACTTTTTTTCTGAACCGTTTGAGAGGAGGTGGCAGACTTGATGTCCCTGTACTTCTAAGTACTCCAGTGTGTATTTGCTGCAAAGAAAAAAGGCAGGATCCTTAAAAACCATAGTACATTCAGCAAAATCAGGACGTTAAAATTGGTACATCAATACCATCTACTCCTCATTCACATTTCACCCTTTGTCCCAAGAACATATAGCAGAAGGATTCTGTCGAGAATCACATATTGCATTTTGTTGTCTCTTCAGTCTTCTCCAGTCTGAAGCCATTCCTCCATCTTTTCTTGACTTTCATGACCTTGACGCTTTTGAGGAGTACAGGCCAGGTATCTTTAGAATGTCCCAACGTTGAGTTTGTCTGATGTTTCCTCATAGATAGATTCAGGTTCTCAGAAGGAATGCTGCGTTCTTCTCAGGCATTCTCTCAGGAAGTGCACAGCATTGATCTCTCCCCTGACTGGTGGTGTTTCCTTTGAGCTCTTGGTTAAGATGGTGTCTGCCAGGCTTCTCCCCCGTGAAGCTGCTCTTTTCCCCCTTGTAATCAGTGAGTAGCTTGGGGGAAGCTCCTCTGAAACTGCAAATATTTCCCTGTTCCTCACCAAACTTTCACTCACTCGTCTCAGCACAGCTTTGACGTTTTTCAGAAGCTCCCCAGGGAATTCTAATGTGCAGCCAGGACTGAGAACCACGGGCTTAGAGGCCAGGGCTCTGCCCTGTCTGGTGAGGTCAACTTGGCCAGGGCACCTCCCTGTGTTGAGGTCCCCGCACCTCAGAACTGGCTAACGAGAGTCCTGGCTTCACGGAGCATGTGTGAGGAGTCAGTGCAGTGATGCCCTCACGGCATTTGGCAGAGGGCTGGGCACAGGATCGGGGCGTGCGACAGGTTAGGAGTAGCTGCAGGCTACAGAAACCCCACAAGTGTGGCTTAGAACACAAGGATGTGCTCTTCCTGCACCTAAGGTGGAGGCAGGCACCCAGGGGGCTGGTGTCTCTGCGAGTAACAGGGACCCCACTCCTTTTGTCATTCTGTGCCACGCTTACTGTGAGGCTTCTGTTCTTGAGGTCGCCTCATGGTCCAAGATGGAGTCTGGCTGTCCTGTCTTCATTTCAGAAGGGGAACGAGTGGGGAGCAAGGCAGAACGTTCCCTTTGAGAAATTTTTCTGAGAGCCTCACAGAGCACTTCAGCTTACCTCTCCTTAGCTAGACTCAGCCGCGTAGCTGTGCCTGTGCAGCTGCGAGAGAGGTGAGGAAGTACACTCTAGCTGGGGATGGTGCTATCCCGGTGAAAACTGGGAGTCCGTCGGTGAGGGAGGGGGGGCGAGTGGTGTTGCCTAGGCGGCCCCCTTGTCTGCTACGGTAAGGAGCCTTAGGAAGCCACCAGAGGCCTGAGTCGATGTGATCAGTGTTCTGTGAGATTGTCAGAGATTCACTCAGAAGCATTCACTTAGTTTTCTGCATGCCAGTTTACTCGTGTGAGGGAGGCAATTACTACACTGTTAAGGAACAGAGGTACAAACAGGATTAAAAGAGAAGAAGGAGAGAAAAAAACAACAGTTTTGGAATGGTGAAACTTGCTGCCCAAAAAGTGTGCAAACTAGTCCGGTCATTGAGGCCTTGTGCGGGCTCCCTGGGAGTATCAGAGACATGCTGGTTGTTTACGTGTTTTCCAGAACACCTGAGTGTTTGGCAGTGGCACACACGCTGCAGGCTGTCTCAGCACGATGTCTGTGGGGTCCTCCCTTCAGCACCACCCCACAGGCCAGATCCGTATATTTCCTGCATCTGAATTTCTCAGGGTTAGAGGGTGGATGGGGTCTTAGAGCCCACCCCTGCTGAGGGAGAGGAAGGAGGGCCCCCTACAGTGTCCACCCCATCTGGATTTGGGGCTTCCGGGAGGAAGGGCCCTTGCTTTTACAAAGCACCCATCCCCTGGACTGCACCCACTCCTCCTGGCCGCAGGGAATGCAGGGAAGTGCTGTGTGCGGGCAGGCATGGAGGCTGCGCGGGCTCTGTGGGAGCAGCTGGCGCTCACCTCTCTGGCCTCTTTGGGAGTGAGAGTGGGCAGAGTGCTGTGAGCGCAGCCAGGCTGGGGTCTGGCTGCCCCCTCAGTGGGACCAGTGGTCAACCCCTTTCCTTGTCCCCAGGAAGTCTCTGAGTGCTCTGGCCTTCTCCCCTGATGGGAAGTACATAGTGACGGGGGAGGTGAGTTGTGACCATGATTGAGTGGGTAGGGAGGGGTCTTGGGGCCATTCCTTCTGTGCCCAGCAGGCCTGCGGAGTCCCTGGAAGAGCTCCTTCCTGGGACAGAAAAGCCCTGTGGCAGATTCGGGGGGAGCTTTTTGGGCCCACCCTGGCGCAATGCCACCGTCAGCCCTGACAGCCCCTCTAGACCTGCCTGGAGCAGAGCCAGCAGCAGTCATGGCCCCACCTTCCCCAGAACGGGCACAGGCCTGCCGTGCGCATCTGGGACGTGGATGAGAAGAGTCAGGTGGCAGAGATGCTGGGCCACAAATACGGCGTGGCCTGTGTGGCCTTCTCCCCCAACATGAAGCACATCGTGTCCATGGGCTACCAGCACGATATGGTGCTCAACGTCTGGGACTGGAAGGTGAGAGCCAGCTCGTGGGCGTCGGGGTGGGCAGCCTGAGTCTCAGGCCTTGGAGAACTAGATGAGATAACCTGGCAAAGTACTCGCTTACCCAGCACATCTTTATTGAGCACCCACCACGTGCTGCTCCCTGTTCTAGGCACTTCTGTAGGGCAAATGACAAACTCCCAACTAGTGGGATTATATAATTATTTTTATGTTGACCAGCCGTGGCCTTGAGCAAGTGACCCACCTTCCCTGAGTCTGTTTCCTCTTCTGTACAATGAATATAGATGTCTCTGCCTCCCTGAATTGTGAGAATTCAATGAGTCAATATGAAGGCTGGACTTTGGAACAGCTCGGGGAAGCCTTGGAATCAGCAGAAGTGGCTGCTAAGTTCTGGCTCTGCTCATAATCTGCTGTGTGACCTTGAGCACATGACATCCCCACTCTGAGCCTAGCCGAGCTGAGGGAGAAGCACCTCCCTTATAGGGCTGTTGAGGGGATTCCCTGAGTTATCCTGTGAAGGGCTCAGCAGGGCCCAGAGTGAGCCTTGTGTGTGGTAGCCATGGGTTGTGTCATCCTTTCCTCCCAGCTGTGACTGTCCTCGACACCGTGTGTGGGTTGCAGAGCTTGGACTCTTGAGGAGAGCTCTGGAACTTAGTCTCATATGGAAACCTTCCTAGGCTTAGTCTCCTCTGTATTGGGAATGAGGAGAGTGCCACACACAGGTTGCCCCGTAAAGCGGCTCCCAGGAGGGCCCAGGGAAGACGGACTTGGAGCAGGGAGAGTCGGAGAGGCAGGGCTGAGGGCAGAGCCGTGGACAGTCTGGTCAGGTGGCTACTGGCATGAACTTCTCTGTATTGCTTCTTTCAGAAAGGCATTTTGGTGGCTTCCAACAAGGTCTCATGCAGAGTTATCGCCCTCTCCTTCTCCGAGGACAGCAGCTATTTTGTCACCGTTGGGAACCGGCATGTGAGGTTCTGGTTCTTGGAAGTCTCCACTGAGGCAAAGGTGAGTTTCTGTCCCTGCCACCCCAGCCAGGCCCGGGGAGAAACCATCAGGGACAGCATGGACTCCTGTTTCTACCTGAGATTTGGGGGCAGTGGTCTCAGAGGTGTCCAGCCTCTCAGGGGTCCGCTTCTGCCTCCGAGCCTGCTCTCCAGGTGCTGACTGGCAGGCCCTGCTGGGACACTTCCCCCGACGCCCTCCGTGCTCCAACTCCGGGGCCAGACCTTGTTCCTGGACTGCCGCCTTCCAGCCAGTCTGCCTGGAAGTGTGTGTTCTGTTTTTCCCTCCCTTCTCCTCCACTTGGAGGAGTTTCTTGGAGTCCTCTGTTTGGCTGTGTTGTATCTTCTGCTCATGAGAGGCCCAGTGGGACCTTGCTGGGGGCTAGGCCCTGTGGACGGTTTCTCACTGTGCTCTGCTGTGCCTCCAGGTGACGGGCACGGTGCCCCTCGTGGGGCGCTCAGGCATCCTGGGTGAGCTGCACAACAACGTCTTCTGTGGTGTGGCTTGTGGCCGGGGCCGGATGGCAGGCAATACCTTCTGTGTGTCCTACTCGGGCCTCCTCTGCCAGTTCAACGAGAAGAGGGTACTAGAGAAGTGGATCAACCTAAAGGTACCCCCCTCCCTCTCTGCCTTCAGTGGGGGAAACTTCCCATGACGTGTCTCCAGGGACACTCAGCAGTGTTCCTGCCTGGTAGTTGATCGCACCAGCTCTGGGTTTGACTTCAGATTCTACTTGTGCAACTCCAGTGAGTGACTTTCCCTTTCTGAGCCTCAGTTTCCTCATCTGTAAGATGGCAATACCGCTGCCTTATCTCACAATTGATAAGGGAGTCACATGAGATAACACATATAAGGGACTTAGCACAGTGCCGGGTACCCTGTAACGGGGATCAAGGTTACGATTACTTCCCCATCACTCTTTGATCCAGTTTACACGTCTTTTCATTGACCACTCTTGGCATGGGAGGTCTACTTTTTTTTTTTTTTTTTTTGAGAAAGATTAGCCCTGAGCTAACATCTGCTGCCAATCCTCCTCTTTTTTTTTTTTTTTTTTTTTTGCTGAGGAAGACTGGCCCTGAGCTAACATCCATGCCCATCTTCCTCCACTTTATATGTGGGACGCCTGCCACAGCATGGCTTGCCGAGCGGTGCCATGTCCGCACCTGGGATCCGAACCGGTGAACCCCAGGCCGCCAGAGCAGAACATGCGCACTTAACCACTGCACCACCAGGCCAGCCCCATTTTTTTTTTAATCTAAAGGATCATTGATTTAATTTTTCAGTCAGAAAAGGCTATACAAAGTACATAACATTTTAAACTAAAGGATGGTATATCAATAAATTGCAGAACCACTTTTCTTGGAGATCTGAGGGTTTGAGTCCAGGCTGTCTCCCCATTCCAAGATTGGATGCCTGTCTGGCCGTCAGCAGGAGCATGGCGGGTCCCTCCTTTTTCTGTTCCTGCTCTTGTGACTCCCCTCCAGAGCTCACCTTTAGGGTTAATGGCGTGGTATCAGGCATGGGGAAGAATTCTGAGTTTTATCTGTCTTTCCTAGGTGGTTAAATATCATTTTTTTTTATTTGAATCCTCTTGCTAGAACTTATGCAACTTTTAAGCAAGGCAGAAGCTTTTGACAGATGGTTGTTTAGTCCCTGAGCATCTAAACAACTCAGAAATTTAGTCCCTCTGGCTTTGGGAAAACTCCCGTAATCTATCTCAGGACGTCTTGCACTTCCTGCCCCTTCTGTCTGCGTGTCTTCCTGTGTACAGAAACGTTTTTCTATGCTGCTATTAAGCATGATCTATGAAGTTGTTTTTGAGCAGTAGGAAATAAAATTTAAGCTCGATTTCAGCCCTGTTACTGCAAGTGACCTACCTGAAGTCACAACCTGCCAAACAGGTATTTTCCACCCCCAGCTGACTTCCTCTGTAGATAGCAGCTCTCTCCCAGGTCATGCATCTGTCTGCCTGCCGGCATGTTTCCTTCCACACTGTCTGTGTGCTGTATCCTGACTTCACATATCTTAGAATTTGCTAAAATGGGCTTTTCAGACCCAAGAAACTATAAGGTTTCTCAGGAGGCCCAAGGCTGTTCTGTCAGTCGCCATGTCCCTGAACCAGGCCACGCAAAGCACCAAGTCCACTTAGGTCCCCTCTTCCCCCACAGGTCTCCCTGTCTTCCTGCCTCTGTGTCAGCCAGGAGCTCATCTTCTGCGGCTGCACAGATGGGATAGTCCGCATCTTCCAGGCCCACAGCCTGCACTACCTCGCCAACCTGCCCAAGCCACACTACCTCGGGGTGGACGTGGCGCAGGGCCTGGAGCCCAGGTACTACCCCACAAGGGGAGGGAGAGGGGCCCACCCAGAGTCTGTCTGCTGGTGTCCATCCATGCTTCCAGATCAGTCTACCTATCTGGCCAGCCCTGGGCTGGAAGCAGGATACAGCTATAATGAGGCAGCAAAAGCTCTGCCACCATGAAGTCTGCAGTCTAGTGAGGGAGCTCGATGAGAAACAAGTACATAAGATCATTTTAGATAGTCATAAACACTTTGGTGAAATAAAGCAGGGACTCAGAAAGGAGAGTGCCTGGGGGTGGGGCTGTGATGATTGGGTGGCCAGGGGAAACCTCTCTGGTGACAAGGAGCCAGCCGTGTGGAGAGCTGGGTCCTGACAGCATGTGGAAAGGCTTAAGGGGACAGCACGCTGGGCTTGGCATGTTGTGGGAACAGCTACGGGCCATGTGGCAGAGTCCAGTATGCCAGGGGAGGGTGGTAGGAGACAGGTGTGAGCAGTGACGGAGGCTGCCGGGAGGAGCGTGTAGTCTATTCTGAGGTCCTGGGAGGCCAGTGGGGGTTTCAGGCGTTGGCATTACATGGTCAGGCCTTGAGCATTAGATCCTCTGGCTGCCACGTTGAGAGCGGGTGGAAGCGCTGAGCTGTGGCCTGTCTTCCCCTTTGTTGTGAGTCTGTTTTGTGGGGTAGGGGGCTTCCTAACCAGGAGGTGCTGGATACCTGGGGCCGCCTCTTAGTAGATTGCTGGACATTAGCTCCTGGGTACATTTTCTAAGAGAGAGCCTAGAGGGGGCAACTGGCTGTCCCAAAGGAAAGAGAGAGTGGGTCAGCAACCCACAGACAGTGGTGTGCTATAGTAGCCAGGCTGCCCAGTCTGCCACCTTCTGCCATGTGCCCTCGGGCAGGTCAGTGTATCAACCTGTGCCTCAGTTTCCTCATCTATAAAATATAGCCCCTGCCTCTCATAGAGGTCGTGGGGATTCAGTGCAGCTAAAGCTCTTACTCGGCACACAGGAGGTGCTCAGTACACTGTAGCCATTGTGAGGAGGCCCCACGGAGTTTTGATCGTGTCTTGGTGGGGCTGACAAGAGAGACGGCCTGAGTATATGCCCATTACCCTTCCTTGCTCAGGGAGGACAAAGCTTGGGTTGGGTGAAATGAGGGGAAAGAAGTGTTAACTGGAGTCGAAAATTCAAATGCTCTCAGGGCCAAGCAGAAGCTTCCAGTTTACAATCTCTATTAGAAGCAAAACGAAGAGGAAAGGGAGAAGTGGAGTTGGAGTGGGAGAGATGGACTACCATGGCATTGCCAGGCATAAAACAGCTGGAGTGTCACAGAGGCAGCTGTTACTACTCACAGTGACATTGATGGTGATTGATGACTCGTGTGGCCTTGTTAGCTTCCTCTTCCACAGGAAGGCAGAAGCAGTCTACCCAGATACAGTGGCGCTGACCTTCGACCCCATCCACCAGTGGCTGTCCTGCGTGTATAAGGACCACAGCATCTACATCTGGGATGTCAAAGACATCAACAAAGTAGGCAAGATGTGGTCAGAGCTCTTCCACAGCTCCTACGTCTGGAATGTGGAGGTGAGCCCCGCTCATCCTCCCCCCGCCCTTGCTCAGCCCCAACTGGGGTTTCCGCAGAGTTTGGGAAACCCATTCAGCTATTCCTTCAAAAGATACTCGTGGACCCCTACTATGTGCCAGGTGCTGGGGACACAACTGGGAAAGAAACTGACAAAAGTCTTGCTCTCATGGAGCTCACATTTGGGTGGGAGAGTCAACCCATAAACATCATCAATACGTAATATGCCAAGTAGCAGTACCTCTCTGAGAAAGCTAAAGCAGCAGAGGGGAAAGGGGAGTGGAGTGTGCTGTTCTGGAGAGGAGCATGATTTAGGAGGCCTCTCTGAGGATGTGACATTCAAGCAGAGACCTCCAGGGAGTTAGGGACTGAGGCTAGTGACCACCAGGGAGAACAGGAAGAGCGAAGGTCCAGGAGCAGGGGCATGTGTGCCTCAGAGAGCTGCACAGGAGGCCATTTGGGGAGCGTAGTGCTTTTTCTTTTTTAAGTGTTGAAGAAGTTTTTATTTTCTGAGAATGACTCCGTGGGCATTCTTTATTCTCTGAAACTGCTCTAAGTACTCCTTACAGATAAGACAACTGGTAGAGAAAGAATCATATCTACTTTTTTTTTTTTTTTTGCTGGAAATTTCTTACTACTAGGAATGTTTGTCAGTGGCCCAATTCAGGATTGTGAGAAATGACTTCTCTTGAATAAGCTTATTCAGCCCTTTGACTGCTTGAATCCATCTGCCTTTGTGGATCTGACGTTTCTGTTGATAGCACTTTTCTCACTTAACAAGAATGTTTTTAAAATAATTTTTAAAATTTATATATAAATATATTCTTAAAAAAAGCTGAAATATTACAGATAAAGCTAACATCTATTTTGATCACCTCCCCACCCCCCCAATCCTGCTCTCTCTCACTGTCACTCTTGTTTTCAGTTTAGTATTTCAGTTCATTTCTTTGCATCTCCCTATTATATATGTATATCCTCAACAAAAATATCTGTGGATGGATCTTTTTGTCAGTTCTGGAAAATTCTCAGCCAGTACCTATTTAAGAGTTGCCTCTATCCCTTTCTCTCTCTTCTTCTATAACTCTGATGTCCTATCTCTCTCTCTCTTTCATATTTTTTTAAATAAAACAGAACTAGAAAACCACACACACAAAAATGTACAGTTTATCGATTATTGTTGGCAACTGTTGATGCTTAATGCCTAGATCCATTTATTCATTGGGGCCTGCAATATGGTGCTATTCTAATTCTATCATTTCTTTTTGTTAGTTGGACTACTAATATGAAGAGACACTTCCCCTCATCTACCATTTGGTCACCCAGTGGTATACTTCATATAGGAAAGGCAGGATAGATGCTTGATTCTTTCCCTTTATTTACCAGTTTGCAAGATAATGAATTGGTTCCCTGCCTCTAAAGGTAACTAGTTGTTTTTATTTAATATCATTACAAACTCATATATTTAAATATATTGGATATATTTTAATCCATTGCAACTATTAACATTACTGGAGCTCAAATTGTCCCATCTTTGACCAGTGGGAGCCTCTTCAAGTTGGCTCTTGAGTCCTTTGAACATGACCTTCATAGTCTGATAACTACCTTACTATCTGAGATGAGATGTTCCAGCCTCATCTCGTACATTTCCTGTCCCAGACCCGGAATCAGCCATTTTTTGAGGAAGTCCTAGTTTGTTTTTTTCCAGTTCATATTGGTATTTCACAGTACAGTCTGGGTGCTGGAGCTGCTCATAGCCATTGGATTGATCCTTCCAGGATCCTAGTTCTCAAAGATGTAGGGGATGGAGGAATTAGAATATCCACAGTTAGTCATTTACTTGTTCCAGCATTATACAAACAACAGTCTAAGAAGGACAAGTACTCAATTTGGAAAACAATTAAAACAATTTTTTTTGCATATGTTCTCTCCATTCTCCCCCAATCTTAAAAATAATTGAACTGTGTCTATATGATCCGATTGTGTAGTCATTAATACTATATTCTCTCCCTTTTGACTCCATTTGTTTTGGGGGGTATAAGTGTACATATATATTATGGTAAAATATACATAACATAAAATTTACCAATTAAGTCATTTTAAAATGTACAATTCAGTAGCATTTAGTACATTCACAGTGTTTGCAACCATCACTACTATCTGTTTCTGGAACATTTTCATCACTCCAGAAGGAAACTCTACCCATTAAGCAATCACTCCCCATTCCCATTCCCCCAGCCCCTAGCAACAACTAATGTGCTTTCTGTCACTATGGATTTGCCTGTTCTGAATATTTCATATAAATTGAATCGTAAAATATGTGAACTGTATGTCTGGCTCCTTTCTCTTAGCGTAATGTTTCCAAGGTTCATCCATGTTGTAGCATCTATCAGTATTTCCTTCTTTTCTAAGGTTGAAGAATATTCCATTGTATGGATAACACCACATTTGGTTATCTCTGCATCAGCTGATGGACACTTGGGTTCTTTCCACCTTTTGGCTATTGTGAATGGTGCTGTGAACATTCCTGTACAAGCTTTTTTAAACATCTGTTTTTCATTCTTTTGAGTGTATACCCAAGTGTGGAATTGCTGGGTCCTATGGTAATTCTATGTTTAGCTTTTTGAAAAACCGCCTAACGTTTCCACAGCAGCTGCCCCGTTTTACATTCCCACCAGCAATGCATAAGGGTTCCAGTTTCTCCACATCTTTGCCAACGCTGGTTATTTTCCTTTTTTTTTTTTAAATTATAGCCATTTTAGTGTTTGTGATTTCTCTTTTGATTTCTGCTTTGACTCATAGGTTGTGTGAGAGTGTGTTGTTTAATATCCATGTACAGTCATGCGTCAGTCAGTCACAAGGATACGTTCTGAGAAATGCGTCGTTATACAATTTCGTCATTGTATGAACACATCACAGAGTGTACTGACACAAACCTAGTCATTATAGCCTACTACACACCTAGGCTCTATGCTCCTAATCTTATGGGATCTCTGTCGTCTATGTGGTCTGTCACTGACCGAAACATTATTATGCAGTGCGTGGCTGTATTTGTTAATTCTCCAAATTTCCTTCTGTTATTCATTTGTAGTTTCATTCCGTTGTGGTCAGAGAATAGTGTGTGATTAGTTTTTTAAAATTTATTGAGACTTATTTTGTGATGTAATATATGGTCTTTTCTGGGGAATGTTCCATGTCCACTTGAAAAGAATGTGTATTCTGCAGTTATTAGGTGGAATATTCTTTTTTTTCTCAGGCTTGGCACTGAGCTAACATCTGTTGCCAATCTTTTTCCTTCTTCTTCTCCCCAAAGCCCGCCAGTACATAGTTGTATATTCTAGTTGTAGGTCCTTCTGGTTGTGCTGTGTGGAACGCCGCCTCAGCATGGCTTGGTGAGCAGTGCCAAGTCCATGCCCAGGATCCAAACTGGAGAAACCCTGGGCCGCTGAAGTGGAGCGCATGAACTTAACCACTTGGCCATGGGGCTGGCCCCTTTGGTGGAATATTCTTTATATGTCTGTTTACGGAAAGAATATTGAAGTCTCCGACTATTATCGTAGAACTGTATATTTCCCCCTTCAGTTCTGTCAGCTTTTGCTTCATGTATTTTGGGTCTTTGTTGTTAGATGAGTCTGTATTTATACTTGTTATATCTTCGTGATGATTGACCCTTTTATCAATGTATAATGTCTTTCTTTGTCACTTGTAACATTTTTGACTTAAGGTCTATTTTGTTTGACACTACTATAGATACCTGAAGCTCCCTTTTAGTTGCCATTTGTGTGGATTATCTTTTTCCATACCTTCGCTTTCAACCTCTATGTGTCTGTGGATATAAAGTGAGTCTCTTATGAACAACGTATAATTGGATCTTTGTTGTAATGCATTCTGCCACTTATTTCCTTTTGGTTGGAGAGTTTAATCTACTTACATTTAAAGTAATTATTCATAAGGCAGGATTCACTCTTGCCATTTTGCTATTTGCTTTCTATCTTATATCTTTTATGTTCCTTAATTCTCCCATCACTGCTTTCTTTTGTGTTTAATTTTTTGTAGTGTTCCATTTTTTTTTTTTTCATTTCCTCTCCTGTATATTTTAAAGTTATTTTTTTACTGGAGGATTATAATTGACATCTTAAATTTTTGACAAACTAGTTTGAAGTAATACTAACCTTTCTTCGGTAGTATGCACATGCTCTGCTCTTATATGGCTCTGTCCCTCCCTTTATGTTGTTATTGTCACAAATTAAATCTTTATACATTGTATACCCATTAACAATGATTTATAATTATTGTCTTATGTCTTTGTCTCTTAAATCATACAGCAAAAGAAGAGTTACAAACAAAAAACACAATAATAGTGGCTTTTATATTTACCTATATAATTACTCTCACCAGTGTTCATTATTTCTTAATATGGCTTCAAGTTTCTGTCTCATGTCCTTTCACTTAACCCTGGAGGACTCCCTTTAGCATTTCTTGTAGGGCAGGTCTCCTAGCGACAAATTCCCACAACTTTTGTCATCTGTGAAGTCTTAATTTCGCCTTCCATTTGAAGGATAGTTTCGTCAGATAGAGAATTCCTGGTTGACAGTTTTTTCTTTTAACTTTAAATGTTGTCCCCCTACCTTCTGGTTTCCATGATTTCTGATGAGAAATCAACTGTTAATTCTATTGAGGATCCTTTGTATAGGATGAGTTGCTTGTCTCTTGTTGCCTTCAAGATTTTCCCTTTGGCTTTGGCTTTCACTAATTTGTGGTGTGTCTCGATGTGGATCTCTTTTAGTTTGTCTTGGAGCTTTTTGAGCTTCTTGAATGTGTTGATTCATGTCTTTTATCAAATTTGAGAAGTTTTGGCCATTCCTCAAATGTTTTTTCTGCCCTTTTCCTTCTCTGCTTTCCTTCTGGGACTCCCATAATGTGTATGTTCATATTCTCCATGGTGTTGCATAGGTAACTTAGGCTCTGTTCATTTTTCTTTATACATTTTTCTCTCTGATCCTTGGACTACGTAATTTCAATTGATCTTCAGCTTCATTGATTCTTCCTTCTGCTTGTCAAATCCAAATCCACTGTTGAGCCCTAGTGAATTTTTTATTTTAGTGGTTACACTTTTCAGCTCCAGATTTCTATTTGTTTCCCTTTTATTATTTCTATCTCCTTATTACACTTGATCTTAGCCAAAAGGCCGAGAAGCGATCTATCTCTTTATTGATATTCCCTACTTGATGAGATATTATTCTCCTTATTTCTTGGACACAATTTCCTTGATCTCTTTCAGAATATGCAAGACAATTGATTAAAGGTTTTGTCTAATGAGTCCAATCTGGGCTTCTTCAGTTTCTGTTAGTTAGCAATTTCTGTTAATTTGTTTTTTCCTGTGAATGGACTATTCATTTTTTGCATGCCTGTCTCATATTTTTCGTTAAAAACTGGTATTTTTAATATTATAATGTGATAACTCTGGAAATCATATTCTCCTCCTCCCCAGAGCTTGTTATGGGTTGTAATTGTTTGCTTACTGACTTTTCTAAACTATTTTTGTAAAGATTGTGTTATTGTCATGTGCCACATGTGGGCACTGAAGTCTCTATTCCGTTATCTTAGTGGTCAGCCATGATTTGTCACTGATTTTCTTAAATGCCAAAATTCAGCAGCTTCTTTCCTCATTAAGCATTCCCCTGGTTATTATAAGTTAGATTCCAGAGTTCTGAAAAAGTTGATTCTGGCAGTTTTGCCAGCGTAAGGTTGTTTTGGCGGAGGGACAGCGTTTTGGAGTTCCCACTTTGCCATTTTTGGTGATGTCCCTTGATCCTCCTTTATTATTAATTCCACAAGCGACTATATATTTAATCCTCATCTCCTTGTGTCGATGTCTCTCTAGTCATTTTTGTTATCTGAAGCTCATTCTTAGTAGATTTGTCAGGAACAGTTCATGGGGACACTATTTCCTGAGTTTTTGCATTATGATAATCTTTTTTCTGTGCCCTTTATCCTTTTTTTTTTTTTAAAGATTGGCACCTGAGCTAACAACTGTTGCCAATCTTTTTTTCTTTTCTCCTGCTTTTTCTCCCCAAATCTCCCCAGTACATGGTTATACACTTTAGTTGTGGGTCCTTCTAGTTGTGATGTGAGGAATGCTACCTCAGCATGGCTTGATGAGCGGTGCCATGTCCACACCCAGGATCCGAACTGGCTAAACCCTGGGCCACTGAAGCACAGCATACAAACTTAACCACTCAGTCACGGGGCTGGCCCTGCCCTTTATACTTGAAAATCACTTTTGCTAGATAAAAAATTGCTTGGCTCACTTCTTTTTTGGGGGGGTGGTGAGGAAGATTGGTCCTGAGCTAACATCTGTTGCTAATCTTCCTCTTTTTTTTGCTTGAGGAAGATGGTCCCTGAGCTAAAGTCTGTGCCAGTTTTCCTCTATTTTGTATGTGGGATGCCACCACAGCCTGGCTTGATGAGTAGTGTGTAGGTCTGCACCCAGGATCCAAACCCACAAATCCCAGGCTGCTGAAGCTGAGCACATGAACTTAACCACTATGCCACTGGGCCAGCCTGTTGGCTCACGTTTCTTTCCTGTCTATCTTAAATATGTTGCTCCATTTTCTTACAGTTATTGAGATGTCTGATGTCCTTCTTCGCCTTGTAAGTCACTGCCTGTTTTTTGCCTGGAAGTCTGAAGGATTTCTTTCATTTTCTTTCAAGCCTAGTAATTTTACTCTAGAGTACATCTTGGTGTTGGTTTTTATAGGTAGCCATATTCTTGAATTATAGATTTTAGTGTTTTTTTCTGTTACTTTGATTTGGTTTTCTTCAGGAATTTCTGTTATCTGTAAATTGGATCTGCTTTGCCTAGCTTCAATATTTGTCACTTTTTCTTGAATTCTTTTATCTCTTTCACCATTTCTTTTTGATTTTTAATAATTTCCTCCTTTTCACCTTTCTTAATACCTTATCTTTTGTGCTTATTCCCTCTTGGCTTCCTTCTAATTTGGCCTTTATTTCTGAAATGATTTCTGCGTTTATTTCTAACTTTGAATTCTATCACTTTGTCTCTGAGTTTTTGTAGTTATCATTTAGGTTCTTTTTCATATCTTAGATCATTTTCTTAGTATCTTTTAGCTCTTTTTGAAATAGTAAGTTAGAGTTCTGATCTGTTTATAAAAGTGTCTTTATGATGTGCTTACTTTCTTTCCTTTTGTTTTAAAGAGTAACTTTGGGACTTGACCTTGGTTCTTTTTTTGTTGTTGATTTTTATGTGCTAGTTTTTCTGAAGTTTTAGAAGTTGGTGTGGTTCAGGACAGGTTTTCTAACTTCACAAGAAAGAACTCATCGTCTCTTAGTTTGTATTGTTCAAAAATAGGGCAGGTTGCTTTCTGATATTTCCTTATTATGTTCTGATTTATGTTACGTTTCTACTTATATCTGAACCTCCCCTTTCCTTTGTCTCTCCTGTCTCGTCCTGATCAATTCTGTTTCCACTCTCAGCAGTTTCCCCAGGGTGGGGCCTTGTCCTGGAAGGGAGCCCCGGCAGATCGGTTTCCAGAGTTCACAGGGCCTTGGCTGCTCCAGCCCCTTCACACCTTGCTGCCCAGCCCTTGCTCCCAACCTCTGTTGGAGTGGACAAAACCCTCCCAGTTTCAGCTCTGTTCTCTCTGGCCCATTGTGCTTTCCACTGAGTATTTGCTGCCTACTTTGCGGTCATCCTGTTCCTGGGTCTGTCAGATGCCTCATTGCTTCTCTCTGCTTTCTCCCCTATACGTGTTGATAACATGTAGGTCTTATGACTGGTGGTACCTTGTCCCTACCTGTTTGTATTTGGGAGTTATGGGACTATCTTGTCACCTAGTTAGTCTGTAAATGTTGTCCATGGATTTTGGTTTTGCTGTCTAGTTACTCTTTTTTTTTAACAACAACAAAAAAAAAAGATTGGCACCCGAGCTAACATCTGTTGCCAATTTTATTTTTATTTTTTTTATTCTTCTCCCCAAAGCCCCCCAGTACATAGTTGTATATTCTAGTTGTAGGTCTTTCTGGCTGGACTACATGGAATGCTGCCTCAGCATGGCCTGATGAACAGTGCCAGGTGCCCGCCCAGGATCTGAACCAGTGAAACCCTGGGCCACCAAAGCGGAGCACAGGAACTTAACTACTTGACCACAGGGCTGGCCCCTGCTTACTCTTTTTTGTGTGTGGATTTTGGATTAAAAATCTAAGCTGCTGTTATCATCATCTTCTCAGCACCCAGTCTTCCGTATTTTGAAATGTCTTTATATGTTGTCTCTCTGAGCTGCATTCTGAATGATGTCTTTAATTCTGTCTTTCAATTCACTTAATTTTCTTTTCAACTGTGTCTAATCTTTGGTTTTTAATATGTTTTATTTTTCTTTTATAGAAGTAGTTCTGTTTTGTTCTTTTTCAGCCCTGCTTATTCTTTATAGTTTCTGCTTGGCTCCTCATACTTTTAATCTTGTCACAGTTCTTTTGTTTCTTTAAACATATTAAACATAGCTATTTTATATTCTGTCTGATAAGCCCAATATTTGAAGCTAGATCTGTTGTTTCTGCTGCTTTTTGCTCGTGGTACCTTGTTGCCTTTTATGCTTAGTGATTTTTGACTGAGTTGCCCGTTTTCCTTGGAAATGTATTTGTGGGGATGTTTGACGGCCTGGGCTGAAGATGGGGCATGGATAGTATATGGCAGCATTTTGTGTCCTTTTTGTCGTGTTTATTTTTAACCTAGAAGGCATTGTGCTATGCCTGTTTATCAGCAGCTCACTTTTTTTCACCAGAATGCAATAGTGTATCATGGTGCTGTCACGGAAGTGGTTGTAATAAGTTGCCCTTTGCCTTGTTCTCTGGGAACTGTAGGTGTATCCTGAGTTTGAAGATCAGAGAGCTTGTCTGCCATCAGGATCTTTTCTGACTTGTTCCTCAGACAACACCATCCGCTTCTGGAACATGGATAGCAGCCCTGACTCTCACTGGCAGAAAAACATCTTCAGTAATGTGAGTGGCTTTGTTGGGAACCATCTTTTCGGAGGAACAGAGACCTGCTTCAAGCTGGGCTGTACGGGCAGGAGGGAGTCTCATGCGACCTTGGCATTAGGCTTCATTAGGGTGGGATCAGGAACCAAGGCAGCTTACTCTCTGTCTCCCACTCTCCTCTTCCTCGCTCCCCCTTTCTTTCTTTCTGAGGTGGGATAGTCTGTCCTCTCTGCCAATCAGCTCCTGCTCTCCAGGTGTGCGCGGACACAGCCACTCTAGGCAGCCTGACATACTCAATAGGAATGAAATTGCTGCCCAAGTCTCGAGTCGGAACTCCTTGGCAAAACACCTGATGGGCCCAACCAGGCAGGGGCATCCCCTGTCTAGCTAGCTGCCACACAGTGGGGCCTCGGGTCAGGTGCTAGCAGGATCCCAGAGAGAGCCATGAAGAGAGGTTGGGGAGAAGACACTTTGCTGAAGAAATGAATGGCGTTGCCAGCACAGTGAGGGAGCTGAGGATCTGAGACCTGAATCATGCGTTCGCTTATTCTGCAGATGCTTACGAAGGTCTGTGCTGCACGCTGGGGACACGTCAGTGTCTAAGACAGACCCTTCTCCTGTCCTCGCGGCACCACAGTCTAGTGGGGGCGAGGGGGCGGACAGTGAACCATAACTGCACAGATTCTGATGTAATCACAAATGGGATAAGCACCACGAAAGAAAATTGCAAGGTACTAGTAGGACATAAAACAGAGTCATCTGATCTTATCTGTGGCATCAGGGGCACCTTCCTGGAGGAAGAGACAACTGAACTGAGATATGGAGGATTGAGAGGAATAAAGAGGGGAGGGGAGAGGGTCCTGCACCAAAGGAATAGCCTATGCAAAAGCCCTGAGGTAGGAGAGAGCTTGGTGAGTTGGAAAACCTGAAAGTGTGGCTGGGACGAAAAAGGCCCATAATGCCTGCAGGGTGTGTTCAACAGGGGCTTCTTTACTATGCCCCTCCCAAAACTACCATCTTCTCTGCATCTGTCATATACATTGGCTCCACACAATAGTGAAACCCAAAATAAGAGGTAAAAGTTTGGTTTTATGACTCATAAATAGTCTGGAGGTAACCATTCTGGGGTGTTTTGCAGCTGCAGGAAGTCCATAGAGACCCAGGAGCCTTCCAGCTCTCCACTCTGCCATTTTGAAGGAGTGGCCCTTGTCCTTGTGATCCAGTATGGCTGCCGGAGCTCTAGTCATCACATCCAAGTTCCAGGCAGCCAGACAGAGAAAAAGGAGCAGAAGGGTTTGCACTTGCTTTATATCTCGTTGACCAGAATTTAATCACACAGCCTCATCTAGCTGCAAAGGAGGTCAGAAACAGTTGTTGTTCTGAGTGGTAAAGCAGCTCCCAGGTCAAAATTGGAGTTCTATTACTAATAAAGAATGGAGACTGGCTGTCAGGAGACACAATTACAGAGGTGCTTCCAAGTTTCTTGTGGCACTGATGTCAGCCCTGCTTCCTGCAGACCCTGCTGAAGGTAGTGTATGTGGAGAACGACATCCAGCACCTGCAGGACATGTCCCACTTCCCAGACCGAGGGAGCGAGAATGGGACACCTCTGGACGTGAAGGCCGGGGTGCGAGTCATGCAGGTCAGTCCTGACGGCCAGCACTTGGCTTCAGGCGACCGAAGTGGAAATCTGAGGCAAGTGGGCCCTGGCCGGTGTCTAGGGCGCACCTCCCAGCCTGGGCTTGGGGGCTCAGGGCGGTGTCTAGGGTGCACCTCCTAGCTCAGGCTCAGACGCTCAGGGTGGTGGGGAGCAGCCTGGCCTGGGCGCCTCCAGTTATGCATTGGGAATGAGGAACTGTGAGTAGCCATCTGGTGACCAGACAGTCTTGGGAGCTTCAGCTGAGAAAGAGCTTCTGGAAGGGCTGAGATCAGGGCAGCTACCAGGTCTCAGCAGCTGGGGCATGCGAACTTTGCCTGCAGGGCGGACAGGCAAACTTACATGGCTCTGGGGAAGGGTGACACTTTCACCAGCCACGTGGTACCACAGCTGAGCCATCAGAGAGGATGCCAGCCAGGGCTTGGGGTTCCTGGTGACCCAGGGAGAGGGGGCCAGGAGGATGGGCCATTTGAGCGCTAAGGCTGTTTACCCACTCTGCAGAGGTTTTTCAGGGTGTTAACAGCCCAGCAGCTGGTGGCCAAATATGAGCCCTGTCAGAGGGACCAGGTTTAAGCTGTGACCTGGGTGCAGAGGCTGTTGAGGGATGGAAGGGACCAGGGCAACTGTAGACCACGTGCCCGTAAAGGGGCGGCCACCATGCAGCCCGAGCAGCGCAGGTTGTCGTCTCTTCCCGTTGTCCAGGAAGAACAGCAAGTGCAGATGTTTTTTTCTATGAAGTTCTGTGGTTTTTAAATGCTGGCAACTGTTTTGATATCAGTCACTGCATGAGGCAAACTGACTGTATTGGTGGTCTGCTCCCAGTGACAGTGCTCTGCCGTGAATGCAAAAGCGGTGACAGGAGCTAACCTGGGACAGCACTCTTGCCCCAGGCCAGCCACTGGCCTGAGTGCTGTCTCAACTGACTCAGTCCTCCCACTGACCCTCTGATGTCAGTGCTGTTCCTAGCTCCTCGGGTGGGTTAACCAAGGCAAGAGAGGCCGAGTGGCTAGGCTAAGATCACACAGGAAGAGAGTGGAGGAGCTGGGATGCCTGTTCCTTATTTCAGTCCAGGCTGACTTGTTGACTCTTTGATTTCATTTGGAGAGAATGTGAGAAAAGTGTAGATTGGAGACCCTTTAAGAATGAGAGATTCGAATCAAATGTTCCCACCCATAGGTCCTATCCTTGAGTATGACCTCTGACCCTGCCCCGCCCCCAGGAACCACCTCTGATTCAGCCCTGCCTCTAACCCCTGTTCCCCCAGCGGACTGTTATGGATCTGGCTCATGGAACTGCAAGGGGCTGGGTGCCCACTGAGGTGCTCCTAGGCTTGGCCCTGCTTCCTTCCAGATGGCAGTTTCTAGATGAGAAGAGCGATTGGGCGTCTCTACACTAGTTGGCCAGGGTAGGGGGTTCTCCATGTTGGCTACCTGGCTGCTCTGACCTTTCCAGCAGTGGCAGAGCGCCTGGGGCTGAGGGGTGGGGGCTCCGGGCAGGGGACAGTAGGCAGTGTGTCTCCCCTAGGATCCACGAGCTGCACTTCATGGATGAACTGGTCAAGGTGGAGGCCCACGACGCCGAGGTGCTGTGCCTGGAGTACTCCAAGCCCGAGACGGGTGAGCCCACGTGGGGGCTGCAGGGGACTGGCCACCTGGCAGAGCCCGAGACGAGTCGTTGGTGTCTGGTGGGGCTGCGAACGACAGCTGGGAGGCTTGTGTTCAGTAAAGGCCCTGTCACTAGACCCTTGGACCAGGGTGATCGGGACTCCAGAAAGCAAGACACCTGCAGGCAGGGCTCAGCTTGACTTGCTTACCCTGGTCCCCAGCACCCGGAACAGTGCTCAGGCTAAAGAGGTGGATGTTGAATGAGTGAATCTCTCTGCTGGAGAAGATAGATAGTTAAATGTAATTATTTTGACATTTGATACGTGCAGAAAAATTGCAAGAATATGGTGATGAATATCTGCATCCTCTTCACCCCGAGTCCCCCAGGTTTTTTCTTTTAGTTCCTGTTCGGACAGGAACAGAGTCCTGTGACTGTGTCGACTTTATCTGCCTCCCCTCTCTCCATCTTTCTCTCTGGGTCTGTACACACACCCCCATGTAATAAAAGAATAGCGCATACCTTATTTTTTTCTTTTGCTAAACTCTTTGAGAGTGAGTTGCAGGCTTGATGCCCTTTCACCCATGAATACCTCTCTGAGCATTCCTAGGGACGAGGACATCCATTTATGTGACCAGAGTACACTGATCAAATACTGTCATCTGTCTTGTGGTCCTTATTCCAGTTTTGCCAGTTGTTGCAGAATTGTCCTTTATCGCACCTTTGTTTTTCCCATCCAGGTTCACACTTTAGTTCTCATGGCTGTTTTGTCACCTTTATTCTGGAACATTTCCACAGCCTTAATTTGTCCCTAAGACTTTGGCATTCTGCAGAATATAGACCAGTCATTTTATAGAATTTCCTTCAATTGGGTTTGTCTGTTTTCCTCACGATTTGCTTCTGACGGTACATTTTTGGCAGGAATAGAACGTGGGTGGAGTTATGTCCTGATATGTTAACGACCTTCTCATGCTCTTCTTTCCTTCTTCCTCCCCCTGCACCTCTGGCCCACCGGATTTTCTTTAAACCTCTCCTCATTCAGGACACCTTTCCTGAGCTCCCCTTCACCTCAGGTCGTGTGTTAGGCCTCTGACAGACCAGGTGACCAGGGTAGACACTGTCACAGGGGCCAGCAGGGAATGCCCAGCACAGAAGGAAGCATGGCAGCAGGTGGTGGATAGGGCCTGGACGAGGCCCGTACAGCCAGAGCTCAGAGAATAAGGGGGCAGTGTTTTCGGGAAGCTGAGAAGTTGGCAGGGCCATGCGTGGCGTGCCAAGGAGTCGGACTTGGCAGGACGGAGTGCTCAGCTGGGCTGGAATGTCTGCTGTGGGGACGAGTGGAGGAGTGTCCTTGTGTCCATTGAGATTCATCCTCCCTGAACTGGTGACATGGGATGTGAAATGCCAGGGTTTGGGGGGTCTGGGGAAAGACTACACGGAGCAGGGGAGTGGCCCCTCTCTGGGCTGGGGGCAAGTTGGCTGCAGTTAGGGAACCAAAGAGCCCTTCTTCAAGGCCTGGAAAGCTCGGTCACGCTGCTCTCGGGAGGTCTGGGCATCAAGTGGCCTCCGGGGCACCCAGGCCTACCCTCTCTACTCGCAGGGCTGACCTTGCTGGCCTCAGCCAGTCGGGACCGACTGATCCACGTGCTGAACGTGGAGAAGAACTACAACCTGGAGCAGACCCTGGACGACCACTCCTCCTCCATCACAGCCATCAAGTTCGCTGGTGAGCCTTTCCTTCCCGCTGCCTGTGCCTCGTTAGATGGGCTCCTTTGGCTGCAAGTGACAGCAAAAACTCCTTTAAACAAAAAAGGGAGAAGCGAACTCTGAATATGAGCACAGCTGGATCCAAAGGTTGATTTTTGAAAATTGTCAGGACTCCCTCCCTCTGCCAGCTGTGCCTTTCTCTGGTGGATACCATCTTGGTTGTCACTCGACCACTGGAAAGAGAGTCCCCCACTTTCTATCAATTTTGACAAAAATTGGGAGCTGACTTTCCTTGTGCTGGCTTGAGGCACCTGCCATTCCCAGAGTGGTTATCGGTTCCAGAACTCAGGGGTGTTCTCTTGGGCCAGGTCTGACTCATGTGCCACCTGCCTCCACCCCTGATCCAGGGGGGACTAGCATTAGGCGAGTGCTGGTCCCCGAAAAGAAACCAGGGTGCCAATCCTGTGAGAAGGCCTGATGGGCGCTGATGACTTTCACAGAAAAATAGGTGACAGCAACGATTGCTGGAGGCTAATTCTGTGCTGGGTGGTGATCTTGCTCCGCCCTGCAGTTATTTCCTTCCCTACCCATTCTGTACCACCTCATAAGCCGATGGGTACGGGCCTTGGTTCTTTCCTGAGGCTGTCCTTCTCCAAAGCCACAGTCAATCAGGAAGGCAGAGGGATTCCTCCGGTTCTGGAAAGATTCAGTATGGAGATCCCTGTCCCTGAGGGATTCCACGGGGAGGGGAGGCAGGCCCTGTGGAGTTTAACTGATCAGAATCCAAGAACGTGTTCAAAACTATACTCAAAAGGACTCTATTCCTGGGGAGAATGCATCCCTGTACTGGGTACTCTATGCAAATTCCTGACTATGAAGAATGAGAATGTATTGCTGTCTCTTGGTCTTCTCCACTTTCTGCCTGCCTCTCTCCAGCTAAGGTCGTAGGGAGCTGGGCAAAGACAGGTTCACCGTGTTTGATAGGTCCTGATGGAAACCTAACAAAGGCTGATCAGCTCACACTTCTCAGGCATCCTTAAAAGACTGTTCAGACCATCCCACTCCATGGGAGAGAGGTTGTTAGACTAAGTCAGTAAATCCAGCAGTCACCTCACCTTTACTGAGAGGTGATGCCTGGCCAAGGGGGTGGCCCGGGAGTCAGTCTTTAAGGCCACCTTCTGAAGGGTGCGGGCCTTCATTAGAGCCCTAGCCAGTCCAAAAGGATGCGGCTCCTGGGGGCCCTGCTCTGGCCAGGCTGGCTCTTTTGGGAGTTATGCTCAAAACTTTGATACTCCGTCTAACCTGGACCCCAGCTGGTCAGAACCTGACTGAAGCTGCTAAAGAAGGATTCTGTCTTTTAACAGTTTTCTCTGAAACACATACCCAAACAAGTGAGTAGAATATCTCTATATAGTTTACAGAATGACACAGTGAACATCCACCTCGAGGTTCAGGGTGGTTGGTATGACCTAGGACAGACGTGCCCACTGTTTATAGCCAGTGGCTGTTTTGATTGCTCGGGGTCCTAACGTTGCAAAATACTTGGACTCACCACCCCAGGTTAAGAAGCATAACGTTACCAGTGACGTGCAGGCCCTCTCAGTCCCTCCCAGGTCACACTTCCCCCACACAGCACTCACTCCCTCCGTGAGCCAGTGCCTCCTGCTTGAGTAACATCTTAACTTGTAGTCAGGCTCAGCCCTCTCAAACGTGCTGTCAGGAAGGAAGAGCATCTTTGGTACCAAGGCTCTCAATGTTTTCTATTTGTTCTGTCTCCTCATCCTCACCACAACTCTGTGAGGTATTTGTGTTGTTACTATTTTTATTCTATAAAGAAAGAAGGAGAAAAGCAAGGACGCTAATAGTGCTTACCAGGTGGCAGCCACTGTTCCAAGGCCTTCACACAACTCCACAGGCAGGGGTTGTTGTAGGCCCATTGTACAGACAGAAAGCTGAAGCTCGAAGAGGAAGTCTGGGCTCAGAGAACAGTGTTTAACCAGAGAATGTCCGGGGTCAATCCTAGCCCTATCCTGACTCTCCGCGTACCTGGGACAAGGACTGTGTGGCTCTGAGCCCCTGGTTCAGATTTGTACGATGGAGTGGCTAGTGAGCAGTCAGGAAGGAAGGCAGTGTGGCACAGGGCCTGGCCCACAGTATGCGTGGGTGCTGTGATTGTTCTCGATGGCATGAGTCTCCCTGCAGTCTGCCTGTCTCACTTCCTCCCTGCTTCGGTCCCGCCTCCACTCTGCTGGCTGAGTCACTTTTCCAAATCTCAGTTTAGACATGGTGCCCCTTCTGTGTCCCTGGCCTTTGTTTCCCTATCTGCCCTTGGTCTGCAGAGCCTGCCTTGCCCACTGCTCCATCCGCTCCCCCTCACACACACAGTTCACATCTTACAGAGTCCTATCTGCACCCAGCACCCACCTCACCTCCTCCAGGAAGCCCTCCCTTACCTCCAGCAGAGTTCCCTTACCGTGGAGTTCCGTAGCTAGGGTCCCTGACCCCAGTCAGGCCCAGCAGTGGCCCTCTAATGCACCACTCCTCCTCCGCCAGGCACCAGAGACATCCAGATGATCAGCTGTGGGGCTGACAAGAGCATCTACTTTCGCAGTGCCCAGCAGGTAGAGTGGGATGGTCTCTTTGTGGGTTGAGGTGGGGAGCTTGTCAAGGGTGTCCTCTGAAGGACCTGCCTGCCCTGCCAGGCCTCGGATGGACTACACTTTGTCCGTACCCACCACGTAGCAGAGAAGACCACCTTGTATGACATGGACATTGACATCACCCAGAAGTATGTGGCTGTGGCCTGCCAAGACCGCAATGTAAGGTGAGGAGGTGGCCTGGGCTGGTTTCTGTGTGGGGCCTGTATGGGGCCTAGTTGGGTCTGTCTTCTCATGAGCTGTCTGCTTTCTTCCTCCTGCTCATTGTGTCCCTGAGAAGCTGCGTGGGGTAGAGGGACCCAGCCAGTGTTTCTTAGGAGCTGGGTTCACCCAGGCCTAGCCTCCAGGTCAGCAGAGGGTTCCTTCTGGCCCTCCGGGAGCCTGTGCGGGGCAACTGAGAGGGGCCCATGTGGCTCATAAACCCATTATTCACCCGCATTCCCTGAGCACCTGTTGGATGGATGGTGCGGAAGCCACAGCAGTGAGCAGGGCAGCCCCAGGCCCTGCCTTCCCAGAGCTCACAGTCCAGTGGAGCATATGGTGAAAGCATGGAGTGGTCAGGGCTGGGATGAGGGGGCTCCGGGGAGATACCCGACCGCACCTGGGGATCAAGCAGGGCTTGATGGAAGGGACGTCTGTTCTGAGACTGGGGAGGAGGTGGAGGAATGAGCATGTGCAGTGGTTCCCCAGCTCTTCCATCTGCTCATTCCTGTTGGGAGCCAGGCACTCGGCCTGCTGTGTGATGGGAGAGACAGACGTTAGCTCAGTGGACACCCCAATACGTAACCTCCACAACCTCAGCCTAAGGTGGGGGTCTCATTCCCTGATTTGGGGTTTCAGTCCAGGCATTAGATGGGGGACAACAGGTGGCAGGGGGCTTCCAGGGGAGAAGAGGGTGGCAGGTAAGGCTGGAACCGGAGAACAAGGGGGTGGGGGAGGGAGTGGGCAGGGTCATGTTGGCCATGAGATGTCCCCACCTCCCCAGAGTCTACAACACGGTGAACGGGAAGCAGAAGAAGTGCTATAAGGGCTCCCAGGGTGACGAAGGCTCCCTGCTGAAGGTAAGGAGCTGGGCCCCAGGGTGAAAACCACACACACCCCCACGAGCCCCCTGTCTGCTGCCCTGATGGGCCACCTGAGACCTGTCTCCTCCTTGGCACCCGATCAAAGGGTCACATGCTGGCCGGCACCCACTGAGGCCTGGCTGACCAAGGACGCTTGGGAGCCGGGGGTGGCCCCGACTGCTCCACCTCCATCTACTGAGCCCTTCCCCAAGTGGGGACATATAAGTGGTTTCCAGTTCGAGTGACAAGAAAGTGTGGTAGGAAGAATCAGAGAGGCCTGGGCTCCCTCACTAGGCTTTCCCCTGCCTGTGTTATCCAGGACGGGTGGAGACCTTCTCAGAGCCTCTGGCCTGTGGGAGTTATGAGTTCAGGCTCCACGGTCAGGCCCCCTCACAGCTCTGCCTCAGGCTGACTGTGACCTTGGGCAAGTGTCATCTCCTCAAGCCTGTTCATCATCTGTAAAATGCAAATAAAAAGAACCTCCATCATAAGGTTGTTCTGTGGAGGCAGTAAGTTCACACACGTACAGTACTTAGCCCAGGGCCTGGCTGCTGCCGGCACCAATCTTGTGCTTGTTAACTTCTTCTCCTGCTAAGTGGGAGCAGGAGTTCCCACCCTACCAGGTTGTGTGTCAGGAGGGCTGCCTGGCACAAGTCCATGTGTCAGGGGCCAGCACGAGAGGGGTCCTTAGTCGTTGGTGGCTGTGAGATTTGACCCATGCCTCCCAATAGGGAAGAAGCAGGCAGCCCAAGTGTCACGTGGGTCCTCTTCTCGGCAGGTCCACGTGGACCCCTCAGGCACCTTCCTGGCCACAAGCTGCTCTGACAAAAGCATCTCCGTGATCGACTTTTACTCGGGCGAGTGCATTGCCAAGATGTTTGGCCATTCAGGTGGGTGTGCCTCCCTACTCAGGACACCACCCCACCCGCTCCCACCCAGCCTCTGACTCAGAAGGCCAGCGTAGCTTCTCTGCCCTACTTGCAGAAATCGTCACCAGCATGAAGTTCACCTATGACTGTCGTCACTTGATCACAGTGTCTGGAGACAGGTAGGAAAGGTCTGGAGGCTGACCCGGGCTGCCTGCCTCAGCGAGTGGGTGGGACATATTCTATGTGGGACTCCAACACGTGAACACCTTGCTCACAGCCCCCCTGTGCAGAGAGCTCTTCTGAGCTTTCAGCTTACTCTCTCCTTGGACAGTGTGCACATTAGTGTCATACCCACCTCTCAGTTCAAATCCCAGATCTGCCAGTTATTAACTTGTGACCTTGAGCAGGTCATTTCCCCTCTCTGAGCCCCAGTCAGTTTGCTCCTCTGTAAAAGAGAGATGGCACCATCTACCTTGAAAAAATGTATGGTGAAAATCAAATGAGATGACATATATAAAGTCCTTAGCATGTGGTTGGTGCCTCAGGAAGCCCCTTTAGCCGCTCCCTTTGATTTACCACAATCCTTCCTCACAGGCCCCTTCCGTGGGTCTTGAGGCCTTCAGAGCAGGCCCTGGTTTGCTGGGATGCCCTGGACCCCATCCAGGGTGTAAACCTGACATGGTCCAGAGCCCTGGCACTAAGCTAATGGGGTGTGTTTTCAGGGAGGGGCCAAAGAATGGGGTCTTGGCCTTGGTGACCCGGGTGGCTCCAGGCTCCGACGGCTCCCGTATTCACTGTTCCTCCCCTTCTGCACCTCTCCTTGGCCTCTGCAGCTGCGTGTTCATCTGGCACCTGGGCCCGGAGCTCACCAACTGCATGAAGCAGCACTTGCTGGAGATCGACCGCCGGGAGCAGCAGCGGCAGGAAACGAAGGACGGGATGTGGAGCAGCCAGCCCAGGTCCTGGCAGCCACCTGTCCATCCCCCAGAGGAAGGTCTTCCTGCCCTGGGCCTCGGGAGGAGTGACGCTGGGGAGGTAGCCATGGCCAAGACAGCCCGGGCCTGCCCCTCGTGCACTGGTGGGGGAGACGGCCTTTGAGTACAAGGTTACGAGAATACTCCCGAGAAGGGTTTTGAAGCGGAGATGCTCAGAGAACCTGTGAGGGCTAGCCCATGCCCTGTGGGGACCAGAGGAGCCCTGACCCAGCCCGCGGGGGCCGGAGGGGGTGGGGGAGGCTCCAGTGGAGCTGAGATGTCTCTATCAAAGTTACTGCTTCCCTTATTGCTTTATGTCTTCCAAACATCCTTTTCGAAAGTCCTCATGCTACAAGACCGGTTTTCCTTGGAGTGAATTCACGTTCTAGGTTTTGATTTGGGATTTGGGTTTGGAGGTCTCAGTTTGAGCAGGAGGTTTGGGATTTTTCTTCTTCTGCCCCTGGAGCTGTCCCTGTCTGTCTGTCTGTCTGGATGAGTTGCCGTTGCCTCCCCGCGGGGAACAGGCCTTGAACGGGCGACCAGTCCCGTACTGGTAGTGGAGGTAGTGTTAATCTAGGCACCAGGGCAGCGGGTAGCCCCCTGTGGCTCTCAGTTTTGAGGTCACATCCCACCCTGGGGCTGCAGTGGGGTGCTGGCTCCTGTGCCGACCTTGTATCAAGCATGTTTTAGTCTCTTGTATTCCAAAGGAGCTAAAATCTCGCTGCTACCCCCCGCTTCCCAGCACAGACTCCAGCAGCTCAGGACTCCAGCCTTACCTGCACTGCCTTCTGTCCCATTGCTGTGGCTCTTGGAGAATTCGTCTTACTTTTTGAGTGCAACCTTTATTATATCTCGTTTATTGTGGTGATATGTTTCTAGTGAAGTGAGTGTGGCAGGCGAGACCTCCCAGCACCATCTTGACTAGAAGCCAAGAATATGTTCATATGGAACCTCACACACCCCAAGGCCTGGCCAGGCAGCTCACGCCCACCCACCCCATGTACCTATTTCTCTCCTTACCCTTCTCATTTCTGGCTTCAGGCAGGAGACATATGTATCCATGCCCAGTGAGACGTGCTCCCTAAGCCCTGGAGAACAGACGGAGGATGAGCTGGAAGACGAGTGTGAACCTGAAGAGTTGTTGAAGACACCGTCCAAGGAGAGCTTGGATCCAGGTGGGGAAGGGGCCCTATTTGGAACTCTGTCAGTGTGGGCCTCGCTGCCGGGTTTTGCCCACTCCTTTGTCTCCAGGGCCGGGCACGTAGTGAAGCTCAACAGTCATGTCAGTCGGGACTCTCAGTGTAAGAGCAGCCAGACTCTCGTTGGCTTGAGCTGGAAAGAGGATCTTTTGGTTCCTGTAACTGAAAACTTGAGATTATTGGCTTTAGGCATAGCTGGATCTGGGTAGTCAGGTGATGTTAAAGAAATCGATTTTTCTCCATCTCTTGGCTCTGCTTTTCTCCATGTTGGCTTTGCTCTCAGGCAGACTCTCCCTTTACTGCGGGCAAAGATTCCCGCAGCAGCTGTAGACTATAAGTCTATAGAGAAGAGAGCACCTCTTTCACAGTAGCTCAAGCAAAGTCCTGGGGTTTTGACTTTTGTTCCTGCCATGAGTCATGTGCCCATTTCTGAGCCAGTCGCTCTGTTTGGCCAGGCCTGAGTCATTTGGTCATCCCTGTGGGCAGCGGCTACAGTCAGCTCCACTCAAACCACCTGACCAAAGGAGCAGGGGGTGTGAGGGAGTATCCCAGGGAAAAACAGGGTGCTGTGAACCGGAAGACAGAACCGATTCTGTCATTCAGGCAAAAGGGAGAGCAGTAGCTCAATGACTATAAAAGGCCAGGCCCTCTGTAAATTTCTTTGCATATCACCTGGCCCTCGTAGTTGCAAGATGGCTGCTGAAGTTCCAGGCATCAGAGACATGGTTGAAGAGGACGTTCTCTCCTGGAATCTCCTTTAGAGAGGAAACTTTCCCAGAAGCCCCTGGCAGGCTTCTCTCAGGTCCACTGGCCATAATTGCTCCAGCCATGAGGAAGGCTAGGAACAGTGACTAGCATGGGTGCCTTTAGTGGGAGTGGTGGGCTCTGCCGACAAGGGGAACAGGCAGGGCTGGCTGGATGGCTGATTGCGAGGCAACAGCAATATGGGAATTCAGCCTTGGCAAAAATTAGACAGAGAGTAAGCTAGTTTTCTTTCTCGCCATCCTTACACCTGACCCAGGGTCCTCTCCAGGGTGGCACTTTTGTCAGTTCAGTGTGAATCCTTATAGGCCGTTTCCTGGACATTCACGTCCATATGTACGTATCCTCAGAAACGTCAGATTTATATCCATCAAGTGTATTATCCTGCGGATCCTGTTCTGCGTCTCTTTCCTCTCACAAGTATCTTATCGCCCAGTATGTTGGTGGATGCGAAGCCGAGGCCGCCCTCTCTCAACCTGCAGCGTAGTAGAGTTCTTTAAGTCCAGTCGCCCCAGGTGGGCGTTTAGATTTTTTCTAACTTTACACCACTGGGAATGAGGCTGTGCTGACCTCGGAGGCCTCCCCTCGGGCGCGCGGGAGAGTGTTCCTCCAGGACGGAGGCCAAGGAGTGGCCCTGCTGGGGCCTGGGGTTAGTACACTTGTTATTTTAAAAGAGAACCCCAAGGGCTCTCCAAATCCAGTTTCTGCCCCACCCGCAGTGGGGTAAGTAAGCCCTCCACTCCCCCACACTTTTGCCAACATTCAATTATATGAAGCATTTCAATTTGGGTCGGTCTTGGGGTAAAATATTGTATCCCACTGTGTAGATTCGCGTTTCCCTGACAGTTACTGAGGTCGAGCATCTTTGGGATGTCCGGCAGTTCCTGAATCACCCCTTTGGAGAACTGCCTGTTTATGTATAGTGCCCATAGGTCTGCTGGGTTGTTTATTCTCTTTCTGTGGATTCCGTGTCTCTCTCCAGATCCTCAGTGCCTGCTGACCAACGGCAAGCTGCCACTCTGGGCAAAGCGGCTGGTGAGTCTGCCCAGAGAGCAGGACTCCTGGGGCTGGCATGTAGGGGACCCAACTCCATCGTCTTGTTTCTTCTGGGAATTCTTCACCCCCTCCACGGCCCTCCTTTCCCTGGAGAACTCTGTCACCCTTCCAGTCTCAGCTTAGACAGCCTTTCATTAGTGCCACATGTATTCACAGAACGCCTATCCTGTGCTAGGCCTTGTTTTGGCCATTAGACATGGCAATGAGCAAAGCAGACAAAATTTTTGCCTTCGCGGGCTCCTTTCCTAGGGTGGGAGATGGACACAATCCACATTAAACAGGTAGATTGCACAGTATTTGGGGAGCTGATGAGTGCGTTGGAGGAAAAAAGTAGTGGACAAGGAAAATAAGTGGTGTCAGGGGAGGGGTGACAGTGTCGGGGTAGGCAGAAAGGGCTCACTGGGAAGACGATGTCTGAGCAGAGTTGAAGCAAGTGAGAAATGCAGATACTGGGAGAGAATGTTCCAGGCAGAGAGAAGGGTCTGCAAGGGCAAAGGCCCTGAGGCAGGACTGTGCTTGGCATGTTCAGGGAGGTGCAGGGAGGCCCAGGTGCCTGGGTTGAGGGTGAATGAGAGGCAGAGTGGGAGGAAGGGGCTCAGAGGCAGCGGGGGCCGGGTGGTGTGGGGCCGTGCGGGCTGTGCTGTGTCCCTCGACACTCCTTGGTGTCCTCCCCACCTAGCTCTTCCACCGAGTGAAAGGGAGACAGGGGGCGCTCTGAGCCCAGGAAGGCCGTGGTCCAATTCAGGTGTTAACCCTCTGGCTGCCTGTGGGCAACCGACTCCAAGGAGTGCGCAGGGGGGCTGGGGAAGAGACTGCCGTGTCCTCCTGGCAGGAGAGGTTGGAGGCTGGACCAGGGGGAGGAAATGGTTGGGTTCTGCGTGGATTTTGAAGAGGGAGCCAAACAATTGGATGTGAGGGAAGGAGAGGGACCGAGGTGAAGTTAAGATTGAATGATTGTTAACTTGGGAGAGGGGCAGGCTAGGAGGTGGCAGGTTCAAAGCTGGCAGCAGAATCCTAAACTCTAGGTTAGAGAGTTTATTTCTAGAACAACGTCAGACCTCAGATCAAAGCTTAGATATCAGCAACTCAGGGAAGTCCTCCCCGCCGTGCCCTCCCCTGCAGACCAGGCCGGGGCATCTGGCTCCACTCTCTCAGCCCCCGCCCCCTTATCTGTGCAGGTTACAGTTGGGATCCCCCTCAGCAGACAGTCACAGCGCAGTTACTCTGTGTGGGCTCCAAGTCTTTTATATGTATCGTCTCATTTAATCCTCATTGAGGTAGGGGCTTCTCCTGTCTCCATTTCGCAGACAGAGAAACTAAGGCCCAGAGAAGTTGAGTGACTTGTCCAGGGTCACACAGCTAGGAATCAGAGGACATGGGATCGACCCTGGGCAGGCTGGCTCCAGCCTGAGTTCTCAAATGCCCACCCTCCAGTGTCTGTCAAGCAGCGGTCTTGGTAGGAGGCAAGGTGGGAAGGCAGGGCAGGAGAGTGGCCGTATCTTAGATGTGCTTGGATGGCAGAGCTGACAGGACTTGCTGGAGAAGTCCAGTGTGGAGTGTGAGGGAGAGTCAGAGAGAGAGGAAGGTGACTCCAGGGTTCGGGGCCCGAGCGCCTGGAGAGAATACCCGAGACAGGGAAGGCCTTAGGAGGAGCCGGCTGGGGAGAGTCAGGAGTTGTTTCAACATGTTCACTTTGAAATGTCACTGAACTTCCGTGTGGGGAGGTCAAGCAGTTGCATGTGCGCTTCTGAAGTTTAAGAGCGAGATTCAGGCTGGGGAGCTACATCTGGACAGTGTTCCTGAGTGGTGTTTACAGAGCCAAGAGCCTGGATGAGGTCCATGCAGTGTCCCTGGCCCCCATTGGAGGGGGTGAGCACTCAGCTGGCGGCCTGATCGTCCCCTGTCACCCTCAGCTAGGAGATGACGATGATGTGGTGGATGGCTCAGCCTTCCATGCCAGGCGCAGCTACCAGCCGCATGGCCGCTGGGCAGAGCGGGCTGACCAGGAGCCCCTCAAGACCATCCTGGATGCCCGGGACCTGGATTGCTACTTTACCCCCATGAAGCCTGAGAGCCTGGAGGACTCCCTTCTGGATACAGTGGAGCCACAGAGCCCGGCGGGCCTGCTGAGCGAGGTACGCATTGTCCGTCCCAGCCTGGCCTGTAGCCCCTGCACCACGATGCTCACCCAGGCCTTGGGGCCTCAGAGCTCTTGTTTTGAAAATAAGCCGAGTGTCCCACTGCTGGGTGCAGGAGGATTACATGATATAATGGAGGGTAGGAGGGCACACCCCGGGCCTCATGCAGACCAGGAGCCTGGGAGGCGGCCACCTGGTTAACAGCTTGGACCTGAGAGCGGGCCTGTGCCTGAGTGAGGGGCATTTGAACAGCTGGAGCCCTGGCCCCACATCTTCCCGACTGTAACTCGAAGCAAGGCTTACCTCTCTGGGCTTCAGTTTTCCAGAAAATGGTCTTTAAAAAAGATAACCAGGGGCCGGCTCGGTGGCGTAGTGGTTAGGTTCATGCACTCTGCTTCGGCAGCCTTTGGTTCACGGGTTCAGATCCCAGGCACAGACCTAGCACCGCTTGTCAAGCCATGCTGTGGTGACATCCCACATAAAGTGGAGGAACATTGGCACAGATGTTAGCTCAGCGACAGTCTTCCTAAAGAAGAAAGAGGAAGTTTGGCAACAGATGTTAGCTCAGGGCCAATCTTCCTCAAAAACAAAAAGATAACCAAGAAGAAAAGATTTCTATAAAACTGGTCATAAAAAGAAAGTCCTAAGAGGGCTCTTACAGGAATCCAGGGCCAAGAGCAGAGCCTGAGGCCTTAGAGGTGCTGAAATAACTTTGGTTCTTATTCTATTATTTTCCAAACAAAATTCTTTTCTCTTCTATTGTGTAAGTCTTCTTTGTATTGTGGCATAATGTACATACAGTTATGTGCACATGTCTTAGGTACGCAGCTTAACGAGTTGTTACTGACGTACACTCCTGTGCACCACCAGCCAGGTCTAGGTGTAGAGCATTGTCTGCCTCCTGGAAGACCCCTGTGTGCCCCTCCCCATCAGCCCGCCACCGAGGTAACCAGCATCCTGGCCTCTCTCCCCGTGCATTGGGTCTTAGCTTGATATAAGTGAATCTTAGAGGATAGGAGCCATCCATCTTCCTTGTCTGTCAAGGGGCGAGTGACTGAGCAGGGGGATCACGCAGTGAGCTCATGATGCGCAAAGCTCTCAGCCCGGCCCCGGCTCACAGGAGCGTCCACAGTGGGGCCGCCATCCCCACCGACATCCTCACCGCTACTGTCGCTACTGTCGGTGTTGGCAGAACACCTGGCAGCTTGCGAGGGCCCTGGTTGCCACAGCTGCCCCAGATGGCCGTGCTCTCCTCACCCCACAGCCCGAGAGTCCCCGGGAGGATGGCTGTGGGCATCCCTCCTTCCTGCCCCTACAGAGCGAGTCCTCTGAGGCCAGCGAGCTCATCATCTACTCCCCAGAGGCGGAGGTGACGGTCACAGGGACAGACAGGTGGGTGTCCTATGCACTAAG
This sequence comes from Equus quagga, assembly GCF_021613505.1. Taxonomy (NCBI): domain Eukaryota; kingdom Metazoa; phylum Chordata; class Mammalia; order Perissodactyla; family Equidae; genus Equus; species Equus quagga. The sequence continues at coordinate 100,809,333 of NC_060279.1, read as the reverse complement.
GGGAGCCTTAGTTGGAGAGTGGAAGCCTCCGCTGGTAGGCACACTCTGGAAGAGCTGTTCTCCGCCCCCCCAGGGGGCCTCTCGGAGTAGGGCAGAGGGAGCGAGGCCCTCATGGCGCAGGAGCCCAGCCCTGCGGCCTCAGCTCAGCCTCAGGTTCCCTGGGTCCCCGGGGAGGTGAAGGGAGCCTCTGGGGGAGGCAGGAGAGGCGAGGCAGTACTCCCAGTCAGAGTAGGGTGCTGGTACCGATGGGTCCTGGCTGGGGGCCAGGTGTTTAGTGACTGGGGTGTTCTCATTCCCTCGCCCACCCCCACGGGCACTGCAGCGAGGACTGTGCGAAGGAGGGGATGAGGGAGCCCGGAGACCAGCAAGGCGACTCCTACCTCCAGGTCCCCTCCATCGGCTTGAAGCATCAGAGCCCACCGGAGGGTGAGTGAGGGGTAGGCAGGGACCCTGTGGTTGTCTGTTTGTCCAGCCAGGCCCCTTTCTGGGCGCTGATGGTGAGCTTCCTGAAGCTCATTCTGTCACAGAGGTAGACAGGCTCCCTGCTATTACCGGAGGATCCTGGAACCCAGCTGCCCACTGGCAGGAGCCCAGCTCAGCCACTTCCTCCAAATGTAACCTTGCTGGTCCGGAAAAATGGGAGGCGGGTATGATCATCCCTGTTCTCCAGATGGGGAAACTGAAGCCCGGAGAGCCTGAGCCACTTCCTGACTCACCCAGGAAGGGCCCAGCCTGGGGCTCCTGACCCCCTGCTCTGCTCCTCCAGACTCAGGGGAGTCAGAGGCCGACTTGGAGTGCAGCTTCGCCACCATCCACTCCTCCCCTCCACAGCCGGACCCAGACCCTCGATTTGATGTGCCAATGCCCCCAACACCAGGCAAGCAGGGGCCTGGCTAGGGGGTGGGCATGATACAGAACCACGGGCCCCACATCAGCCCTGCACGTTGTGCCCACCAAGCCTCAAGTGGCCTAGAAGACAGAGCCATTAGCTTTTCCTTCTCGGCCTGGTGGCAACAGGGTGTGTGACTGGCGCGTCCAGCTTCCTCCAGTGTTAAGTGTCTGGCATCTCCGTCAGGGCGTCTGCCATGACTCATGGTGTTGAAGGTTCTCTCTTGCCCGCCCCGCCCTCCCCCCCCAACCTCTCCCCAGGATGCCCAGGTACCGCAGAAGAGTTGTCCCAGCCCGAAGTGCCAAGCATTTCCAACGGCTCCCTGCCCCAGACCCCTGAGCAGGAGAAATTCCTCCGCCACCACTTCGAGACACTTACTGACGCCCCCCCTGAGGGTAGGGCCCTGCCCCTCTCTGAGCCACGCCTGGGCGGGCCATCAGAGCTGGGCACAGTGTGGGCGTCTCTGGGCAGGGCTTCCCTGGCCGGGCTGGTGAGCGTGGTGGGAGGGGACCCGTGTTCTCTAAGGACTGAGCGGCAGTTTCCTCTCCCTGCGCCGTTTGCTCCTGAGGTGTGTGTGGTGTCTGGCGATGGGCTTTCTGAGGAGCTCCCTGCCCGGGCCCAGGGCTGGCTGGCTGGAGGGATTCTGAGGGCTCCCTCGGCATCTGCCCCTAGAGCTCTTCCACGGATCCCTGAGGGACGTGCAGGCCTCTGAGGCTGAGGACTACTTCAATCCCCGGCTGAGCATCTCGGCCCAGTTCCTCTCCCGCCTCCAGAACACATCCAGGTAGGAGCTGGTGACCCAGTGAACCCCCACCCTCCTTCCAGCATCTGCGTCCCCCTGGGCGGGGCTGGGTCCCCTCAGACACCCCCAGGGCAGCCACAACCACTGGTCTCCCCACAGGTTCACCCACACCTGCCCTCCCCAGCTGCCCCTGCACCTTGGGAAGCCCCCAGAGGTCAAACAGTCAGACTTCAGAGGGAGCCAGCCCAGAGCAGAGCCCCCAAGAGTGGATGCTGGTTGCACCTCCCCGGGCAGGACCAGTGTGAGTACTGGGGCCGCCTCCCTTGGGGCACAGGGCTGGGAGGCCATGTCCTCACCGCAGGGCTGTGCTTGCAGGTTCTCTCTGTGGGGATGGCTGAGGAGCCCCTCGAGCCCCTGGAGGCCTGGTGCCCACTGAGTGAGTGTCCCCGCTCCCTCAGGAACAGCCCTGGGCTTGTCAGCAGATGGCCCTGGGGGCCCAGCTGAACTATGGGTGGGGATCGGCAGGGGCCACTCAGACCCTGCAGCCACCCTGGGGTGAGGCCCTGCCCATCGGCTCTGTGGCTGGTGTGAGAGTGAGCCAGCTGCTTCCTTTACAGCCCCCTGCCTCACAGGCCTGCCACCATGTGTCCCCTCCTCCTCAGTGCTGCCCACAGACAGGAAGCCTCTGACGCCCACAGCCCTACCCACTCCAGGCCTGGCTCAGGAGGTCTGCACCCCCTCCACCCGCTCCTACCTGCAGACCACTGCCAGCTCCCGTGCCAAGATGTCACGTAGCATCTCTCTCGAGGACAGGGAGAGCCCTGTCCTGGCTGAGCTGCCCAGACCCCTCTGCAGACCCTCGTCCATGGGGGAGCTGGCCTCCCTGGGCCAGGATCTCCAGGCTGTCAGCACAGCAGCACCCAGTTCTGACAGCAAGGCCCAAGAGCCTGCCCTGCCCTCCTGGGGCAACCATGAGGCCCGAGCCAGCCTGAAACTGACCCTGTCGAACATCTGTGATGAGCTCTTGCTGCCCCCACCCCTGCTGGAGCCTCCTACCACGTGCGTCTGGTCCCAGGAACCTGTAGCCACCCAGCCTGATGTCATGGCCGCAACAGCCAGCTTCCTGGCCCATAGCCCCATGGATGGGAGCACCCTGAGGCTCCACAACTCCGCCTTTCTCCCAAGGCTTCCAGCCCCTGAGCCCCTCAACACCCCTGCCCACCCCAACAAGCCCCCGCTTCCAGAGGCCAGTCCTGGGGCCCCTGGCAACATCACCTCCCTCCTGGAGCCCACTCCTGGTGAGTACCACCCTCAGGATAAGGGATTGTCCCCTTAGCTCACCCCCTGTAACAGCTGACTCAGCTCCAAAAGCAGGCACTTGACCTGGCCACAGGGGCTGCTCCATCTATTCGTTCATTTACTGAAATATTCAGTGACCACTGTGTACGTGTTGGCCTTTGTTCTAGGCCCTGGGGGCATGGGACATGGTGGTCAACAAGACTACAGAGAATTGACACCTTAACTGGGGGAGATGCCCAGACTAAATCTATAAGGAAAGTGCTAAGTATGTCACCCACTGACAAGCACTCAGGAGAGAAATGCAAGAGCTGGTTTAGGGAGTGAGGGGTGGGGGCAGTGGTTACAGTTTAGACAGGATGATGAGAAAAGGCTTTGGGGAGAAGACGGCATCGAGCAGAGGCCTGCAGGAGGGGCGGGAAGGGAGCCTTGGGGACTGGGGAGTGTTTGAGGCAGAGTGACAACACTCAGGATCTGCCCAGCTAGCCTGGCCTCTCTCAGACCAGCTGGGAAGTAGCGGTGTCTTTCTCGTTCCCTCCCTCTGCTCCCAGATGCGCCCAGTCTACTGCAGGGCAGCCCCAGACGGTGGGGGGAGCCTGGGATGCCGGCTCCCCTTGAGCTGAGCAGTGTGGAGACCATTGTGCACAGACTGCAGACTACCTTCCAGGAAGCTCTGGACCTTTACCACCTGGTGAGCCAAGCCCCAGGGTCCAGGGAAAGGGCCGAGGGGGCTCCCTGGGACTGCCTGGCCTGGGTGGCCCCAACAAGGTTGGCACCTCTTGCAGGTGGTCTCCAGTGACCAGGTGAGCGCTGAGCAGCGGCAGGCACGGACTGAGCTGGCCTCCACCTTCCACTGGATCCACTGCCAGTTAGAGGCCAACGACTGGCTGCTTGGAACTGATGTGGCCCCAGACCAGGCCCTGCCCAGCCCAGGGCCCCCTTCCCCTCCTACATTGTGCCCCCTTGCCAGCCCCGATTTGCACGCCCTGCTGGAACACTACTCGGAGCTGCTGGTACAGGCTGTGCGGAGGAAGGCCCGGGGGGACTGAGGGCCAGCAGCCCCCTCCACCGCAGCCCTGCTGCTTCTGAAGAGAGAGGTATTTTAATCCAATAAACTGACAGCTTGAAGGAGTGGTTCCTGCTCCTTTTCCTGGCGCATCCACAAAGCCCCCTTCAGGTGTAGGCGGGGAGGGAGGGTGGAGAGCAATGCTCTGGTGGACCAGCCTGGGGAACTCACAGATGCTTGATGCCAGTCCCTGTTCCAGGACGCCGTCAATGGGCCAGCATTCCCAAGAAATCTGGGAACTGCAGTAATGATGATCCCAGTGCCTGGCTGCCACATCGCCTATCCCCAGCCCAGTGAGCTGCTGTGGGGTCACGGGTGGTCCATGCCTAGTGGGGCCCATGTGGATCCTATGAGGTCCAGGTTTTTGTTACCATCTGCAGCAGGGGAAATTGAGAAGAGACAAACAGGTCACCCACTGGACAATCTGGGCAGCCTGCCCAGGCCACCCAGCAGCTGGGATCCGTAATTCCTTCCCCAGCAGGAGGATTGTGTTCAGCTTCAGCATCCCATGAGCTCCCAGCACTGGTACCAGCTTCCCCAGGCAGCAGGCATCTAGCCATATGGTGTGTCTGCTAAGAAGGCCACTCTTGTGACCACCAAAGCCCCCACTGTCCCAAGTCTCTATAAAACGGAAGCCAGCAGGGGCAGGGCTGTCTCCTAAAGCACAGTCCCACCATGTAGCCTGTTGTGGCCTGAACCCACACTTGCCTGTGAGTTCCTCTCTACTCTGTGATCGTGGCCCACCAGAAAGAGGCTCAGAGAAGTCCACTGTGTTGCCCAGAGTCCCAGAGAGCTGAGACTTAAACCTAGGCTTCCTTGGTGACATGAGGACATGGTCTGCTGCCTCTGGAAACACTGACACACCAGAACCAATCATGCAGTCGTTCAGAAACCCTGCCAGCCCACGGGTGCCTGTCACTGTCCTCCCCTCTAGAGGTGGGGTGAGAAAGAGCACAGGCAAGGCGTCTTCCCCTGTGGCCTTCACCTCCTAGAGAGCAGTACACCCAGGAATGAAAACAGTTACTAACAGCTGTAGGTGAGCTGAGGGAAGTCACTGTGTGGCCGAAGAAGAGTCAGAGAAGGCCTTTCTGAGGTGACATTTGAGCCGAGGCTTGATAGAGGGCACAGGCCATGTGGACATCTTGGGGACACATCCAGGCAGACAGAACAGCCCGTGCAAAGACCCCATGGGGATCACAGGTATGGGTAAAGAATAGCAACAAAGCCGGGATGGCTGGAATGGGGTGAGCTGGGGGAAGAGGTGAGGAGAGCAGGTGGGAGGGCCCTGTTCCTTCATGACATTTAAGTCCAAGAAACATTCACAACATGATTTTTTTTCCTAAATAAAATGCCTGATTTGGGGGTTTGGGGAGCTCCAGTATCGTTTATTTCTTAAGACTCCCTCTCTCTGCTCAGGGAGCCCAGGTGCTCCAGGACTCATAGGTGGGCTGCACCTCTGCGAGGAGGCTCCCTGCCCAGGCCCACGGGTCACCCCGCAAGACTAGAGACCCACTCTCCCTGCCCTTGCCTAGCTTGGTTGTAGTCACCTAGGATCCCTGAGGCAAGATTTGGTGTCCAGGCTCCTGGACACCCAGGGGACCATCCTGGACCTCTGTCCCTCATGGAATTAACCCATCCTCCCACTCTGTATCATAGTTAAGCCTGCAACTCCAAGTAGCAAACACCTGGCTTATGGGGGCCCAAGCTGTAGGGATAATTGTTATCTTGATTATGTTCCTGCTCTGTCACTCTCTGTGAGTCTGACTTTCACATTCCAGCTTAGGCCCTCACAGTTGCAACATGGCTGCCATAGCACCCAGCAATACATCCTCACCCAACTAGGAGCAAAGGCACAAAGCGGGGCAGCTGCCAGGGAAGTGGGAAAAAGCTGCAAGCCTTCCCAAGTGCCTCCCCTTTCCGATCAGTGGCAGGCCACAGGAATGGTGATGGCTTTGGTTTGCTTGAAACTGCCCTCTTGTCCTGGGCATGTTGCTGCTCAAACAAAATAGGGTTCTCAGCACAAAAGGTGGCTGGTAGTTAGGACCCAGTGTGTCTGCCACTCTCCACTTCCTAGTGCCAAGCTCTTCATCCATGGAAGCACCAGACTTCTCTCCTCGGACAAACCAGCTGGTTAAGAAACCACTGCTGATGAACGTGTGTGCGGGCCATCCATCAACAGGGGCCTGGCAGGAAGAGGACAGCATGCTCAAGTGGGACAGTTGACAGAGAGTTTAGGGAAGGGAGCATTTGCAGAGGAAAAGATAGGGAATAGGGCACCCAAAGGCAGGTACCAAATCCGGACTAGTACCAGAGGAAAGCTGTCACCTCCAGGCCTCAAGGCACAAGGGTGCATAGTGGAATCCCAAAGAGCAAATCCTGGAGAGAGGGCTGCCCTGAGGGGAGCTGTGCTCCTGCCAAGCCCATGGGGAGGGAGTTGGGGGGATCCCCTCTCCCATCTTCTGTGGGGCTCCCCATTGTCCAAACCCTGCTGGAAGCCAGAGGGCGTGGGAGCCCAGATGATGCTGTCCACCCAGGTCAGCCTCCCAGGACACGGAGCAGGGCAGAACAGGACAGAAAGGGTGGCTGGGGGCAAATGAAGATCTCCAGCCTTAGATTTTTCCCTAATGCGTTTTCAGCTACAACACAGGAACAAGTTGCTCAAGAGACATGGTGTCGGGAGTATGGAGAACTGGGCACCTGAGAAGAAACAGAAAATGGCTCCCCCTAACCCATTTGCCAGCTCATTCTATGCAACTGAAGGAGGCCGCGTGCACTCCACGTCTGACAGCTCCTGGATACTGGGCTGCCAGACCTGTGCCGGGCCCTCCAGTCATGGCTGCATGCAATCCAACAGCTGTGAGATGGAGACACCTCAAACCGCACTTTACAGATGCCTGCCTGGCCACCCTGCCTCTCAAGAGTTCCAAACAACCCCCTGGCCGCATGCTGGACCCCATGCTAAGCATTCTCCTGACATTATCTACATAGATCTTCAACACAAACCGGCACTAGGGGGACTCATCGGTCCCATTGTCCAGATGAAGAAATTTAGGCTCAGTAAGAAGTGACTTGCCCAGGTCCTGCAGAGGTGAAGCGGCAAAGCCCTGGGCTGGCAGACTCTCAGCACTGGCCCCCTTGCCTCCTCAAGGGAGTCAGCAGGACTGAGTCTCAGGGAGTGCGAATAAATGAAGAAATATTGCTTCTCTCAGCACCAAGCCTTTGTATAGACTGTCCCCTCTGCCAGGAACACCCTCCCCTTCCACCTGAAACCTCCTCTTCCTTCAGGGCTCATACCCCGGAAGTCATCCCTGAACCCTCAGGCTGGATCGGGAGCCTCTTCCAGGCCCCCCGAGCACCCTGGGTTTTCCCCATCGCTGCTTGGCTCTCTGCCTGTGCTTCCCCCATCCTAGCCTTGGTCATCCGAGCTATCAGTGTGAGTCTCCCATGGACTAAATTGTGTGTTCATTTTCAGTGCCGAGCCAGGCCTGGTCTGTAGCTGGAGCTCAGAAAATGATTGGGGGAATAAATGAAAGTAACTGCGTGAGGAGTATTCAAAATCCTTGACCCCTGGTTAAGAGGTCAGACAATGACCAATCTAGAACACAGCCTGGCCAGCGTGCTAGGGTAGGGTCTGAGGAGCCCTGGCTGGGTCAGGTGACACTGTTTAATTCCTGGACTGTGGGAGAGTGGAGGAGTGGTGTCCCAGGCAGTCACTACGAGCTGAACTATTAACAAACCAGGATTCTAATGCCCAGTACACCTGAACAGTGCTTCTGGCTGAAGTCAGCCCTGGGCATCTGAGGAGCAGAGAGATGGACGCACAGCCTGGATCCTCACTTTGCCCTTACCTATAGGACCCTGCGTCCCTCCGTGCTCTGGAGCAAGGCAATCACAGCTGCCCCCTCCCCTGCTTCCTCAGACAGCTGCTGTGATTTGAATACCCAAGCAGCTGTTGGACATCTGGTGGTGACTGATTTGCCTGGCAAACAGACTCTCAGGCCCTTGGCCCTGCTGGTACCATGGGCAGACACTCAGTCCCCCTGGGCTCTTTGTTTCCTGTCTTCACCCCCTAAAGCCCCCTAGGCTCCTGTTTCACCCTTTCTCGATCTCCTTGGGGGTCCTAGCACTTGTGTGCCCCTGGAGGCTGGAGAGTGCCCTCAGAAACGCAGCGTTGGACAAGAGGGAGGAACAGCGGACCCGGAGGCAGAGGTAACTGGAGCCAGCCAAGTCTGCTCCCTGGCCTGTCAGGAAATTTGCATGGAGAGAAGGAGGCTCCTCCATGGCTTCCCCTCCCTTCCCACCTGGGATAGTCAGACCCGGGCTGAGGCCCGACAGCAGGCAGAGGAGCAGCCCGTGTGAGTGTGTGGAGCCATCTCCCCATTCCCGGAGGTGATGCCTCGTGCTTTCCTGGTCAGGAGCCGGCGTCCACAGCCACCCAACTGGGGCCACCTGCCTGACCAGCTCCGGGGAGACGCCTATGTCCCAGGTGGGCCCCTCCCTGGGCCTGGAGGTGAGGGGCGGGGAGACACAAAGCCTCACTGTCTGGCTTCTCTCCTCAGACTGCAGCAGCCTGGGGGGGCCACCGGCACCCCAGCCTTCCAGCCACGGGGACCCCTGGGTGGCGGTGAGTGTGCTGCTGGCCCACAAGACCCCGCTCAGTTTCACCCCTCCCCGCTGTCAGCCTCTACAGAACCTGAGTGCCCCCTATTCCCCTCACCCTCCAGCCCCTCCAGCTTTGGGACCTTTCCACCCATGGTTCTCTCTGCTGGGAATGCCTTGACTTTCTCAGTAGTGAGCTCCCTGTTAGGCCTCATCCCAAGCTCCATGTCCCCAGGGTAGGCAGCCACAGCCCCTGCCCTCAGGGATCTCTCTGTCCAGTGGGGCAGACCAAGACTTAAGCCAAGTGGAGGTTGGTTTGCTTTATGCCAGAGGATCAGACAAGGTGACAGGAGCGGGATGGGGGAGGAGATTGGGGCCTCCCGGAGGGGCTATTCAGCTAGGCATGCACTGGAAGAAGGAAAGCACGGGTGGAATGTAAATATGCCAAGATTAACTCAGTATTTGAGCGCCAGGAACTGTTCCAGGCAACTGGTGTTTTGAAAGAGTAAGACAGAAATTAGCACAAGTAGCAGTCTCTGGCCTTCCCAGACCTCCTGGGTTCCCCAGTCTAGGCACTCCGTTTGTTCCAGCCAGGGGTCTAACTCCCACATCCCTCCCACAGCCCACACAGGGCAGTATGGCCGCCACTGCCAGGGGCCCTGGGACACTTGGCTGTCCGCTCTGCCCCAAGGCTTTCCCGTTGCGACGCATGCTGACGCGGCACCTCAAGTGCCACAGCCCCGCGCGCCGCCACGTGTGCCGCTGTTGTGGCAAGGGCTTTCACGACGCCTTTGACCTCAAGCGCCACATGAGGACTCACACCGGTGAGCAGTGGTAGGAACAGGGAGGAGCTGCTGGGCCCCAGACGGGGACGGAACGAAATGGAGGGAGGCGCCAGAAGGCACCAGGGATGTGGAGTTTCCTGTTTGTGGGGCAGAGACTTAGCCGTCTGCAGGCTTGAACACCGTGTACCTTAGATCCCAGCAGGTGGGCAGGTGGGTGTAAGGTGGCACTAGGGTGGGGCCTGGCAAGGGGTGTAGATTGAAGACGAATACTGGTGAAGGGATGCAGGTCCCGGATGGAAGGGTGCAGAGGAAGGAACCTCCTGGTGAAGAGGGTAGGGATACAGGTGTCTGGCCCATGTTTGTGCTGGGAAGAGGTGGCAGATGGTGGGACCTGACGGAGGAGTCTGGCGAACGGCGGCGTGCTCACGTAGGGCAAGATGGCTTTGGTCTGGAGGCCATTACCCTGTCTGTCCTCTCCCCTTCGGACCCACCTGCGCAGGGATCCGGCCATTCCGCTGCGGAGCTTGCGGGAAAGCATTTACGCAGCGCTGCTCGCTGGAAGCGCATCTCGCCAAGGTGCACGGGCAGCCGGCCAGCTACGCCTACCGCGAGCGCCGCGAGAAGCTGCACGTGTGCGAGGACTGCGGCTTCACCAGCTCGCGGCCCGACGCCTACGCGCAGCACCGCGCCCTGCACCGCGCCTGACACTGTGCACCCGCGTCCACCCACAACAGGCAAATAAACACAGGAAACGCACACCCAACACAGCGTTTATTGCACAGGGGAGGGGGGTTCACTCGGTCCAGCGGTGGCCGCAGTGTGGGGCCGTGCACACGTAGTACAAGCGCATGGCGTCCTGGAAGAAATGACGCACGGTTAGGGAAGGCTGGACCCAAGGGAGAGTCCAACATGGAACCTCCATCCAGCAGAGCCTCACCCGAAGGAACAGACAGGGGGCTTTCCCCCTTGGTAAGAGACCAGATCAGGACGCCAGGAAGGGCAGGGTCCCCCCAGTACTGGTATCCCCGCCCCCGGGAAGGACTAAACCCGGGAAACCCAGAAAGCCTTCTTCGTGCCACTCACCTCGGCCCTGGCGCTGTGCGACTGGAAGAACACTGCCTCCTTGTGGCCGCACCTGAGGGGACACTCAGCCACTCAGTCGGCCATACCCTTCCCTCCTCTCTTCTCTGCCTGGCGAGGACGAGCCCCTCTCCCTCCCCAGTACCAGCTGCGCGCTCACTTTTGGCACGGGTGGTCTTCGGTCCGCGGCAACGTGGGGTCCTGGGACACGTCAGCGATGATCTGGGTCAGTTCGCTGAGGGAAGAGAGAGTGAATAATTATGCTCAAACCCGGCCTCCCAGGCCAACGACCTCGTCCCAAAGTTCCGGTCCGGCCACTCACTCCACTTCGTGCGTGATTTTGTTGACGTAGATGCAGCTGTTGTCGGCTTCTTGCTGGTAATCACAATTCCGGCACTGCGAGAGGGCGAGCGTGGCGGGGAGGTCACGGAGCGATCCCCGATGGGGTCAGGAGGGAGGGCAGGGCCTTCCCCAGAGGGGATAATTAGGGGATGGAGTCTCGAGGTTGGGATAATGGGCAAGACAGGAGAGTCGGGTCCACTCGGGAGGTGGTGAGGAGGCGAGACCAGGGCGCGTCGGGGGCGGAACAGGGAGTAGGGGGTCACGTGGAGTAGGGCGGGGCCACTTGGGAACGGGTGGACCTGTCGGGGAAGCCCGGGGCAACCCGCGGGCTCCGCTCACCGCGTAGAGCAGAATGCGGTTCTCCTTGTCCTCCTTGGGGTAGAGCATGTTGTTACTGTGGGGAGGGGAAGGTCAGAGGTCAGCCCTGGGGCCATTATTTGCTCCCCTTCCATACTTGCTGCCCCAGCCTCACCATTCCTGGCAGAATCGAATACCCACGAAGCCAGGCTCGTAGGTCCCATCCGGCTCCATAGCCACGCACGACCCGCCGAGCCTTCTGCGCTTGCTCCGCCGCGCGCAACAGGTCGCGGGAAGGGTCAGGCCTCGCTGCTTCGCCAAAAGAGGGGCGGAGCTGCGCGCACGCAGCGGCTCGCAGCGGCTTTGTGCCGGGCTCTCTGCGCTGAAGTTTGATTAATTGCTTGCTTCGATCTTTTGCTATTCTACAGTAATTGCTTCTGACTTCTGGGCCCCGCTTCCCCATTTATAGAATAGCGTGGTACGAGAGCCGGGAATACGAGCGTCCCGTAACCCGCAAAGCGCTTGGTATAAATGAAGACGCCATTGCTCGTCTCTGGCTGAGAGCCCGTGCACATGCGCGAGTTTACCCTCGCGGCCCAAGTAACTCTTGCCAGGCCTTCCTCTCGGCTTCGGCCTTCGCCGCCCGGCCGTTTCCCGTGCGGCTATTGGAAGAACTGGGCACCATGGAACACTTCTCGGGATTGGCTGGGCCCACCCAAGACTACGGGGAGCCCTCTTCCTGGGGGCGGAGAGACGGCGGCGATTGGCCGGCCCTCCTGGCGGGAGAGCGCGGATTGGCTGGGTCTCGAGCAGGGGGCGGGGCTGATAGCCCAGAAGCGGCGGCGGCTGCGGAGCCGGTGTGAGGCGGCGGACTGGGCTGCGGGCCCCGGCAGGGCGCGGCGACATGGAGGTGACGGGGCTGTCGGCGCCCACAGTGACCGTTTTCATCAGCAGCTCTCTGAACAGCTTCCGCTCCCAGAAGCGATACAGTCGCAGCCTCACCATAGCTGAGTTCAAGGTGTGGCCGTGGGGGCGGGGCCCGGAGGGCGGGGCGCAGGGTTTGAGGGGGCGGAGCAAAGAAGAAATGGAGGGGCTTCCCAAACGCAGGGTGGGGCCAGGGATAAGCTGAGGTTGCAGAGATTGGGGGCGAGGCAGGGCAAAACTAGAGGTTCCAGACGGCGGGAACAAGAACCGAGGGAGGCGGCCAGGGGTAACCAGGTGGATCCTAATGGTGGGTCTCGGAGGAGTAAGGATGGGGTGATGGTTATTGATAGAAGGGGCGGAGCCTCAGGTGGAGGGTGGGGCCACTGACAGCTTCCACCTCTCCTGCCCCCCGCAGTGTAAACTAGAGCTGGTGGTGGGCAGCCCTGCTTCTTGCATGGAACTGGAGCTGTATGGAGCTGACGACAAGTTCTACGGCAAGCTGGATCAGGAGGATGCCCTGCTGGGCTCGTACCCCGTAGACGATGGCTGCCGCATTCACGTGAGGCCTCCCCATCTGTGATCCCTCCCCTCCGTTCATTTATTTATTTGACAGATGCTTGCAATACTTTACCCTGTGTGATGACTAAGATAGGCCCTACTGTCATGGATCCCCTGGTCCAGTATGGAGAGACAGACCCATCACCCGACAGTGACAGCCAGAGTGGTCTGGACTGGGCTGGGGAAAGCCCAGGGAACTGGGAGTGCCCAGAGAGGTACCCACCTCCACCTGGGAGGATCAGAAGGGGCTTCCTAAAGGAAGGGATGCCTGAGATGAGACCTGAGGATGAGGAAAGAGCGACCTAGAAGAAATGGGAAGGGCATGCCAGGTGGAGGGAAGAGTGTATGGAGGCCTACAGTGTGAGTGGGTCAGGGTGAGCGTTGCCATGTTAGCTCAGGGGCTCAGGCCTAACATCTCAGGGTGTTCCTGACCCCTCTCTTTCCCTCACATCCACATCCAGTCTCTCCGCAAACCCTGTGGGCTCCACCCACAGCATCTATCCAGGATCTAAACTCTTCTCCCCACTGCCCCACCCTGGTCCAGCCTCCATCCTCTGCCTCCTGGACCATCACAGCAGCCCCCGCCCTGTCTCCCTGCTCCGTCCCCGCCCCCTGCAGTCTGCTCCCCACGGCAGCCAGGAGCCGCCTGCGAACCTGAGTCAGGTCAGGGCCCTCCCGGCTCAGAGCCTCCCCTGGCTGCACCTCATCCTGGGTAAAAGCCAAAGCCTACAGTGATCTGTTGCATCTCCCACTCTCCCCCGGCTCACTCTACTCCAGCCACGCTGGCCTCCCCGCTGTTCCCCAGAAGAGCTGAGGCCGTTTCTGCATCCGGGACTTTGTGCCTCTGGTTCCGTCTCATCCTTCAGGCCTTGTCTCAGACATCCCTCCTCTCAGAAGCCTTCTCTAACCACCCTGCTATCCTCCTTAAGGCCATCTGTGGTATGTTTCTACCTAGACCCTTGTCGTGACCTGGCTGTAACACACGTACCTGTGCACACGTTTGTGGTTGGTCTCCCAGCAGAACAAACCCTCCTTAAAGGCAGGGCTGTCTCTCTTTTTGCACCGTGTCCCTAGTCCCCAGCACAGGGCCAACTGGGCGCCTTGGAGGAACTCAGCAAGGGCTGAGTGAGTGAATATTGGAGGTGGTACAGGAAGGGATGTTCCAGGGTCTGAAGGTTGAGACCAGCTTAGGAGGATCCCAGAGGCCAGAGAGGATAGACAAGCCACCTAGAGGGCTTGTGGGCCAGGCCTGAGCTCTGCCCTTCAGTTCCAGTGACTTGGGGACCATCGGTGATGGGCATGTCAGCACGCAGGGGTCGTTTGGGGGCAGACGCAGCCTCCAGGGGCTCGGATGAGGTGCAGAAGGGGAGATGGACAGTGTAGACACCTGCTCTCATCCCTTCGGCTGGGCTCAGGAAAGGAGAGAAGCCTGGGGAAATGTGAAGGTAGAGGGATGTGGGTTTTCCTGACAGAAAAGACTTAACATCTGTGGAACATTCCAGTGTGCAACCCACACACCCGCATCCCAGGGCTCCCTGGCTGGACCTTGATCCCCACCGACCGACCTCCCCTCATGACAGGTCATTGACCACAGTGGTGCCCGCCTTGGGGAGTTTGAGGACGTGTCCAAGGTGAAGAAATACTCGATCCCAGAAGAAGCCTACGACCAGAGGCAAGGTACGGGCACCCAGGGATGGATGGGGCGTGTGCGGGCCGGAGGAAGTGTGTGCAGGTGGGCGGAGGTCGGGGCAGATGGATAGATGGGGACGTGGAGGGGAGATCAGTGGTGTGGGCAGTGGGGCAGACAGCACAGGAAAATGGAGGGGGTGAGTTGAGGTTGGTGTGGGGACAGATGGGGACACGAGAGAGCAGTTGGGGGTGGACAGGGCATGGGTGTGAAGAGGGGCTGGAAGGTGTGAGGGGGTGTGGGCAGGCAGACAGGGACATAGGAAATAGGCATGAAAGGGAGCTGGGGGTTCAGGTGTGGGGGGAGCAGTCAGGGTCATGTGGGGCCATGGTGGGACAGATGGGCTGTTGGGGGCAGGGCACGATAAGATATGTGGAGTGGACAGGGCAGTGTGGTGATCAGTGCAGGCATGTGGGGACAGATCAGACTGTGGTGGGGAAGACATGGAGGGCCTCGGGACCTGGATGGAGCTCATGTGATCCTGAGGGGACGTGGGAGGATGGGGTAATGGGAAACACTGGAGGCAGCCGTCCTCCCCTTATTTCTGGATTGTGGGGAGGCCCAGGGGTCCTGGGAGAGGCCAGGGCAGTGGTGGGAGACTTGCGGGGCTTGGGCAATAGCCCTTTGACATCCAAAACAGAAGAGTTTCTCTGTGAATGTTGGCCCTGTGTGGGCAGTAGGTCATCCTGTTAGCAGAGGCCCCGCCCAGGGGGACCGTGTCTGACCCCCTGTCCCCCACCCCACCCACAGACTCAGTCCGCTCCTTTCTGAAGCGCAGCAAGCTAGGCCGATACAGTGAAGAGGAGCAGGCACAGCAGAAGGCTGAGAACTCCCAGCGCCTCACCGAGGAGAAGGCCCAGGCCAGTGCCATCCCCGTGGGCAGCCGCTGTGAAGTGCGGGCGCCTGGGCAGCCCCCTCGCCGGGGCACCGTCATGTATGTAGGTACGTGGCCCACTGAGACCTTATGCCCGGCCCTGAGGTGGGCAGTGCTGGGCACCAGCACTCGTGGAGATCTCAGTCCAGTAGGGGAGACAGACCCCACGCTGACGGTGACAGCCCAGAGTGTGCACAGCTGGGAAGTGGGAAGCAGAGGCAGGATGATGTGATGGGTTGTGATCAAGGAAGCAGAGGCCAGAGGGAGCAGTTCTGAGCTGAAAGCACAGGGCACAGTGGTCAGAGCTGAGACGGGGGAAACCCAGGCTGAAGCGATCCAGGCAGGGAAGAGGGAAGCTGAGGGGGCTGTGTGAGCTGAGAGGAGGTACCAGACCCGTCCTTGAGAGCAATCCAGGAGGGCTTCCTGGGGGAAGGACTATCTGAAGGAAAGGGAGAAGTGAACAAGTTGAAAAGCAGGGAAGAGTGTTCTAGCCAGAGGGAACAGTGAGTGTAAAGGGCAGAAACAAGCTTGGTTTATTTGAGGCAGAGAAAGGAAGACAGCCTGGCTAGTGGGGAGTAAGTGAGGGGAGAGGTAAGGAGTGAAGTCCGGGGTGTGGGCAGGGCTAGAGCATGCAGGACCTTAGAGACTGGAGAGCAGTGTGAGTCTTTTTTCTTTATAACAGCTTTATTGAAGTACAATTTATATACCATAAAGTTCACCCATTTAAAGTGTACAATTCATTGGTTTTTAATATGTTCACAGATTGTGCAACTATCGCCACAATTAATTTTATAACATTTTCATCACCCCAAAAAGAAACCTCATAACCATTAGCAACCACTCTCTATTTCTGAAACCCCACTCAGTCCACATAAGTGGTCACTAATCTACCTTCCGTCTCTATAGATTTGTCTATTCTGGACGTTTCATATAAATGGAATCATACAGTCTGTGGTCTTCTCTGACTGGCTTTCACTTAGCGTAACATTTTCAAGGTTCATCCATGTTGTAGCACGTAGCAGTATTTCACTTCTTTTTATTACCAAATAATATTCCATTGTATGGATATACCACATTTTATTTATTCATGCATTTGCTGATGGACATTTGGGTCCTTTCCACTTTTTGGCTATCACAAACAGTGCTGCTGTAAACATTCTTGTGTAAGTTTTTGTGTGGACGTGTACTTTCATTTCTCTATACCTAGGAGTGGAATTGCTGGGTCACATGGTAGCTCTGTGTTTAACCTTTTGAGGACCTGCCACACTGTTTTCCACAGTGGCTGCACCATTTTACATTGCCGCCAGCAATGTCTGAGGGTTCCAGCTTCTCCACATCCTCACCAACACTTAGTATTATCTGTCTTTTTGATTACAGCCATTCTAATGGGAGTGAAGTGGTACAGCGTATGGTTTTGATTTGTATTTCTTTGATGGCTAAAGATGTTGAGCATCTTTTCATGTGCTTGTATATCTTCTTTGGAGAAATGTCTGTTCAGATGTTTTTGCCCATTTTTTTAATTGGGTGGTTTGTCTTTTTGTTGTTGAGTTGTGTATTAGTTTGCTTGGGCTGCCATCACAAAGTACCACACAGCGGGTGGCTTAAACACCAGAAATTGACTTCTCACAGTTCTGGAAGCTGGAAGTACAAGATCAAGGCCTTGGCAGGTTTGCTTTCTTCTGAGGCCTCTCTACTTGGCTTGCAGAAGGCCACCTCCTCTCTCTGTCCTCACGTGGTCTTTCCGCCGTGTGCAGGCACATCCCTGGCGTCTCTTTGTCCAGATTTCCTCTTGTTGGGATACCAGTCAGCTTGGATTAGATCTCACCCTAATAGCCTCATTTTAATTTAATTATCTCTCCAAAGGCCCCGTCTCCAAATACAGTCACCTTCTGAGCTACTGAGCATCAGCCTGTGAATTCAGCCCATAACAAGTTGTAAGAGTTCTTTACATACTCTATATAAAATTTTCTTATCAAATGTATCATTTGCAAATATTTTCTCCCATTCTGTGAGTTGGTTGTCTTTTTACTCTCTTGATAGTGTCCTTTGAAGCACAAAAGTTTTTAATTTTTATGAGGTCCTATTTATCTATTTTTTCTTTTGTTGCACAAGTAGTACTTTGGTATTATATCTAAGAAACCAGCCTAATAAGGTCCCAAAGATTTATGCCTATATTTTCTTCTAGGAGTTTTACAGTGTTACATCTTGCATTTAAGACTTGGCCCGTTTTGGGTTAATTTTGTGCGTGGTGTGAGGTAGGGGTCCAGCTTCATTCTCTTGCATGTCGGTATCTAGTTGTCCCAGCACAATTTGTTGAAAAGACTATTTTTTCCTCATTGAATTGTCTTGGCACCCTTATGGTCCAAAATCATTTGACCATAAGCAGTGTGGATTTTATGCTGAGTGAGATGGGAAGCCCTGAGGAGTTTGGGGCAAGGCAGCGGTATTATTTCCCTTCACTTCTTACAAAGACCCCTTTGGCCAGGGGTTTTGAGTGAATAGGGGGTCTAGTGTAGGAGCAGGGAGACAGTGAAGGGGGTGACCATATTAGTCTGGGCAGGAGATGGCGGTGGTCCTGGGTGTTAGTGAGGAGGGGTTTTCACCAGGACAGGCTTTCCACTCAGTGGGCAGGCACAAATCTGGGGGGAGCTTCATATGAAGGTGTCATTGGGATTTCTCCCCTGGGCAGGACTCACAGATTTCAAGCCTGGCTACTGGATTGGTGTCCGCTATGACGAGCCTCTAGGGAAAAACGATGGCAGGTAATAAGTATTCCTACTCAGGCGGCTGTGTGTGTGTCCGTGCCTGTGTCTCTGCCTGCAGATGTGTTCATGTATGTGTAAGTGCATGCATGTACTACTGGGTGAGCCTGCCCATCCTAGCATCTGGGGTGGGAGCCATGTTGGGGGCCCTCTGACCACTGCCTCCCCATTATGCCCTACAGCGTGAATGGGAAACGCTACTTTGAATGCCAGGCCAAGTACGGCGCCTTCGTCAAGCCATCAGTTGTGACAGTGGGGGACTTCCCTGAGGAAGACTATGGGTTGGATGAGATGTGATGCCCAAGCAAGGGCATCCCCCTGTTCCAGCTAACTCGCCTACTTATTGCTCCTCCCTGTGTATGCCCATGGCCCTCTTCCCCAACCCCATTTTTATTTTACTCACTTTGCCTTTGCCATTGTCTTTTGAGACTCATGTATTAAATTTGCCGGAAACTGGGAAATGTTTGCAGGACTTGATGATTATAGGAGGGGCTGGGGGCAGCTGGGTAGGTGAGGGTGAAATGGGGGGGCTGGGCACAGCAAAGTTTAGGCTGGGTGAGGCTTTATCCCTTAGCTGGAGGCCCATGAGACTGTTCTTTGTACTTTATTGGTTAATGTAGTGTTCTGCTGCTATGACAAAGAGGCCTAAAGTAATAATGGCCTTCACAAATGAAAGTTTCTTTCCTTCTCATGTAAAGTCTCACGTACTCACCCAGAGCTAATGTGGTGACGCCTCCATGTCAGAGGCCAGTCTCCATCTCCATACATCTTGTTGCTCTCCCATCTCCTCCTCATGATTCCCACCTCATCTGCTCCAGGCACCAGGAAGAGGGGAACAAGAAGGGGATACTCCTTGTCTTTAAGGAATATGTATAACTCAAAACTCGTTCCTATTTCATTGGCCAGAATTTTGTCTCATGGCCACTTGTTGCAAAGGAGGCTGGGAAATGTAGTTTTTATTCTGGGCAGCCATGTTCTTAGCCAAATATCAGAAGTTCCTGTACTACAGCAGCCGGGGAGAAGGGATATTGGGGGTCAACAAGTAGTTCTACCATAGTCCCTGTGGGTGAGGGATCTTACCTGTTCACTTAAGAATAGTTGAAAGAAGTGAGAAGTCTAAATTCTTCAGCAGTAGCATGAAGGCCCTCAGCATTGCAGAGCTGGGCAAAGAACACTGCCCTCGGGTTCGCAGCAATTGGAGGGGTTCCTGATGGGCTCACTGTGTGGGGGATGCTCCTTAATTGCTGTGATCACTTAATTATAACTTCCAGAGAAGAGCTTGGCAGCAGGGAGCAAGCACAGTACGCAGAGTGAAGTTGAAGCGCCTGCGAGCTGAAGGGATCCTCAGGGGAAGCTGCTCACATCCACAGCCAGCCCCGTGGGCCCGTACTCTGATGCCCACCCTACTGTGCATGGACAAACTCAGACACACAGGCCACTCGCTCACTGGGCTCACACTCAGACACTGGAGACACACCCAAAACACAGACATGACAGGTCACGTGCAGAAACAGTGCCCACAGATTCTCTCACATGCACACGTGGGGGAGCCACACATACACACAGGATACACTCACATTCACACAAACACCCACCAGGGATGGATACATACCTCCACAAAAATGCACATCAGTTAAGTTGTCAATCTACAAACAACAAAACAAAACAGTCCTGCTTATTTTAGAAAAGGACCCGACGGCTTAGGCCCCTTCCATGTCAGGGAGTTGTCAGAGAGGGGAGCATGAGCAGGGGCGTCCCCAGCTTCACCACCAGCACCTGCCAGCCTGCAGTGGAAGATCTAAACACAAACTTCCAGGAGGTGCTTTATGCCTGCCAGCTGTTAACATGGATAAGCTGTCCCCAAAAGAACATGGGGAAACACTGACATTTTTTTTTTCAAAGATTTTATTTTTTCCTTTTTCTCCCCAAAGCCCCCCCGGTACATAGTTGTATATATTCTTCATTGTGGGTCCTTCCAGTTGTGGCATGTGGGACGCTGCCTCAGCGTGGTTTGATGAGCAGTGCCATGTCCGTGCCCAGGATTCGAACCAACGAAACACTGGGCCGCCTGCAGCAGAGCGCATGAACTTAACCACTGGGCCACGGGGCCAGCCCCAACATTGAAATTTTTGATGACAGTGGAAGGTCATTTATAGAATGATCTGGTGCTTAAGCTTTCATGTTGTCAGGGGCCCCAGAGAGGAAGGGGACGTGGTCAGTGTGTTCACGTAATACCAGCTGCTGTAACAAGTACCCCCGCCCCCACCACAGTCAGGATGCAGGTTTGCTTGATTGGCAGCACCTCACTGTGGTGACTCACACACCCAGACTCCATCCTGTGGCTCCATCATTTCCATGTGCTCGGGATTATCTGCTTCCAGCTGGCAAATAGGAGACTGTCTGGAAGTTTCACCATATTCTTTAATATCCTGTGGTACACATTTCACTTCTGCTCATGTTGTATTCATGAGAACTCATCAGTCATGCAGCCACTCTGGAGGCAGAGTGGGCCTTGGAACGCACTTCTGGGCTGAGCAGCTCCCTGCTAGCGACTACTATGAAAAAGGACCATGGGTTTTGGTGGCCCCAGCATTGCCCACCCTCTACCAGTCACCAGATCCACAACCTCAGGGGAAGCAGCAGGAAGGGGCTGTGGGATCTCCTTCCTCCACACCCATTAAATCCTTCTACCCCCCGACAATGGCCCATGCCCGCCCTGCACCATCCACCACCCTCCCTTGATCCCCCAGTCCGTACAGGTGGAAGACAGTGACTGCCCAACACTCTTTCCCCACGTTTTTTCAGCGCCCCCCCCCCCCCCAATATGACCTGACGCTAGGAACACATTCATGAATTGGACAGTCCTTGCTTGGGAGTTGAAGGCGACAAATAAACAGGTAATTACCAAACATTGCCTCTTTTTTTTTGACTGATATTTCATTATGAATAAGGTTGCTGGCGGTGGGGAGAACAAAATCACGAAATTCCCCAGGGGCTGCTGGTGTGAGGGAAGGGATGGGAGTGGGAGATATTAGAATAGGAATCATGGGAACATAAGGGGACAGGGCTTTGTAAGCCTGAAGGAATCCATTTGGTGATTCATGCAGATCAGAAACTTGATCCCTGTGCGAAACACAAACTTAGGCTGAATGCAGCTTTTGTCCGAGAGTTGGGCTAAATCACTAACTCAGCATGCTCAGAGCCCACTTGGGTTGAATCGTGTAACAGTTACAAACTTGGTTAAGAGGTGCTGTAACCTTAGTGAGGAGGAGCACAGACTCTGAAGCCGGGACCCCCAGCTCTGTCACTCGCCAGCCCGGGGACAGTATTTCTTCTCTCTGGGTTTCAGCCCAAACAATTGTTGTGAGCATTAAATGATCTAATACATGGAAGGCGCTCAAATTCAGAGCCAGGCACATAGGTAAGTGCTTACTCAGTGAGTATTAGCTGTAGGTCTAAAAACGACTACGTATAGTCAACAGTTGCTATGCTGGCTTCCTTTAATCCTCACAGCGGACCCTGCCCCCAATTTCTTCACCGTTTCCCCTCCCCATCCTACCCTTCCTGACCCATGTCTGGCGTCACCCTGTCCGAAAGGGACTGCCAGAGTTTCCCTGGATGGCTCTAACCTCCCAAGTCCCCGCAACCTCAGCGTCCCGGCCTTGGCAATAACCCAGTCGCGAGCAATAACCGCGCAGCAGCCACGTGAGGGCAGCAACGCACTGCTCAGCGCACCGCGCGCGGCGCATTGTGGGGCGCGTAGTCTCGCTGGCTTTGGGCAACGGCTCCAGCCTAGCAGGCGAACTGCATTTCCCAGAAGACCATGCGACACCCTCAGCCTCGCCCGCTATCGCCTGGAACTGGAGCTCCGCTCCCTCCCTGCGGCGCAGGGAATTGTGGGGTGAAGGGAATCCGCTCCCCGGCGGAGAGCTATGCTGCGCAGGCGCGGCGGCCTGCCGAACGGCCCAGCGTGTCATCCGAGAGAGGGAACCGGCTTCCTGGCGGGGGCGCCATAGCTGACTTTCTGGCCCCGGTAGATGAAGCCGGCTGGCCCGCTTCCCTCGCTCTTGCTTTCCTGCATCTAAATTAGTCACTCTCCCGGGCTCCTGGTCAGCTCTCAAGCCGGCTGAAGCCGAGCCCATCTTAAAGGAAAAAATATCCCTTTTCCCCTTTCTTTTCGCTCTTCTTCTTCACAAACTGTTTTTTAAAAAAATATATTAAGGGAATTTAAAATTGGGTTAGTGTAAGGATCTCCCAAGTACCCCATCACCCAGCTTCAGTAATTGTCTACATGTGGCCAACCGTGTTCAATTTTTCTGCCCCCCCCCATTATTTTAAAGTAAATCTCAAGCAACGTTATCATCTTACCCAGAAATGTTTCCATATGTATCTCTAAAAGAGATAAGGGGTCGGTATCACACCTAACAAAAATTGCAATAATTCTTTGATACTATCTAGCTCAGAGTCCGTATTCAGAAGCCCCGATTTTTTCATGAATGTCTTCCTACTGTTGGCTTGTTCAAATCAGAATCCAAACAGTGTTTCTGCCCTCCATTTGGCTATTTAAGTCTTTTATTCCACAACAGTTCCCCTCCCTCTCGTCTTCCTGTGGGATTTCCCACAGTCTGATTTGGCTGGTTGTGCCTCCTGGTCTCCTTTAATATGTTGTTCCATCCTTGTATGTTTTACAAACTGGTAGATCCAAAAGCTGGGTCAGATTCAGGTTCAATTTTAGGGTAAATATACTTTATGGGTGGTCTTGAGTTCTTCGATCAGGAGCCACTTATCATCTGGTTGTCTCCTGTTTTGTGATGAGATCCCATCTTGGATTCTTGTGTTGCCAGCCTGATCCATCCGTAGTAAACCACAGCCAGCCTTCAGGAAAGAGAGGTCGATAAGGTCTTGCCTTCATCCCTCTCCCTCTGCTCCACAAAAACTAAACTGTCTTTTTATTGCTAATGCCCTTCCTTGTTGCTGAACTCGAGGTAATTGTTCACCTCATCTTACTGGTCCTGACATTTAGACCAGTGGTTCTCAAACTTTTGTGTCTCAGCACCTCTTTGCATTCTTGAAAATTATTGAGGACCTCAAAAAGCTTTTGTTTATGAGGGTTATATCTGTAGGTATTTACCACATTAGAAATTAAAAATTTTAAACGTTTATTTAAAAAAGTAATAAACCACTGCATGTTAACATTATTAACTTTTTTATAAAGAATAACTGTTTTGTGAGCACGCTGTAGTGTATACAGAAGTCAGATTATAATGTACACATGAAACATATAATGTTATAAACCAATGTTAGCTCAGTTTTAAAAAAGAACAACTTGAAAAAATTAGTGAGAAGAGTGGCATTGTTTTACACTTTGAAAATCTTTTTATGTCTGGCTTAAGAAAAGGCAGCTGGGGGCCAGCCCCAGGGCCTAGTGGTTAAATTCAGTGCGCTCTGCTTCAGTGGACCAGGTTCAGTTCCTGTGTGGACCTACACCACTTGTCTGGGAGTGGTCATGCTGTGGCAGTGGGGCACATACTAAAAGAGGAAGATTGACAGCAAATGTTAGCTCAGGGCGAATCTTCCTCAGCAAAAAAAAGAAAAGAAAAGATAGCTGGATTCTCATAACTGCTTCTGCATGCAAACTGTTGAGTAGTATTATGTAGCCTCTGGAAAACTTCTCTGTATACTCATGAAAGAATGATAGTGGAAAAGGAAAAAAAGTATTATTATGAATAATTGTTTTTTTGTGGGTTTTTTGGTGAGGAAGATTGGCCCAGAGCTAACGTCCATTGCCAATCTCCCTCTTTTTGCTTGAGGAAAATTGTTGCTGAGCTAACATCTGTGCCAATCTTCCTCTATTTTGTATGTGGGACACCATCACAGCATGGCTTGGTGAGCAGTGTGTAGGTCTGCACCCAGGATCCGAAACCACGAACCCTGTGCCACCACAGTGGAGCACCGGAACTTAACCACTACACCACCTATGCCACGGGGCTGGCCCTGAAAATAGTTTTAACTTCAAAGTCCCCCTTAAAGGATCTCAAGAACTCCAGGTGTCTCCAGTGTTTAAAATATCCAAACATTTCCCATGACAGTCCTGGTTTCTGACCTCTGCCATATCGGGATAGCTGAGAACACGGAGCCTGCTTCTCTACCTGGACCCAGTGGGCTGGATCCGCTGTACCTGTCAGGACCTAACTGGGTTATAGAAGCCACTCAGATGTGAAAAGAGAGGGACATCAACACCCGGAGGTGGTTATGCAGCATATGGAGGAGCTGAGGGACCAAAAAGGAGCCAGTGATGCTATTGGAAATCAGAGCAGCGAGAAGCCATTGCCGCTCCAGGCTGGAGGAACGAAGGGAGGAGGTGGTGTCACCAGAGCCCAGAGATGGGGTCACCTAGTAGAAGCTGGAAACACAGTAGGATTGTGTGGGTAGGAGGAGCTGGAACTGTGGAGGAGGCAGGACCACAGGGAGAGAGGGGAGAATTGCCCTGGCCCCTTCCTCCTGCTCTCCAATCTCCTGCTCACGTTTCCCATTGGCTGAACCCCAGTGAATCCAGGTGAAGGGGGAGACTGGGAACCCTGGCCTGGGGTGCAGGCAGAAAGGGGAGGGGGGCAAATACAGCCCAGAGCAGCACAGCCTGGTCCCTGGTGCGCAGGGTTCCCCACGCCCTGCTGCTCTGCACCAGGCTCCACTCACTGACTTACGTCACCTGGCTGACTGCTGTAGGCTTAGAGTTAGGGTTGAGTTTGGGACCCTCTTGTGGTGGGTTTAAAATGTGTCCACAAATTCCTGGACACTTCTCTCTTGAGAGCCCTCCCCCTGGGTGTGGGCTTGACTTAGTCCTGCTTCTAAGGAATGCAACGTGGCGGAAGTAATGGTGTGGAACTCCTAAGACCAGGTCATAAAAGATGCTGTAGGGGCTGGCCCCGTGGTGCAGCGGTTATGTTCACAGGTTCCGCTTGGGCAGCCGGGGTTCGCCGGTTCGGATCCTGGGGGCAGACGTGGCACCACTTGGCACGCCATGCCTGTGGTAGGCGTCCCACATATAAAATAGAGGAAGATGGGCATGGATGTTAGCTCAGGGCCAGCCTTCCTCAGCAAAAAGAGGAGGATCGGCAGGAGTTAGCTCAGGGCTAATCTTCCTCAAAAAAAAAAAAAGGCACTGTGGCTTGGTCCTTGCTCTCGGGCCACTTGCTCTGAGAGAAGCCAGCTGCCCATATTGTGACGACACTGAAGCAGCCCTCTGGAGAGGTCTCTGTGGTCAGAAACTGAGACTTGCCAGGAACTGAGGCCAAGAGCCCTGGGAGCGGGACACCTTGGAAACTGGTCCTCCAACCCTTGTCAAGCCACGACATAGCCGTGGGCCTGGCGACAACCTGACCGCATCCTCATGAGAGGGCCTGAGCCAGAACCAGCCAACTACGCCACTCCTGGACTCCTGACCCATAGGAAATGCGAGATGATGAATTCTGTTTTAAGCTGTTAAATTTTGGTTTTAGGGGCCAGCCCTGTGGCCCAGTGGTTAAGTTCGTGCACTCTGCTTCGGCGGCCCAGGGTTTCACTGGTTCGGATTCTGGGCGCAGACGTGGCACCGCTCCTCAGGCCACATTGAGGCGGCGTCCCACATGCCACAACTAGAAGGACCCACAACTAAAATGTACAACTATGTACCGGGGGTCTTTGGGGAGAAAAAAGCAGAAAACAAAAAAATTTTGGTTTTAATTTGTTAGCAGCAATACGTACCTAATGCACCTGTGTTCCAGTGACCTATTGAGGCCGTGAATATATGGAAACCTCACCAAGTTCCAGCAGCCATTTTATTTTTCCTGCATTTCTGGAGATGTGGAATTGGGGAAGGGCTTGGCTTGGTGAGTCTCATATGTTTGAGTCAGAAGTTGGCTGGGCCTGGAGCCAACTCAAGGCTTGACTAGGCTGGGTGTCCACAGTGACTCAGCAGCTTGGCTGCACTGATGCTGGCTGTTGGCTGGGTGCTCCTCGGCGACTATAGAGCGCCTCCGCGTGGCCTTCCCAGCATGGGAGTCTTGGGGTGGTTGGGCTTTTTACTGACAGCCGGCTTTCTCCAAACTGAGTCTTCTAGGAGATCCAGGCAAAAGCTTCATGGCCTTTTCTGACCAGCCTCCGAAGTCACATAGTATCACTTCTGCGGCTGTTGATCAAAGTGATCACAAACCCACCAGATTCAAGAGGAGGCCACATCGCTCCCCATTCTTCATGTGAGGAATGCCAGAGCCTTGTCAAGGTTTGAAAAGAGTCCCTTCTTGCTATAGAGAACATTCTGTAAGGCACCAGCTCGGGTCCTTTTCTCTCCTCATTCTACACATTCTCCTCTAATCAGGTCTTGGGACTTTAATCACCATCTGCGTGTGATGCACAGCCCCGTCTCCAGCCCAGCCCCTTTCCTGATGGACACATTGCTTGCCAACTGCGCAGCTCCCTGCTCCTGTCTTAGATGTTGCTTAGATACCCCTAAGACCAGGCTGTGCCTGTTTATATTCCTGAGCCGCACAGTGATGAAAAATCATAAAAATTATTGTTGCTTTAAGCTACTAATTTTGCTGTGGTTTGCTATGCAGCAAAAGCTAACTGATACAGGATTAAGGAGATGTTTTCTGGCTCCCTGTGGGCCTTGCAGAGGAAGGGATTACATGTTTTCACAATATAAACAATCACAATGTCAGCACAGGGCCTGGGATATTGTGTCCATTCACCCACCCACCCATCCATCCATCCATTCATTCATTCATTCATTCATTCTACAGATGTTTATTGACATCCTGCCATGTGCCGACACTTTTCTGGGTACTGTGGCCACAGCAGTGAGCAAAACAGACACCATATGTTTTCATGGAGCTTACATAATTCAAGGTGTGGTGTTATTGTAAGAACAATCTAGTGGAGAATGTAACAGAATGGTTGGCCAGACTAGAGAATGTAAGAATTTATAATAGGATAGAAGCATTGCATCACACCTGGTCAGCCTGGACTTGTTTTCACGGAGGAGCTAGGATCCAGAGAGAGAGAGAAGATTATAAGGCCTCTTGAGGCCTAGGCTGCGAAGGATTGCACTGTCCTTCCACCTCATTCTATTGGTTAATGACAAGGCTGGTCTAGCTTCAAGCGGTTGGGAAATGGACTCCACCCCTTGATGTGAGAAATTGCAAAGTCAGATTGTGCAGGACAAGGATACAGGGAGGAGTGGGAAATAGAGCTATTTTTGCAATCAGTCTACCACAGAGCCCTTTTTCGTGGAGTGTATTAGTTAAAGTAAATAATGCCAGCTGCTGTCAACTGAAGAACCTTCAAACCTATTTTCTAATTCACACTACAGTTCAATGCAAGCCAGTGGGGTCCCTCTGCTCCACAGTCTTTCAGAGACCAGGGTCCCTTCCATCTTGTGGCTTTGCCCGTCTCTAGGCCCTCAGAGTCCCTCTGTTGAGCCAGTGGGGGTTGAAAAAGAGAGAAGACCACGTGTGGGAGGTTTTTAAAGTCAGGCCTGGAGATCGGACACAACATATCTGCTCACATGCCATTGGCTACAAGTCAGTTACACGTCCATACAAAATTGAAAGGAACGACGAGAAATGTAGTTCAGCTGCATGTGGACGAACAAAGGGAAGCAGTTTTGATGAGCAATTAGGCAATTTCTGCCACACATTTTGGGACGTGCTATGTCTGATAATAGAGAAGGGTTGTGTTGTCTGTTTCCTGTTTATTGCTTGCCATGAGCTTTGTTCACCACTGCATCCTCATCACCCATCCAGGGGCCTGGATATATATCATTCAATAAATAAGTGTTGAACGAATGAATGAAAAAACTTCTAGTAACTTTCAGATCATGGAATATTATGAACACAGTAAAAATGATATTTTTAGAGGCATGGACAATTCCTCAGGGTGTGTATAATAGACACATGGGGTCAGATAGGATTTAATATAAATCCCGTAACAGAACTCAATATGGCAGTGGCTTCAATAAAATAGAACTTTCTTTCTTTCTCCTGTAGGAACCTGAGTGTAAGGTGTCCGGGGCTGGTAACGAGGCTTTTTAGTATCAGGGACCCAGACTGCTTCTAGCTATGGCCTTGCCATCCCTATGGCCTGCCCTGGCCTGTGTGGTCCACAGTGGCTCTCGGTACATCCCTGTTCCAGGCAGTGAGAAGGAGAAAGAGGGAATGGAGACTCTCTCAGCTGCCCCTTCAGAGCACAGCTGACCCGAGAAATAAAATCTTAGCTGTAGTGTCTGACTTGTTCTACCCTGCGGAGTGTGAAGGTCATCTCTCTGCTGACTTTTCAGGGCAAAGAGCTGATGCATGACAGCGAGGTCAGGTCACAGGTGTGCAGTCAAAGGCAGTGTAGCTGCTCCTTCCGGTTAATACAAATTGTTTGCAAAAATGGGCAGGATGAAAATTTGCATGTGCAGTACAGTCAGGAATTATAAAATATTCCCAGGAAAAAGTCAGAAGGGAAATATGACTAAATAGAGGTTGTCTCTGAAAGTGGGTGAATTTTTCCTTTTAAAATGTATTTTGCCCTATTTATATATACATTTTCTACAATAAGCAAGTATTACTGATGAGGATTTTAGGCTGGTTAATTTTAAAACTGCAGATGAGAAGCAGGCTCCGAGGAGTGGAATTTGCTTGCCCTTTGATGAGAGACATTTGTATTTGTGAAGGAAGTCTCTATGCCTCCCTCTCTGCGCCAGGAGGAAGGGGGGATTGCCTTATCTCTGGAAACTCTTAATGGGGAAGGCAAGAACTTAAGTTGTTTACTGTCTGGCAACCTCATGTAACTGACCGCCCCCCCCCCCCCCACATCCTCCTTTGTCTTTAGCTGAAGATAATATTTAAGCGGTGACTTCTGCCATTTATTTAATCCGATTTGATCCTTATCTAAAAGTTATAGGACCACCCAATAGCCAGACCCCACCTGCACTGATACCATTTTAACTTTTTTACATATTCTTTCCTTTGTCTTGTAAAGAGATAACTCGCATACCTATGCCTTAAATTTAGCCTTACTCTCCACCCATGTTTGCAGCAGCAGCAGCTCCCCATGCCAGCAGCACCTCCTCCTGCCTGTGGGCCCTGCCCCACGCAGCAGCTCTGACTGCCCATGGGTCCTGTCCCCATGCTATTCCACACTATTCTCTAAATAAAAGAGCACTACTGCCAGATCTTGAGAGTCCAAGAAATCTTTCTTTCAACTCCTCAGCTCACCGACCCTGCATCATTACCAGATATTTAAAATATCTGTAGTTATGAAATATAGCATACCCATAGAAAGAGAAAAAATATAAATGCACAGTACACTGAATCATTATAAAGTGAGCACTCAGATACCAGAGTGATCAGGCTGGGACGAGGGAACCCGGAAGGCTGTGAGATGCCTGAGGAGGTACCTGATTTAGCTGGAGGCAAGGAGGCAAGGAGGGAATTATCAAGGAGGCGTATGGCGGGGAGCCATCTGAACCAGGGTCGGGGAGGATGAAGAGGGCATGCTGTGGAACCGTGAAAGCACATTCTACTGACTTCAGAGTCCTCATTCGGATGAGGAACTCTGAGTTGTACAAATAATCCCCAAAGAAGGAAGATGATGACGAAGAAGATGATGAAGATGATGATGATGATGATAGCTAAGAGTTATTGACCAAGTGTTCCAGGCCTAGCTCTGGGTTGGGTGATGCTGAGGACACAGTGGTCCCTAAGATAGCCCTTCTCCCCATCAGAGGGCCCCCAATCAGTCCAGGAGACAGACATTATCAAACACTACAGATCATAATTTGCTATGCGTGTCCTGGGGAAGAAGTTCCGGGAGTCCTGGGAGCATGTCACAGGGCAACCTGCTCGAGTCTGTGGTGGGCGAGGTCAGGAAAGCTTTCCTTGAAGAGGTGACTGCAAAGCAGACAGGGTAGGAGGGGTGTTCCTGCAGAGGCACAGCCCGTGCAAGAGCCTGCAGCAGGGAGCCTGGGGAGGGGACCGGGAAGAGTGACGGCTCATTCGTGTGGCAGCTTCACTGAGTTACAAGGTGCCCAGACACTTGTTTGGCTAAACCTTACTTCTGGGCGGGTCTGTGAGGGTGTTCCTGGGTGAGATTAGCATTTGAACGGTAGACTGAGTAAAGCAGATGGCCCTCCCCGATGTGGGAGAATCATCCAGTCCTTTGGGGGCCTGAGTGGAACAAAAAGACGGAGGAGGGAACACTTCACGCTCTGCCCAGCTACTGAGCTGAAACGTCGGGCTTCTCCTGTGCACGGGCTGGGACGTACACTGTTCACTCCCCTGCTCCTCGGGCCTTCAGATTTGGACCAGGACGTAAACCATTGGCTTTCCTGCACCTACGGCTTGCAGCCCGCAGGTTGTGTGACTTCTCAGCCTCCATAATCCTGTGAGCCAATTCCTTACAAGAAATCTCTTTCTTTCTCTCCCTTTCTCTAGGTCCTGTTGGTCCTGCTTCTCTGGAGAACCCTGACTAATACACGTCGAAGGGAGGGCAGTGGAGGGACAGTAATCCGGATTAGTCAGCACAGAACTATTTGGCATTAACCACACTTGGGTTTGGACCTGGCTCTGCCTCCTTCTCAGGCAAATAATGCCACCTCTCTGAACCTCCACTTCCTCTCACATTAGCTGGTTCCTTCCCAGAGGGTTGTGAGAGGCTTTGCAGGACAGGCCTGTAGCAATCACCCCAGCCTGGTCCCATCAAGCCCTCAGGCGGCGTTGGCTGGGGTAGTTAGGACTCTTGCAAGTTTATTAATTGGTGGCTTTGTAAAATTAACTTTTTTTTTTTTGAGGAAGATTAGCCCTGAGCTAACATCTGTTGCCAATCCTCCTCTTTTTGCTGAGGAAGACTGGCCCTGAGCTATCCGTGCCCATCTTCCTCTACTTTATATGTGGGACGCCCACCACAGCATCGCTTGACAAGTGGTGAGCAGGTCCACACCTGGGACGTGAACCAGCGAACCCCGGGCCGCTGAAGCGGAACGTGCGAACCTAACCATTGTGTCACTGGGCAGGCCCCTAAAATTAACATCGTTGAGGCAGCAAATTGGAAGGGTTCAAAGTGAGCTACAAAGCCAGGCTTCCTGGTTCAAATCTTGACTCCGACACTTACGAGCTGTGTGACTTTGGACAAGTAATCCCACCTCTCTGGTTTCCTCATGGGCATGATAACAGTTTCTCCCTGCATCAGTCAGAATATACTAGGTTATGCTGTGGTAATAAATAAGCTCTAGACCTTAGTGGACTAACAATCAAAACTTATTTCTCGCTCATAGAAATAGGCGATGTCCTCCACGCCACGGCTCAGTGATCCAGCCAGCCTCCTTCATGAGGCACGTCTGTGCCGCCATGGCTCCCACGGCTACCTGGGCAGCGGACCAGAGCATGGAGCATCATGCACTGGCTTTTAAATACTGCTACCGGGAAGTGACGCAGCCAACACTTCCACTCACGTTTTATTGGCCAAAGCAAGTCATATAACCATACCCGAGTCCAAGGCGTCTGGAAGATGGTGGGAGACTTTAGTCATGCTTACTGTCCTCTCCTTGATGGTGCTGAAAATTCAATGAGAAAGCCCACACAAAACATTTCATTCATTCAATGAATATTTGAGGACCTCAGAAGTGCTGGCACTGTTCTAGGAAGTGGCTGCATAGCAGTGAACAAGGCAGACAGAAATCTTTGCCTTCAAGGAGCTCACACTCTAGTGGGGGAGGCGGACAAGAAACCGAATAAAGAAGCAAACCATGCAGTATGTCAGCAGATGATAACGGTAATGTTACCGAACCAAAGTGGGTCCCCTTGTTGGTGAGTTGAAATCAGCGCCTTCACCAGAAGTAGTTGTCACACAAAGTAAAGTTTATTTGTAGCAAATAGAGACCATGGGGAATTGTTCCCCAAAGTCATGGCTCCCCAAGCACAGGACAACAGGAGACTTTTTTTTTTTTTGAGGAAGATTAGCCCTGAACTAACTGCTGCCAATCCTCCTCTTTTTGCTGAGGAAGACTGGCCCTGAGCTAACATCCACACCCATCTTCCTCTACTTTATACGTGGGACACCTGCCACAGCATGGCTTTTGCCAAGCAGTGCCATGTCTGCACCCGGAATCCAAACCGGCGAACCCAGGGCGGCCGAGAAGCAGAACGTGCGCACTTAACCGCTGCGCCACCAGCCGGCTCCAACAGGGGCCTTTTATTGCAGATGGGGAATGAATATTCAAAAGGGAGAGGTGCGCATTCGCTTGCTCAAGCTCAGTTCAAAAAACATGCTTCCACATACATCACATGTTGTGGTAATAAGGTTTTGGCTCCTCCTGGGGCGGAGATCTTAGCATTAAAATAAGGCAAAGGTCATCTCTGGGGCACTTTTCAGCCCATCTGCACAGGTGTCACTCTCGCTGTGGGGTTTGGACCCCTTCAGGGTGGTTGGTGATTGCATCTCTTAACATAAAAAAAAGGAAAAACAGGGGCTGGCCCCATGGCCGAGTGGTTAAGTTCGCGCGCTTCGCTGCAGGCGGCCCAGTGTTTCGTTAGTTCGAATCCTGGGCGCGGACATGACACTGCTCTTCAGACCACGCTGAGGCAGCGTCCCACATACCACAACTAGAAGAACCCACAACGAAGAATACACAACTATGTACCGGGGGGCTTTGGGGAGAAAAAGGAAAAAAATAAAAAAATCTTTAAAAAGAAAAACAAAAAAAAAAAGGAAAAACAATTTGGAGAAAAAGTTAAATGCTTCTGAAAGCTCCCTTGAGTTCCTGGGGGCAATTAGTTGGTGACAGTAAGAGCCGCAGGTGAGATGGAGATCTGAGAGGACCTCCCTGAGATCAGGAGATGTGGAGACTTGAGGCACAAAGGCGGGGCCCGGGAGGCACTTGGGAAAGGAGTGGCAGCCTCGAGAGTGCCGGCAGAGGGGCTGCTGGCTATTGCCGGGCTTGTGCAGCCTCCTCATCCATCTGTGTCTGGTCTGTGATGAGCTGGGAACATGCATCCAGATCAAGTTGCTAGTAGGGCTTCTCCCTTCTTAAGGGGGAGGAGATGAGGGCAGAGAGGTGACAGGACAGAGCACTAGGGACTTGGTCGTGGTGAGGACTTTGAGTCTTATCTTCGGTAAAGTGTAGCTAGGAGAGGGCTCAACCAGGAGGGTTGTGAATAGACTCAGGCATTCACAGGCTCCCTCTGGTTGCATTTGGGGAAAAGACTGAGAGCAGGCGCGGGAGCGGGGAGACTGCTGTAATGGTCCAGGCAGGAGAGGACGGAGGCCAGGCCAGCTTGTGGGCAGTGGAGGAGGAGGAGGGTTTAGTTTCTGTAGGCAGAGTCGACAAAGTTTGTCACTGGAAGGACGGAGGTGCCATTAATGCAGACAGGGAAGTCAGAGGGAGCAGGTTTGGGAGGAAGGTCAAGAGCTCAGTTTAGGAGGAGTGAAGCTTGAGACACAGCTAAGACCGCCATGGAGATGGAGAGTAAGATGCAGAATGTTGGAGTCTGGAGACAGAAATTTCTGGGCTGAAGATAGAAATTTGGTTGTTGATAGCCTGGAGATGGAATTTAAGCCGTGTGTTTTGGGGGGAGATCCCCTATAGCATGAGTGGGACAGAGAGGAGGACCGAGGAGCTGGCCAGAGTCGAGTCAGGTGGACAGACCTAGATGACAAAACGACTGCTTTTTCTTCTTCTCCCCAAAGCCGCCCGGTACATAGTTGTCTATTCTAGTTGTAGGTCCTTCTGGTTGTGCTGTGTGGGATGCCGCCTCAGCACGGCTTGATGAGCAGGGCCATGTCTGCGCCCAGGATCTGAACCAGCGAAACTCTAAGCTGCTGAAGCAGAGCAGGCGAACTTAACCGCTCAGTCGGGGGGCCGGTCCTACAATGTGATTGTAATTGGCAGTGGGTGCTCTGAGAAAGAGCAGGTCATGGGTCACAAGAGATTTTCACATATTGAGGTATATGGGGTAACTATTTGAGTCCAAAACTGATTCAGCTTGATCTAAAAAGCCTGATTTATGGCCTATCAAACGTACATTGTACATCTGCTTAACCATCAAAGCAAAGATTGCCCTCTCAAGATAAGAAGCATACTGCCCCTCCGGAGCCCTGTTGGTAACGCCCGGATTACTCCCTTTCCTGACACCAGGGTCATGTCAACCTGGTAATTTGCCACTTCATACTTCTGAAATTTTGATGAAAACGTATCCTGGGTGTGTTTAATGCATGTTCTTTGTTCTGAAAAGATCTGAGTCTGTGCTGAAACCCATGCTTCTCCGGAATGCCTTCTAAGGCCTTCCTGGGTTATAATCCTCACTCTGGCTCATAATAAACTCACCCTCATTTTGATTTTTAGGTTGGTTATGGATTATTTGCGTCAACACAAGCATGTGACAAATGGCAAGCAGTAGGACATGCTGGAGTATATGAGGGAGCCATTTGGTGTAAACCTAATTCGGCCTGAACTTGTTTTTCCAAAAGGGCCTGATGTGGCCGTTGAGCACGCATTGTACCTCTGCTCTAGGCATTTGCTGTGTCCCAAAGACAAGAACAAATGGCCTTAACATAAAGAAGCAACATCCCCCCCGTTGGCATTTCCTTAAGGATAAGCATCTCTCCCTAGGCTAGGAATTGGCTGCTATGCTCACCTGTGACCACCCAGCTCTAGACAACAGACCTGCCACCTGCTGTGTCCATCAATCACAGTGCAGGGCAATCTTGTGACTATTGTAAAAGGGACATTTCGATCATATGTGATACATGCTCTTTGACAGTATATAACCCCTCTGCACACCCCACTTCCTCAGTGCCCTTCCCTCCTCAGGGAAAGAAAGCCCAGGCTAAGCTAGTCCTCAGATCTGGCTCATAATAAACTCATGCCAATTTTCATTTATAGATTTATTATGGATTATTTTCATTGACACATGCAGCCGCAAGCCTCATCTAGTTTCAGGAGGAGACAGGGAGGGCTTCCTAGAGGAAGTGACTCCTGAGCTGACACCCAAAGCCCGAGTAGCTACAAAACCAGACGGAAAAAAGTAGAAGGAATGTTCTAGGTAGAGGGCACAGCCCATGCAAAAGCCTGGCAGCCAGCGAGCCCCGGTGAGGGCAGAGCACAGAGGTGCTCAGTCTGGCAGGGTGGGGTGTGGGGAGAAGGGAATCGGATTAGTAATCACCAAAAATATTGGCATCAGCCAAGCCCAGGTTCAGACCTGGTCCTGCCACCCTCTGTGACCTCAGGCAAGTCACCCTGCCTTCAGAGCCTCCATTTTCTCTTCTGTCAGTTCCTGCCTCACAGACAAGATTTGTGTGGCAGTTCCATGGCCAGGCCCCAAACTCTCAACAAGCGTAGCTGCAATTGTGATTTTTGTCTGTTGTGATCCTGTTATTTGAGCTATTATATCAAATATTTCTATTATTTTAGGAGAATATGCATGAGGAGTCAATGCCTCAAGGTACAGGCTAGGGAGTTAAACCTCCGAGTCAGTTTACTTCTTTGTAAAATGGAGATAATATATAGCATCCATCCTATAGGACTGTTATGAGGACATATGAGCTGGTACATGTGACGAGGAAAATAATCCATAAGCAATCTATAAACGAAAATATGGTTGAGTTTATTCTGAGCTAAAATGTGAGAACCATGGTCTGGGGCCTATACCCCCAAAGAGGATGTTTCACATAGGATTGAAATGTCCCTTTTACAATAGTTGCGAGACTGCTCTGTGGCACAGCGATTGATGGACACAGCAGGTAGTAGGTTTGCTGTCTTGGCAGGCACAGCAGGAAGCAAGTCTGTTGTCCTTGAGCTGGGTGATCACAAGTGAGCTGGGTGGTCAAAGGTGAGTTCAGCAATCAGTTCCTAGTCTAAAGAAAGATGCTTATCCCTAAGGAAATGCCAGTGTGGGGGGAAGTTGCATCTTTATCTTAAGGCCATTTGTTCTTGCCATAGGAAATGTTTAAAGCAGATATACAATGCATGCTCAATGGCCATGTCAGGCCCTTTTGGAAAAACAAAGTCAGGCTGAATTAGGTTTACACCAAACGGATTCCTCATATACTCCAATATATCCTCTTGCTTGCCATTTCTATTTGTCACATGTAAAGTCTTAGCAGAGTGCTTGGCAGTTATTCTAATCAGTATTATCTAAAGATGAGCAAGAGTCAACCACCTGAGGAACCCAGGTGGGTTCCAAGAGGATGAACAGCTTGGGTAATAGCTATTATTTACTAAGCGTTTTTGCCTAATTCTGGTATGGGCGGACCCAGCGGGGTGTGGGAACCCTTGTTCCCATTTTACAGATTAGAAAATCATTACCGCAAATCACTGTTTTGGGATTCCACACTTGCTAAGGGGCAGAGCGAGGATTCAAACTCAAGCTTAGCCAGCCTCCAGGGAAGAGGCCCAGGGCCAGACCGCCAGGGAGCCAGTTTAGCCCTGCGAAGTTGGGGGTCGCGTGCAAGTTGGAGGCTGGAACCCAAGAGCAAGAAAAAGGCCTCCAAAGGCGACTCAGTCGCCATTTCCCCCCCGTTTCTGCATTCCCCACCCGACCCACCCCCTGACCTCAGGGACATCCAGCCTCAGAAATCAGGTCGTGGCCAGCGGACTCTTCCTGAGTGCCGGCCCCTCTTTAGAGACTGGAAGACTGAGGCGACACTTGGGTCGGCCTAGGAAAAACGATTCTGGTGACGCTAACTCCGGGTCAAGGCGCGCGCGGGTGGAGGAGGCACTAGGTGGCCTCGTGGGCGGCGAAGTCCTGCCCTGAGTTGGACCGCCACCCGGGCTGCCGCAGGGTCCCGGGAATCTAGCCTGAGTCCCTGCCACAGACCAGGCTCCAGACGCTGTTTGTCGCGACAAGGTTAGGAGAGGGCCCGTGCGCCGAGTCCCCAGTCCCTTTTCAAGAGGACCGAAAACCGCATCGGTGGCCGAGTGGAAGCTGGCTTCGGGGCGAAAAGTCACACCATAACCCTCCGGGGCCACCTCGGAGCTCTCCTGCCCGGGCGCCCCCGGCCGGCCGGGAGAGGCACAGCGGACCTCAGCCCCACTAAATCGGCCCGGGGCTGGAACCCGGAGTGCCGGAAACACTCAGCGCGGCGCGGCGGCTGCTGTATCCAGTTACGAAGGCTGGGTCGGCGCGCGCAGGCGCAGTTCCGATGCCGGCTCTAGGACCGCGCGGACGCCCCCGGGACCCCGCAGTGCCGGATCCGGCCTTTGCAGCCTGAGTCACGGGTCCCGCCCTGTCGAGCCGGACGCAGCTGGAGGCCCGGGAGCGGCGCAGGCGAGCGGAGCCGCGGACTGTGAGCGAGGCGGTGAGCGCCCGGTGCAGACTGCCCCTGCACTCCGTAAGCCCGGCCCTGGCGGCCCCCCGCCCCGACGAGATCCTCAAGTCCCGGTCTCAGGGGTCCCCCAGACCATGATCTCAGATTCGAACGCCCAGACCTGTCTAGCCCTAGTGATCCCGCCCCGGGGATTCCTCCACCCTCCGGCTCAGGATCTAAAATACGAGCCCATGGATTTGAGAGGTACCCCGTAAAATCTGCCCTGGGTGGGGCCTCCAGAACCACGATCCTAGCTAGATCCGTGCTCCCGGTTGTAATGGGACTCCGTTATCCTGGGCCCCGGGGTTCACACCCACAACCTTAGACCTGACCCCATAAACCCAGTGGAACACCGTAATCCTGCTGCTGGGAGGATCTAAACCCTCAATTCCATTCTGGATTTTCTAAACCCTGCCCCAGGGGCCTCCTGGTGGAGAATCTCTGATCCGCGCCCCTGACCCACCCAACACCCAAGTCCAGTTTTGGGGCTCTGGATCTCAGACTCGAGCGCCCAAACACGTCAAGGATGCCTTCCACCAACTTGGGGCCCCCATCTTGAGAACTCGCCCGGACCTGGACGGTATCTGGTGCTTAAAATGATGCCTATGCGTGGACTCCATCTAGGGGCCCTCAAACCAGAGGGGCACCCTTTGGACTGGAGGGGGTTTCAAACCTTATCCTCCGTCCCTATCCCACCCACCCGAGAACCGTCCTCCCCCTGAAGCCCAGACACTATCCCGAATGGACCTTCAAGCCCCAGCCCGAGGCCGGGTCCCCGCCCAGAGGCCTCATATTACTCTCCCACGTCCAGCTGCCAGAAATGCGTGTTTTTGTGGGGAGGGGGCGGGCTCAGGGGCGAGGCGGCCACCTGACCCCTTTTTCCCCCTCAGGGATATTGAGTCGCAGCCATGTTCCTGGTTAACTCGTTCCTGAAGGGCGGCGGCGGCGGCGGGGGAGGCGGGGGCCTGGGCGGGGGCCTGGGGAATGTGCTCGG
The DNA here is from genome assembly GCF_021613505.1 of Equus quagga. Classification (NCBI taxonomy): domain Eukaryota; kingdom Metazoa; phylum Chordata; class Mammalia; order Perissodactyla; family Equidae; genus Equus; species Equus quagga. Next base: position 100,771,112 of record NC_060279.1, on the reverse strand, counting down.
AGGCCTGATCAGCGGCGGCGGCGGAGGCGGTGGCGGTGGTGGTGGCGGCGGCGGCGGTGGCGGCGGAACTGCCATGCGCATCCTGGGCGGGGTCATTAGCGCCATCAGGTAAGGCGGGGCCTGAGGAGGGGCGGGGCCTGGCGGAGGAGGCATGTCCAGCGAGCATAGAGTGGGGTAACCTGGAGGCTGACCTGGAGCCCTCCTTAGGCTGGGCGGGCCTGGGCTGGGAGACGGCCTTGAGGGGCGGGCCGTACTGAGGCTGATGGCAGCTCCCAGGGGCGGGGCCTGACCTGGGCGCAGTCAGACCGTTGAGGGGACCCGGGAGGTGGGGCTTCCTCGGGCTGGGCGCGGCCTGCTTTCAGTTCCTGGAGACGAACGTTAGGGGGGCCGTGCCAACGAGACTGGGTGTCCCTTCCCGGGGGCGAGGCTTGTTTTGTGGGCGCGGCCTGGCGGTCCTAGGTGGGTCCATGAGGAGGTGGGCCCACAAGAGGTCGAAGCCTAGTGGGATGAGGGACATGGCCTTGGGCTGGGCCTGGCCAGGAACTGGCTAGATAGAAAGATGCCGTGGTGGAGGTAGGACAGCTTGTCGGTAGGGGCCTGGTTAGCCTTGGCCTCTGAACAGTGATCCCTCGACCGGGCGAGAACTCATGGAGCTGGGCTGGACTCTTTGAAGACACAGGCTTTCCGTTCAGGAAGCTGTGGTGATGGAGCAGGTTCCTAGACAGGTGGGACCTGAAGAGGGTGGGGCCCTGGGGGGCTGGGTCTGTTGAGGAATCTGCCATGGGGGGTATGCCCTGGCAGGAGAGGGACCTCCCGTGGGGGCAGGCCTGTGGGTTTCCTCGCTGCGTAACCAGGGTGGCAAGGATAGGGACAGGTGAGGACAAGGACAGATGAGGCAGGCGGAGGGAGCAGGTCGGCAGAGTGGCGGGTTGGGGCGTTGGGGCTGTCACCGCCTGTCGTTGGCCCTGCCCCCTGGCGCTGACTCCCCTCTGTTTCCCTTCAGCGAGGCGGCTGCGCAGTACAACCCAGAGCCCCCGGTAAGCCGCCCTCCACAACCGGAGACCTTTCTTCTCACTCCAAGGCCCCTTCCAGCATCCTTGTCCCTTTGGAGAAGCCCCACCTCCTCCCTCTTTCGCTTTTATTAAGTCTCTCCCTTGTCATATCTCAGACTTAGCTATACCCACTCCCTGTTCACTGACCACCTCTCCTCTTTGATCACTCAGGCCCCAGCCCACTCTGACTTTCCCACCCAGGTCCCAGGTCCCCCTCCCCCTACCTGCTATGAGATCTCCTCCCTCTGCAGCCCCCACGCACCCATTACTCCAACATCGAGGCCAATGAGAGCGAGGAGGTCCGCCAGTTCCGGAGGCTCTTTGCCCAGCTGGCTGGAGATGTAAGTAACCCGGGCCCCCAGGCCTGTGCTGACCCTTCCCTGCCTTCCCCTGGGCTGCCCTCACACACACTCGACCATGGCAATCCCAAAGTTCCCATCCTCCTTCATGACACGCCCGGACGCATCTCTTACTTCTCCCCGCAGGACATGGAGGTCAGTCCCACAGAACTCATGAACATTCTCAACAAGATCGTGACCCGACGTGAGTGATTGGGATCAACACAAAGGGACGGTTTAGAGTTATGGTGGCCGGGGTGGCTGTGACCTCTGGCCTCTGACCTTCAACCTGTTCCCCACAGACCCTGATCTGAAGACTGATGGCTTTGGCATTGACACGTGCCGCAGCATGGTGGCCGTGATGGATGTATCCTTGGGGGCAGTCTGGCAGTGGGCCTTGGGGGAAGAGGGAATTTTCTGAGAGCGTGACTGGGACAGCCGGGATGTAGCTTCCATACCTACCGGGGTGGACATGCATACCTAAGAACACACGCCCGCCTATGGACATGTGGCAATAAGTAGTAACATCAGCTGTCAGCGCTGGCACTTCGCTTCCCTCTACTTCACAGCCACCCTGTTAGGCACAAGTGTTGTACTCCAGTTAAAGGTGAAGAAAGACTCACAGAGAGGCAAACATTTGTCTGAAGTTAGAAATAAAGAATGAGTGGCAGGATAGGAATTTGGACTCGGGTCTTTTGGGCTTGTGAACCCAAGCTTATAACTGCCGTAGGTATGCGATGCACGTTTCCACGGGCACACCCATATACATACAGATGTGCAGGCACGTGGTCAGGGACATACATGTATATTTGCACATGGGCCAGTCATTAGCTGATCTTGGGGACGTGCACACTCCGCACAGAGGGCAGTGCAGACACATGCATATGTACGTGTCATGTGATCACATACGTGTGGTGCAAAGGGTTAAACAATTCCGGCTCTGGCCCTTAACAAGGTTACCGAGCCTCTCTGTGCCTCAGTTTGCCTGTCTGTAAGATGGGGTGAATGATAATGATGATACTAAATTGGAGCTACATGCAAAAGTTTTAGCACGGTGCCTACGAGTACACAGGAAGTGGTCTGTATGCGTTAGCTGTTACTGTGATCTTACTCCGTAGATCTTTCAGCTCTGAATCTGTTTCTTTCTCTGTCACTGGGGAATAATAGTGGTGGGGCTGGTGTTTGAGGATTTAGGGAGAAAAGTTAGGGAGAAAAGTTCTTGAGGAGCTTAGCACCATCTCGCATGTCCTAGGTAACTTGATAAGTCTTGGCTATTGTTGCTGTTTACCGAGAATTTATCAGATGCCAGCCCCTGACCTACAGGCTTTGTACCAGTGTCTCATTCAGTTTCTACCACACCCAGCAGGTATTTACTCTCATCACCTTATTTCCTTAGATTTCTAAGAGACCCTCCTTTTTTACATGTCCTAACATTTATGAAATTGAGGAATTAGCAACTATTTTCAGGTGAGGAATTTGTAGTTTGGAGAAGTTCAATATAATTCCCCATGGTTATGTTTAAAGAGTCTTTTTTTTAGAAATATAAACTATGGATAAAAACAAAAATAGGGGCTGGCCCAGTGGCGCAGCGGTTAAGTTCGCACCTTCTGTTTTGGTGGCCCGGGGTTCGCTGGTTCGGATCCCAGGTGCTGACCTATGCACCACTTGTCAAGCCATGCTGTGGCAGGTGTCTCACATATAAAGTAGAGGAAGATGGGCACAGATGTCACCTCAGGGCCAGTCTTCCTCAGCAAAAAGAGGATTGGCGGCAGATGTTAGCTCAGGGCTAATCTTCCTCAGAAAAAAAGATAAAAAAATAAAGGCGTACCTAAGGTGACATGACTAGGGTGGGACGGGAGATGAGGTTGTAGTCCAGGTTCCCCCGCTGGGCCGTGATAATCGTCAGGTACACAGTGTGCACAGTGCACGCGTCCGGGCACAGCCGTTACGCTGGTCTTAACCACCCTCCCACCAGAGCGACACGACAGGCAAGCTGGGCTTCGAGGAATTCAAGTACTTGTGGAACAACATCAAAAAGTGGCAGGTGCGTGGCGACCTCAAACTCCAAGCACAAAGACACCTAAGCCATGGAGATGCCATGCCCCACGGCGCTCAGTTGAACCCTGACCTTCCTGTCCCCACAGGCCATCTACAAACAGTTTGACATGGACCGTTCGGGGACCATCGGCAGCAGTGAACTCCCAGGGGCCTTTCAGGCAGCAGGTATGGCTGGCAGGGCCTTGGTGGGGCTGGGGTGGGACTCACGAGGCAGCTGCCGCTGAGCTGGTCTGAGCCTGAATCCTGGGAGCGGGGCTGAGAGTGGGTCGGGCCATGTGGCTCCCACACCTGAGAGATGGAACCATTCTCAGGGTTCCACCTGAACGAGCATCTCTACAACATGATCATCCGACGCTATTCGGATGAAGGAGGGAACATGGATTTTGACAACTTCATCAGCTGCCTGGTCAGGATGGACGCCATGTTCCGTGAGTGATACCCCAGCTCTCTTCTGGGCGGGATTGCTTCAAGCTCCATCGGCCAAGGTCTCCTCTGAGCCTGGCCCTGAGGTGGGCCATGCTAGGGGCACGGCAGGGACCAAAACCGCCCAGTTCTTGCCCTCACATTGCTCACAGTCCAGTGGAGGAGAGGCAACTCACCAGACGGGGACAGCTCAGAATGGTTATGCTGGGACTGGGGATGCCTGGGCAGAGCGATGGGGCCGTGGGGGGAAGCTCAGGGCACAGTGGGCTTCGTGTGACTGGGGAAGCTCCAATGGCTATTCCAACTTTACGAGGCACCTGATGCGGCCTGCGGGCTTCCTGGAGGAGGGCACCTGTGAGTTGAGACCTGAGGGATGAGGAGTGAGCCCAGTGAGAGGCTGGGGATGGGTGTTGCGGTGGGAACAGCCTGTGCGAAGCCTAGAAAGGAAAGAGAGGATGGTGCTTTGGGTGTTTTCAGTTGGACTCAGTTCAGAGTGCCGAAGGGGGGGAGGATGGGGAGACAAGGCTAGGAGGGGTCCATAGGGGCTGGCTCGTGAGGGCCCTTAGGAACATTAATGCACTGAAGCCTAAGACCGCCCTGAGAGGTGGGAATTCTTGCCCCCATTTTATGGAGGAGAAAACGAGAGTTCAAGGAGGCAAAATGGCTTGCTCACAGTCGCTCAGCTGGGAAGTTGCAAAGCCAGAGTTTGGATTCGGATCTGAGAGAGTTGAGTGAAACGAGACCAAGAGCAATGGGCATGGTCAGGCTAGGCAGGGCTGTGAATGCCAAGTTCAGGGTGTTCAGACACTACTGGGGCAATGGAGAGCCAGAGCAGGTTCTAGTCAGGGGAGGGACAGGGTCAGGTTTGGCTTTAGGAAGACCCTGGCCTCCTGAGAGCCCAGGGAGGACAATGCATTTAAGAGCACGGGTAGAGGAAAAGGGCAGGTATGTCAGAGACGGGAAGGGAAGGTGGGAGTGGACAACAGGGCAGATGATGCCAAGTCATGTATGAGAAGAGAAGGCCCAAGAAATGGCCATTGGATTTCCCAGCAAGAGGGCCAGTGGTCACTGTAGCACGTGCAGGGTCCGGGCCTCGTGTGTGTGGACCCATGAGGGTGGGAGCTGAGTGCTGAGAGAGGAAGTGGACCTTGGGCCCCTGTTTGCCTCAGTCTGCCTGTGGGTGGGGCGCCTGGAGTCGCCTTTCAGAGCAGGCAGGGGGCCCGCAGAGCCTCCTTGCAGGAGCCTGGCTAGGCTGGGACTGGAGGGCCCAGGGGAGTGGGAGGCAGGCCGTGGGCAGAGGGTGACCAGGGCGCAGGTCGGTATTTGGAGGCCGTCGTTGAGGTGGGGACAGCCTGGCTTCCAGTCCCGGTCCTCTCCTTTCTCGCTGTGTGACCTGGGGCACATCACTTCACTTCTAAAATGACACATCTCACAGAACAGCATTAAATGAGTTCGCATGTGGCAAGCACTTTACACAGTGCTGGGCACAGAGCAGGTACTCAGTAAAGGACTAGCTGTTGGTACTGCCGTCCTATATGTTAGTATATTTTTATCCTAAAAGCCAAATCCCCCCAACCCTCCCCCTTTCCTCTAGGTGCCTTCAAATCTCTTGACAAAGATGGCAGTGGACAAATCCAGGTGAACATCCAGGAGGTAAGAACCCCCATCCTGGCATGTGGGTGCCTAGCAGGGGAGCCGCCCCTCAGCCCTGTGTACCTGCCCTGAGCTTGGGCTCCCTCCCCCATCTTCCCAGCAGCCCCCGGGGGAGGGCCGAAAGGGCGCCTGCTCTCCTCAGTTCCCCGCTCCTCACTCTCTGTGCCTTCCTGTCCCCAGTGGCTGCAGCTGACTATGTATTCCTGAAGGGGAACCCCGGACCTGCCCCCCGTCGCCTCGCTGGAGGAGTCGCCTTGGACTCTGCAGTCTCTCCCAGGGCTCATCCTGTCTGCGGTCTTGTCTTCATGGGTCCTGCGCACCCACAGGCCTTTCCCTTCTCCCAGCCCTTGGCACCTGGCTTCTCCGTCAAGAGCCAGGGTCCAACCTGCGCCAACCTGCCCTGCCCCAAGTTACCCCTGGCTCTGAGACACCTAACACGCCCTGCCCCGAGAGTCACCCTACCCCAGCACACCCATCTCACACCCGCTCCATCAGCCCTCTCGGGCACCTGTGCCAAGCCAGCACTTGTGTTGCTTCCATGCCCCAAGGACCCTTCTCTCAGTCCTGAGACTGTCACTCCAGTCCCTACACGCCCTGGCACACCCATTCATGGTTACCACCCAGGCAGCCAACTCCAGGCCGTAACAGGCCCGCACACCCCAGTGCCTTTGTATTCTGCTCCAGCCTGCCAGGCCCAGGAGGAAATAAATGCACCCCAGTTGCTGCTGTCTCAGATCTGCTTCCTGTTCTGAGAGTTGAGGGGTGGCTCAGGCTCTGTCTGGGGCAGAGGGAGTCAGGGTCCTGGGGGGTGGAGGGGTGGGGGCGCTTTTATCAGTCTCCACAACTACCCCCAGGGCTGGATCTGCATGTCTCCTAGTCCTTTTCTTGTCTTTTCTTCTCATACTGGATCCCAGTTGAGCTGTAGCCTGGTTCTCGCTGAGACCCCTCACAGATCCTGTGGAGGGTGACTGGGACCCAGAAGCCCAGGCGATCTCTGCTTCTGCTGCAGGACCCAGGCTGGTGGAAGGTCTCAGTGCCACCCCTGGCTCTGTTCCCCAAGGCCATGTTTGCCCCCCTCTTGGCTTGTGGGCTCCAGTGAGTCTGTCCTGCTGTGCCTCTCAGCATCTTCCTTCCCACCCTCGGGCCTCTGCAAGGAGAGGGGCTGCCATCCTATGCTATGGAGCCCCTGTCCCATTCAAAGTTACCGCCCGGGGGGGCCATTTGGGGCTCCCCAACCCCTCTTGGAGGGCTGAGAAGCAGTGACATAGGAATAGCCCTGGCCTAGCATGTGGGACTCAGGGCCTGGGGTGATGGGCTGTCCATGGGGCAGAGATCCCTTGTTAATAGGAAGACAGGCTGGGGGGTGGGCATGGACACACACAGGTGCACACACACAGAGGTCAGGGCTGGGCCGGGTTCCCCAAGAAGCAACACGTTTATTGATACTGTTTCAGGTCCTGTAGGCTTCTTGGTCTCACTTCTTGTGGGGGAAGGAGGCCCAGCCAAGGCAGTACAGGCTGTAGGCGGTGCCTAGGAGGGAGAGTGGGGGATACAGAATGACACTAGCCTCCCTGAACCCCATCTGGGGCTTTTAAACCCCTCTGCGGACTCCCCGGTCACCAGCCTGGATCCCAGCCCCAGTTCAGGCTCCAGCTCCTTCCCCAAACTGCACTTCAGGTGAGGGGAGATCTCCAGGCCTTGATCCAGACCAGGCTTCCAGCTTTCTCCCCACCTCCCGCCTGGGTCCCAGATCCCATCCTGGGACGGGGGGGCCTAGGCCCTAGGGTGCTCCCTCCCTATATGCCTGCCCGGACTCCAGTACCATCCCCAAACCTGGCCCCTCAGAACCCAAGCCCCTCCCTAAGCGCCAGCCCAGATGCCGGGCAGGCCTCTCCCCAAACCGCAGCCCGGAACCGCCCCTGCACTCCAGCTCGACCCGCCCGCCCCGGGCTCAGGCCGCGCCGGCCCCGCACTCACCGCCCAGACACAGCCCCATGGTCACTCGGTACAGGATGTTATCGGTTGCCCCGCCCTTCAAGTGCACCGGGAGGTCATTGTCCGCCTGCAGTTGGGGTCGTCCGATGAGAAGCGGGCGTCGGCTGCTATGTAGACTGCTCCCGCCTCCCCCGCCTCACCCGCCTCGGCCCGGGTCTTCCCCTCGCCCCGCCCCGCCCCGCCCACCTGGAAGAGTTTCTGTTTCTCGGCCACTCGGTTCTCGAAGCGGTTCCGGGCGGTTGAGCTGAAGGAGCGGACCAGCGCCGGGGAGACCTGGAGGGAGCGGGTCGGGGGGATTGGAGGCAGCCAGAGAGGCGTCCCGAAGTGGGTCCTGCTGGGGGCGGGGGGCGGGGGGCGGGCTCTCTGGGGCCCGGACGTGGGGACGGTCCTATTCCCGGGCAGTGAGTGTCTCAAAGCCAAGATCCGAACTGCCAGCACGAGTGGGGGAGGGGATCCTGTCAAGAAAGGCCCAGAAGAAGGGGACTCGCGCCTAGAGGGTCTAGCATGGAGGTTGCCAGGCTGTTTAGAGGGTCCTGGAAGGGGAGCGGAGCCAGAAGGGAGATTCATGATCTGCGGGTCCAAGTCCCGAGATGCTTTTGCGGGGAGGGTTTCCTGGATTAATGGGAGAAGCTCAGGTCCCAGTCAAGTCGGGACTGGACCCGGGGTACCTGATGGGGTTTACGGGCTGCCAAAGAAGTCCGGGGGACCTGAAGGGGTGTAAAGTTGCCAGTTCCTAGGTCCCAAGGTGTTAAGGGAGCCCAGGATGAAGGGAAGAAGTTCAAACCCGGGGCTTTGGGCTATGTTAGGTGTCCCCGGCGGTCTCAGAAGCTATTGCATTGGGAGGTGAGGGTTCGGGGTCCCAGGCCATTTGAGAGGGAGTCCCGAATCCTGCAGGGGGCTCGCGTTCCAAGGCCCCAGATTCCGAGACGTTTAGGGAGTCTCGTATTGCGGCGAGGGCTTCCAAATTGGGGGCCCCGGCCCGACCCATGGGGACCCTCACCCGCAGGGCCCTCATTCTGCGTCCTTCTCTTCGGCCGGAGTCACCTCCCCTCTCCACCCAAGGACATACAGTGTCCTCCCCTCCCGGGGAATCCCAGGCCACGCCCCCGGCGCGCCGCACCGCAGCCCTGTCCCCGGCCCGGGGTGGGAAGCCGGACAAATCCGGCGACCAGATTCGGATTCGTCCAATAGGCTCCCGGAGAAGATGCTCCGACCCCTCCCCCGCGCCAAACGGTTGGAGCACCCATGTGCTAATCCTCGGAATTTCTATTGGTCCGAGTGGAGAGGAAAGCGGTACCAGGGGATACATTTTTGGTTTGTTTCTGCGGAGATAGCCTCGTGGGACAAGTGCAACTCCTCCCCCACCACGGTGCCCCGTACCTGTCCCTACCCGCGTGGGTATTGGAGAACGCGAGAGAGCTCAGACAAACGGGGGTTCGAACTCCTTGTTCTATCTACATCGACTGATTGCACCTCTGAGCCTTAGTTCCCGTATCTGTAACCTGGGGGTAAGTGAGGATCTTCCTCAAAGGTTTGCTGAGAGCATTTAATGAGCTCATCTGAGAACATAACTGAGGTAATAACTATGCACGGTTATTGCATATAACTGCTGTACAGTTATTGCATAACCGTGCCAATAACTATTGCACAGAAACAAATAAGAGCCGTTATTTTTACTATTTTCTAGCGGTAAGATTCATATATCAAATATTTTTATATTGTCGATGCAAATAAGCCCTAATTAATCTATAAATCAAAATTGGGGTGAGTTTATTATAAGCCAAGTTTGAAGACTATAGCGTGGGGCCTTCCTTCCATGAAGACTCAGTCATGGGGACGGCCCCAAATTCTGTCTGATTCTAATGTGCAGCCAGGGTTGAGCACAGTTGCCCTGATGGTTTTAGCCACTGGTGATGACCCTAGTCTTAAAGGTTTTAGAACAGTTTTTTTTTCTTTTCTTCTTCTCCCCAGAGCCCCCCAGTACATAGTTGTGTATTCTAGTTGTAGGTCCTTCCACTTCTACCGTGTGGGACCCCGGCTCAGCATGGCTTGATGAGTGGTGCTAGGGCTGCACCCAGGACCCAAACCAGGTCCTGGCGAAACCCTGGGCCACAGAAGCAGAGCACGCAAACTTAACCACTTGGCCACGGGGCAGCCCCTAAAAGGTTTTAACAATCTCCTTTAAAAGGGGCTCTTATAACAATTAAATTCCCTTAATAGTTTCAAACTATGCTTGTAAATTTCATGTTAGATTTTTCCGTTTAAGAGCCACAGTAGGCTAAGTTAACAGAGACATCTTTCCTCAGTACTTGACATAAGTTTTATGAATCTGTTAACCTGAAAATAAGGAGCCAAAATGACAGGCAGAGAGGCATTTCGGATCAAAGAATTGCAACTGGGGAGCCCAGATCCAGGTAGCAACCCAAATAGTGTCCCACTAGGGAGCAAAAGTCAGGGGCTTTTATAGACAAAGAAGAGAGGCTTGCATTACGGAGAATGTTCATTGGGGTTAGCTCAGAAAGCTAATTTTGGCTAAACATAACTGCTTGCTCTGGCTGCTAGAGGAAGGCAAACGTCTGTCACTGTGAGAAGCTGCAGGATTCTTGCAGCATTACTCAGTTCAAAAGGTCATGTTCTCCTGGATGAGGACATGCATGAGACCCATTTTCTTAATGGCTTCCTGGCTCCCCCCTTTTTTTTGGGGGGGTGAGGAAGACTGTAGCTAACATCTGTGCCAACCTTCCTCTATATTTTATGTGGGGCCCTGCCACAGCATGGCTTGATGACCCGTGCTAGGTCCACACCCAGGATCCAAACTGGTGAACCCCAGGCTGCTAAGCAAAGTGCTCAAACTTAACCACTACACCACCTGGCCAGCCCTCCATTTTAATGCCCTTAGACATAAATGACTTCATTTTGTTTCACATTTCACATATCTAAAATTACAAATTTATAAATGTGGCAAAACTTATATTTGATTAATTGTTCCAATAGTGTACATAAACAGTAATATTTCAGCTAAAAGTAAGTCTTAGTCATTAACTGAATTCCACATTTTAAATCAAAATTACAAGATTGACCTGTTATTTGAACAGGCCAATTTATCTTAGATATTATGAATATTTAAAATATTAAATATTCAGATTCCCCAATACAAAAAAAGTTAATACCATGGTTTTGACCATCTGAAGTATTTCTTTACTTAATTTTACTTAATATTTCTATACTTAAATTTTATTAATCAATTCAAAAATTTCCCAAGTTGAGACAATGCTTACCCACATTTTAAGATGATCAATACCATACTAGCAATTGTCATCAGAGAAATGCAAATTAAAACCACAATGAAACATCACTACATGCCTAATGGATGGCCAAAATTAAAAAGACTGACCATACCAAATGCTGGTGAGGATGTGGGACAATTGTAACTCTCATACATTGCTGGTGAAAACGCAGAATGGTACACCCGCTGTGGCAGTCTGGGACCAATCAGGAAATAGAAATCCCTCACTAGGTTAAACAGGGAAGTTCAATATAAAGAATGATTAACTGTGATAAAGGAGTAACTCTATATGGTACCTTACGTTGAAAGAAGGTACCCAAGGAAGGAGAAATGTGCGGGAGTTTAGACCTTGTTGGAGAAGATGTGGTTTTGTCACTGACAAATTGCCCAGAGAAACTCAAGAGAAGTTTTGGAAGCATTTAGCTGTTTTTCCAAATTGTTTTTTCTTTTTTGTTATGTTAAGAGATGCAATTACCAACCACCCTGAACGTGTCCAAACCCCAGGGCAAGAGCAACACCGTGCGCAGATGGGCCGAAAAGTGCCTAAGAGTAAACCTTATTACCGTAACACGTCATGTACGTGGAAGCACGTTTTCTGACTGAGCCTCTGCAAAGGAATGCCCACCTCTCCCTTTTGAATAGTCATTCCCCATCCGAAATAAATGCCCCCGCTGTCCTGTGCTCAGGGAAACGAGCCCACAGGGAAATTATTTCCCAAAGCCATGGGTGGGCTCGTTATTTACAGCAAATAAACTTTACTTTGTGTGACAAGTCCTTCTGGTGGAGGCTCTGATTTTCAGCTCACCAAGAGGCGGACCCACTTTGGTTTTGTAACAGTTTGGTCACTGGGTAGCAGTGAAGTTCGCTGGTTTAGCCAGGCTGGATGTGGCCTGGAGTTGCTGGACGGATAGGCAAGCTCCTGGAGAGCAGGCAGGGGAGCAGCAATCGGCAGCCAGGGGAGTGGGTCTGCGGTGGGAGTCCGGTGCTGGCAGGGACAGAGGCCTGCAGGGCACGAGGGTCATGGGGGTGGGGCAGCATCTGCAGGAGGAATGACTGCGTGGTGTATGACCCTCTGGACCACAGGAGGCTAGGGGCAGGCCACAGAGGGCTTGCCAAGGGAATTCAGCAGGTGGCTGCATGCAGGATGTGAGGGGGCTTCTGAGGGAGTCTGGGTAGGCAGCTGTGGGAAGATGATTGCCAGGCTGAGGTTGGGGCAGGTTCTGTGGGAAGTCCTCACACCCATGCCACCGACCAACCCGGACTGTGCCCCTGCCTGCGCTGGAAATTGCCGGAAGCCTCTGCATCCTGCAGTGTCCCTCCAGTACCCTCTACTGAGAAAGCTTGACAGTGTGCTGTCTTTAGAGGAGAAAAGCTTGGGAATTCTGTGGTTTATCACAGAGCATGTATTGAAGGGTGCGTTCAGAGCTGAGAGGTAGCAGATAGCTGACACCGTCTACCTCTTTGGCTACTCAGCTTTCATACGCACCCGTCTACACACGCTTGAACTCCCTAACAACAATGAAACAACTCTGTATGTTTCCCTATCCTTCTTACCCGTGAAGAAGTTTTACTGTGCCCCAGAGAAGACCCACGGTCCCAGCAGTCACACCCCACCACAGGCTGTATTAATGACTCCTCAGATTCAGTCACAGTCTGACTGACTATTCTGTACCTACAGACTGCATTGTAAAGTTCGCCTCTGATAATAACTCATGTGTAAAATTGAAAAAAAAAAAGAGGAGAAAGAAGAGAATGGTTAGTTTATACATAGAAACACCTGCATGTAACAAGTAGAGGAAATAAGTCCCCCTTTCTGTAATTGGTCAGGAGGTCATAAGTGATGTCTGCTGCTTCCTTTTTTTTTTTTTTTTAATACTTTGTCTTTTATTTTATTTCTTTTTGTTTGTTGAGGAAGATTAGTCCTGAGCTAACATCTATGGCCAATCCTCCTCTTTTTTGCTGAAGAAGGCTGGCCCTGAGCCGACATCCATGCCCATCTTCCTCTACTTTATATGTGGGATGCCTACTACAGCATGGCTTTTGCCAAGCAGTGCCATGGCTGCACCCAGGATCCGAACTGGCGAACCCCGGGCCGCTGAAGCAGAACGTGCATACTTAACCGATGCGCCACCGGGCTGGCGCCAACTGCTGCTTCCTTCTTTAATTACCCCTTCCATAGTTCCAGTGGCCTCAGCCACAACCTCAACTGCTCTGGGTTCTTTACGTGGTAGAGTTGACCCAAACCTTCATTCCCAAAGGATTCGAGCCCTCAAGCATCCTGCTTTTTTTCAATTGTAGTTTTACACTAACCTTTACTATTGGGCATGGAAGTACCCAGAGAGTCCTCTGGGTTCCAAAGTCTTCCTTGCCTTCGTCGTGTAGAAGTAACCCAATTTCTCCTGGGTAATTTGGATCAGTTGCTTCAGCCAATAGATTAGCCAGCCCCCCTTTTTGCTTGTTGGTTCAGTGGAATAAGGTCCTAAAATGTCCGGATGGGAGTCTTATCTCTCAACTCAGGGGATCCGTTGTCCCCCTTAGTGGAAGCATTCCTCCCCATGGGGACTAAGATCTCTACAGCCTCCAACCTCAAAGTTGTCGAGGAGAGAAGCAAGCATTCTTCAAGTGAGTTATTGGGTATAATAGTGAGGGAGCCATTCCCACTCTTCCTCCTTTATTCCCAGACCTGTAAATTCTGGCTCTGGGGGAAACAGTACCATACGGTGGTCTCTGGTTCAAAGCATAGAGCGCATCCTGTAAGACAGAATCCCATCCTTTCCGGGGGTCGTTTCCCAGTTGGCGCTGTAACTGAGTGATTAGGAAGGCATTCTGCCTTTCACTTAGGCCCGTTGCTTCTGGGCGATGGGCTATATGGTAAGACCAGTTTATTCCATGGGTGTGAGCCTATTGCTACACTTCCTTCACTTTGAAATGAGTTTGTTGATCTGACACAATGCCGTGTGGAATACCTTGATCACGGGCCAGCATTCTTTGAGTCCATAGATAGTGATGATAACAAAGCATTAGAGGCAGGGAAGCAAGTCCGTATCCGGAATATCTCATTCCAGTGAGGACAAATCTTTGTCCCCTTCATGATGGAAGAGGTCCAATGGTACTGACTTGCCACCACGTAGCAGGCTGATTCTCCAGGAAATGGTCCCATTTGGGACTCAACATTGGTCTCTACTGCTGGCAGATTAGGCACTCAACAGTGGTAGTGACAAAAATTCTCTTCTTGACCAAACTTTAGTCAGGCTCCTCTGAGCCTTCTGCTTGACCAGGCCTGACCTTGGACTTCTGTCTATGTCCTGATAGAGTCTAGTTTCAGTGAGAATCTGCTAAGTCAGTTCAGCCAGAATGTCCCACCCTTGATATCTAGTCATCCTCAACATCTGACCAAATTTCTCATCCTCCCACAATCCTCCAGGTAATATCTGAGATCACGCTGGCCTGCCTTCAGGAAGACTCCTTTTAGGTCAGTTTAGCAAAGAATTACCCTACCCTCTTAGTAATTTTCCATCCACCGAACATCCCCCCTGCTCCTTGGCTCTGTATCCCAGAATAATTTTTTCTTTAACAGTAGCCAGGTCAGCCTTGGTAAAGGGAACGTCCACATTGTTGAGCCGATGCATTGCTTCCATCCCTGCCACCATGGTCACTTTGTTTGGGGACCCACTGAGCAAGTACTGGGGTAGCTGGGGCAAGAGGCTGAATGACATCCCCAGAAATGTCATTTTGTCTACTTGATTATTAAGAACCAGTGGATGCCCTTTGGGGGGAATTCACATGGGACACAAATATCTTCACAGTCTATGCATATTCTGAGAAGTCCATCCACATGCTTACTCCCCAAACTTCCTTGTCACTAATCTTTCAACCTTGTTCCTTCCAAGTCCTTCACCATCCACCCAAACCATTAGTTACTGCCCATAAATTTGTATAGATCCATGGCCACCTCTCACTTCACACAGAGTGGAAAACTAAATGTACTGCTTGAAGTTTTGACCACTGTCCTTCAGGTTCACCCCTGAGCGAGGCTGTAAAGCTGTCGCTGTCCACTTTTGGGTGGGACCAGCATATTGTGCAGAGTCTGTAAACCAGGCTCAAGTTTGCTCTTCCTCAGTTGGTTGGTCATAAGGAACACACTGGAGGACAACAGGCTTGGATTCAGAGAGGCGGCAATGCAACAGGAGTTAGTGTAGGAGTCTGACCTAGGTAGGACAGCTTGTGCTACAGCCTGAGCTTACTGCATAGCCTCTTATTGTTCTGATCCTCACTCAAAGAGGGCAGCCCTGTGGGTGACTCTGAAGATGGGTCAAAGTAGCACACTCAAATAGGGTATATGTTGCCTCCAAAATCCAAAAACCCCCACCAAGCGTGGTGCTTCTTTCTTTGTGGGAGGTGGTGTGGGTCGCAGTAATTTGTCTTTCACCTTAAAAAGGTTGGCTTTACATGCTCCAGACCACTGAACCCCCAAGGCTTCACTGAAGCTGGGGGAGGGGGGGTCCTTGAATTCTGATGGTTTTTCTCCCATCCTCTCGTTCATATATGCCTTACGAAAGCATTTAAAGTACTTGCTACTTTCAGGAGCAATCAGCATAATGTCATTCTTATAGTGGACCAGTCTGATGGTTGGTGGAATGTCAAGATGATCAAGATTTTTTTTTTTTATTGTGAGGAAGATTGTTGCTGAGCCAACATCTGTGCCAGCCTTCCTCTACTTTATGTGGCTGCTGCCACAGCGTGGCTTGACAAGCGGTGCTAGGTCCGTGCCCAGGATCTGAACCTGCAAACCCTGGGTCACCGAAGCAGAGTGCACAAACTTAACCACTATGCCACCGGGCTGGCCCCAAGATGATCAAGATCTTGGTGCAGCATTACGGCAAAGAGCAGGCGAATTCACGTGGCCTCAAGGCACCACTGTAAAGGTATACTGCTAGGGCTGGCAGTTAAAAGCAAACTTCTTATGATAGTCCTTGAAAACTGGTGTGGAGAGAAAGGCATTGACCAGGTCAATAGCTGCATCTCAAGTACCAGAGCCTGTTGATTTGTTCCAGCAAAGATATTACATCTGGGACAGCAGCTTCAATTGGAGGAACCACCCAATTAAGTTTACAATAGCCCACAGTCATTCTCCAGGATATTATTTTTTACACATTGTAAAGTAAATTGCAGATATAAGTATACTTCCGCTAAATAGTTTATTAACTAGACTACATCGTTAATTTAACTGCCTGGCTATTTGAAGGTACGGAAATGAGTGTTATTCTACATGGCTGGGAGGAGTGTAAATTAGAACCAACCTTTCTAGCAGCCTGTTGGCCACATATCAAATAGCTATATAAAAATAATAAACCCTGGACCTGCATTCCTACAGGGCAACAATCAGCTGAGGCTTCAGAGCAACCGCCCTTTTAAATGAGGGGCGGCACATTGGAAAGCTGGCCCCTGTGCCTCTTTGCAATATGATTCTTCAGCTCATTCCAATTTGCCGCTCCTTCAGTCTGAGCTTGGCCACATGACTTGCTTTGGCCAAGAGCAATAGCACATTAGCCGTTTTCACACTAACAGGTTAGCCTGCTGGGTGACGAGAGGCATTGGGCTGAGCACTCCCCATTGCTTCAGCTGAGACCACTAGACTTGAGTGAGGGCATCCTAGACCACCCAGCCGAGTCAGATCAGAACTGCCCAGCCAACCCACAGAATCATAAGGAACAAGAGATACTGATTATTTGAAGCCATTAAGTTTTGGGCGGTTTGTTATACAGCAAAAGCTAATTGACATAAGGACATGCATTTCACTTCACCAAAGTCCCCATCAACCCCTAATGTCTGACACCTATTTCACTTAATCATATTCCTTGCCTGGTCCTTGTAGGCATTTGAATTTGCCACTCGTGCAACAGAGCTTGGCGTGGCAACTGCTTCCAACTTCAGCATTGTTCCCTACTCCCCATTCCTAATTCCCGAGAGGGAATCCTGGATCTCTCAGTTCCATCGACCCCTCCTCCCCCCCAGCACCTTCTCCCCCATCCAGGCCGCCATGTCTTCTCCCTCCTGGCTCATGTACTAGTCTCTTTTCTGGTCTCCCTGCATAGATCTGTAGCATTATCTGGTTGATTGCTCTGACACAAGAGGGTAATAAAACTTCTCTTATCTCAACAAGAGGGCCATGGTTACAGCCTGGACAAGGTCCCTGGATTAAGCCCCAAGGTGCCAGGAAGTCTGGAACAATATCTACCTGTTAAAAGCAATGAAGTCCCAGACCTTGGAGGCATCTCTAGGTCATAAAAGCTAAGAAGCCTCAGGCCATTTGGCTCCTGAAGAGATTTTATTGATACATCAAAGGGCTGGAGTAAGGAGATATAAGTATACTTATATTCGGGAGGGAGGGGGACAGCTGCCTCCTTCTCCTTTATAAGCAGAGAAAAATGGCCTTTCTTCCTACCTTGCCTATGGGGTGTCCAGCTAAACACACAGGACAATTGACCTGGCTCTCATCACATTGTCCTAAGAGTAAGGACTCAGGCAAAGGGGAACTGATGCACTTATTATCTACTTCGAGGTACTTAATAAGAAACCCGTCTCTGATCCATTATACCTCACATGCACATTCACAATTAAAAAAGATGACTAATAAAAACCCAACAATGTGATTCAGCCACATTCCACACTGTCTGCTTCTTTCTATCCTGAAACCAATAAATTCTGCTTATTCATAATTTCTTCTCCTCTACAACACTGGCTTGCAATTATGTCTTTAGTGACCCTTATGGCATGATCTTTAAATTTTAGATGATCACAGATTACTTACCAACCTTCTCCATAGTTTTTGTTCAAAATGCTAAGAGAGAGAAAGAGAACCTGATTGGTTCAGCCCATCTTTCTGTGCTAGGCCATGTCCTTGGTCTCTGGCAGCCTATGCCTGAGTGGCCAAGAGGATGTCAGGACTGCAGGGCAGCAGGAACAGTGGGAGTGGGTGTGGCCGAGCGAGGACTGATTGGCTCCTTCAGGACAGTGGGGTCTCCTCCTGGGGTTAAGCTCCAGAGTCAGTTCCTGAGGCGAAAATAGTGTACAGTTAAAACTTTCTTTGAAAATACCTTTAGATGACACCATATTGGAAAGTAAGATGCCGTCTTTCATTGTGTCGAGTACAATCCTTTGTCCTCCGGTGTTGAAACAGATTGCTGTGGCTTTGGCTAAACGTCAATGTTAGGTTTGGGTTTAGGGGCCGGGTTGTATGAAAATACACTCAACTCACACTTATCCAAGGTGAGACATGGGAACCCAGGGAGTAATGGATTTCACTCCATCTCATACTCACTTGGGGGCATATGCCGCTTAATTATTGAGTGGAATGGAGGGCAGGGTAATTTTCCTTGTTTAAATATTTTTCACAATCTCTTTCGGTTTATTGTGAATCCATACAGTTGTTACCGTGCCGGGTTTGTTTTCGCCTGCCAACCGGAAAGCCAAACATCAGGACAACGAGATGGCAGCAGGGAGTTTACTCACAAGGCAGCCGCGCGAGGAAGCGAGAGCATGAGCCTCAAATTCGCTTCCCCGAAAACAGGGATTCAGGGATATTTATGGGATGAGGCAAGGTGGTCTGAAATGTGGAGAGGTGATTGGAGGTGAGGAGGGGTGAGGGAATTGATGGTCTGCGCAAGCGTAGTCAGACTCCATGCCTCTTCACAGGACGCATGTTCACAAAATGGCGGCCTCAGCATGATCTGAGGGTGGAGTTTTTAACCTCTTGACGTCGTGGCTTATCTGACATCTGCGCATGCCCAGTTGATGAGTTGGTGGTCTCAACCAGCCTGAAGCGGACAAGGAGTTCTAATTCCTGAAAAGCAGCTCACACACCGATTACCGTGGTGACCCAGGCTCCAGGGAGATGTTCTCTGTAGGAGCCGAGTGGGAGTCAGCGTATTACCTAAGCAGCACAGATAACAGTGGGTGAGTTAAACAGCTAAAAGCCGTAATCAGTAATTGCAAAAAGGAAAAAAAACCTTTAGTTCCTAGCTACTTAATCATCAACGGCTAACTCTGCCGGTTTCACGGTTGACTCTATAAGTTAAACGTGGGTACAAAATGACTCCGCTGCCCAGCAACTGCCTTGCTTCCTCGGATCTCACCCCCACCTCTGCGCTCCGGTCTTCACCCCGGAAACGGTGCACCTGCTCTGTTTATCTGTCTGTCGACTTCAGACTCCTTTGCATCCCCAGCACCTGGCACACGTGTGGACTTCGTTGTTGAAGAAAATATAATGTAATCCAAATGTGCTCTCACTTGGTCACTCCCACCCACTTAATAAAGTAGGACCTCAGTGCTTCTCCCAGCTTCTAGCCGTCTCTGGATATTTCTGGGCATCCCCAGGGAGTGGCCGCACATAGACCTGCTCACCCAGCTGTCGCCTGTTATCTACATCTGTAGCATCCATGTTCAGGGAAGAACATAGAAATTGATACAGGGATTGGATCCCAGAGAGGCTGGAGAGGCTGCACAGTGCCCTCTCGGCAGGACTGCTGCCTCATTTATGGGGCCCTGTGCAAAATGAAAATGTGGGACCCCTTGTTCAAACAGCAGGAGAAAGTGCCATTAACAGTACTAAATTGTGAAGCTTTTTTCTTTCTTCCATGATTGCTCTCAACCTGCCATGGGTGTTTTTAATTTGCTATTTAACGCTGTGCTCTCTAGAGCAAGAGATACTCCTGGGGTGAGTACAAACACAGTCACCTGGGGCCCACACATGCAGCCCTTTGGCTACTGGGCTCCCCTCCTCTCCCCACCAGCCACTGGACCAACTTGTGCCCTGGCCGGAGGTGAAGTCGAACCAGGCATCTCTACTTCCCACAGGCTTGCTTCCCCGTGGGTAATGCAACTTCCCTGCCAGGAAGACCTAGGGACCCAGATCAAAGGTGAGCGTGACGCTCGCCCCTGTGGGGTCACATGCCGAATGTGCTATGGCATGCCAACTGCGGAGTGGGGAGCTGCCACCTATCCTGCCCTCAGAGACCGTGGGGGAATGTGTGTTGGACCTGGTTCTTCCCTATGCCGGTGCCTTGGCCCCCTGGAGGCAGAAGGACAAGCAGCCAAGACTCTGTCTCAGGGTGGTGGAGAGTGTGGGAGGAGAGAAGGCCCGTGAGTCAGGCTCCAAGCCCCTGTGCATGCTCCATTGTCCCACCAGAGTTCTCTTACTGAACACACACCCGAAGAGAACAGTATTAAGAATTTCAGGAAGGCAACTGCAGAGCGTTAAACCCAAGCCGGCGGCCCTCCTGAGCGTGGGCCTGTGTCAGTGCACGGGACACACGTCTCACTTCTAGGCTAGTCCTCCAGGAGCGACTCTCAGAATGTCTGAAAACTAGGAGAGCTGCTGCTCTGAAGCTGCTCCTGCAGGGCTGACGTTGAGGACACACTCCTGTAACCCTGACCTCGGGTCGCAAAGGCGGAATCAAGAAGCCACTGCTGCCATCGCTCAGGTCTCCGTTAGGAATGGTTTGTCAACTTGCAGGACAGAAGGGCTCACACTCAGGATAAAGAGCCAGCTGGGCATG
Source organism: Equus quagga (assembly GCF_021613505.1). Taxonomy (NCBI): domain Eukaryota; kingdom Metazoa; phylum Chordata; class Mammalia; order Perissodactyla; family Equidae; genus Equus; species Equus quagga. Next base: position 100,750,750 of record NC_060279.1, on the reverse strand, counting down.
GAAGCCACGCTGCCCTGTCTTAGGGGCATGAAGACTCACCGCTGTAGCAAAAAGGCACCAAAATACTGTGCTTTAAAGGACACAGAACTTATATAGCAACCAATCCAGTATGGGGACCTGGTTTGAATCTTGACATGAACAAATGGCAAAGAAAAATGATGACATTTTTGAGACAATTGAAAATTTGAACAAGGTTGACTTTTCCCTCAATATTTCATCTTGAAAAGTTTCAAAGATACAGAAACGGTGAAGGAGTCTTATGATGAACACTCATACACCCACTACCTAGATTCTGTAATAAACATTTTGCTGCATTTGCTTTATCACATAACTAGCCATTTCTGTCTCTATTGATCCATCAATCCACATCATTTATGATCCATTTCAAAGTAACTTGCAGATATCAGTATTCTTCCCCAAATACTTCAGCATGTGTTATTAACTAGACTTCTTGGATATTTGATTATATTAAATAATTAAACATTTTTATATGTGATATTGCTATTGTGGTTGTGTTTTTAAAAAAAGAATATATTTTAGAAATACATACTCAAGTATTTTTTGGTGGAATGGTATGATGCCTAGTGTATTAGTTATCTACTGCCATGTAACAAATTACCCTAAACTATAGCAGCTTAAAAGAAAAATAAACATTATTTATTATTAATCTCACACAGTGCCTGTGGGTCAGGAATCTGGGGATGGTTTAGCCCACCCAGTCACGCAGCTTAGGGTAGAGGCGACAGGCACCCACCAGGATTTTCCTGTCGTAGGTGGGGAGGGAGGCTGACATCAGGCATCCTTCCAGGGACCAGAACCAAGTTTTGATGTCACTCTGCTGCCACCTTGCGGCAGGCTCGGAACAATGGCCCCTCCCACTTGGACCTTCCCACACTCTAGTCCTGTTTATGATGTTTTAGGACTTCCTTTTTAAAACTTTTAACTTTTATTCACCCAGTTGCTGAATAAATCATAAATTCACGTGGTTTAAAATTCATAAGGGTGAACAGGGAGAAAAGTCTTCTTCCCCCTTGGGACCTTCTGAGTTCCTCTCCAGGGGAACCATTCTATGTTATCTGTTTCTTCTGTATCCCTCCAGAGAAATTTTGTGCATGTACAAAAACAGAAAACAAGACCCCAAATACAACAGCATCAACAAAACCCCAAAAATATACTCACCTTCCCCAGTCATAAAAGGATGCTTTGTTCCTGAAATCAGCAAATTCATTCAAAAATGTTTGTTAATCCTGATTTGAACAAACAGTATGTATATGTTTTGAATAAACAAAAAATATAAAAATATGTGTGACCCAATGGGGAAATGTGAACACTGACTGGATATTTTACTGTATTAAGAAATTAATGTTAATTGTTTAGGTGTGATATGGAGTTCTCTCTTAAAATGCAATTTGAAGTATTTATGGTTGAAATGACACAATGTCTTTCTTTGATTTAAAATCCATTGAGCAAAAAACCTGGTTAAAAAAATGGGCCAAGTGTCTGAATAGATATTTTTCCAAAGAAGACATATAGATGGCCAACGGGCACAGGAAAAGATGTTCAACATCATTCTTTATCAGGGAAATGCAAATCAAAACCATAAGATATCACCTCACACCTGTTAGAATGCCTGTTATTTAAAAAACCCCAAAACAAGAAATAACAAGTATTGGAGAGGATGTAGAGAAAAGGAAACCCTGGTACACTGTTTGTGGGAATATAAATTGATGCAGCCACTATGGAAAACAATATGGAAGTTCCTCAAGAAATTAAAAATAAAACTACTATATGGTCCAGATATTCTATCTCTGGGTATTTATTCAAAGAATGTGAAAACACTAATTTGAAAAGATATCTGCACCCCTATGTTCATTGCAGCATTGTTTACAATAGCCAAGATATGGAAACAACCTAAGTGTCCATCAATCGATGAACAGATAAAGAAGATGTGGTATATATACATATAATGGAATACTATGCAGCCATAAAAAGGGAAATATTCCTATTTGTGACAACATGGATGGACCTTGAGGATACTATCCTAGTGAAATAAGTCACACAGAGAAAGACAAATACTGTGTGATCTCACTTATATGTGGAATCTAAAAAACAAAACAAACAAACAAAACAAAAACAAACTCATGGATACAGAGAACAGATTGGTGCTTACCAGAGGGGAAGGGGGTGGGGAGAGGGCAAAACGGGTGAGGGGGATCAAGTGTATGGTGATGAATGGTAACCAGACTTATGGTGGTGATCACTTTGAAGTGTATGCAAATATCAAATTATAATATTGTGTACCTGAAACTTATATAATGTCATACACCAATTTTATCTAAAAAATAATTCATTGAGGGGGGGGAAAGAGAGTGAGAGTGTAGACGAAGCAAGTTTACTGAGGCTGGGTGATTGAAATGAGGTGGGGGTTCATTATCCTATTTGCTCTACTTTTGTGTGTGTTTGACATTTTCCATGATTAAAAATTAAAATATATTTCCTGAGTACCTACTGTATGCCAGGCACTGTTCTAGACACTGGGGATCAGCAGTGAACAAAACAGACAAGCTCCATACATTCATGTAGCTTATGTTCTGGTGGGATAATAACAGCTAACATTGACTGCGGGCTTACCAAACGCTAAGTATTATTGTAAACTTGTTGGAATTTTTTATATCAGTACATAAATAGCTTCACCACTCTTTATTTTTTATTTTTTATCTTTTAAGGAAGATTAGCCCTGAGCTAACTACTGCCAGTCCTCCTCTTTTTGCTGAGGAAGACTGGCCCTGAGCTAACATCCGTGCCCATCTTCCTCTACTTTATACGTGGGACGCCTACCACAGCATGGCTTGCCAAGCGGTGCCATGTCCGCACCCGGATCCGAACCGGTGAACCCCGGGCCGCCGAGAAGCCGAACGTGTAAACTTAACTGCTGCACCACTGGGCCGGCCCCTTCATCACTCTTCATATTTATTTTCTAGGTACATAGTATTCCAGTATATGGACTTTCCAGAATTCATTTAGCCAGTAAGTTTGTTAGGTTAAATGGACTATTTAAGTAGTTTTTGTTTAAGCCGTATTTATAAATTTTGTTTTTAAAATCTCATTGCCTATTTTTTGTCTTTTAATTTGGCTATTTATATTTAACATGGTCATTACATAATAGGTTTTAAATTTATCTCCTTACAGTTTTTTTTTTCACCTGTCCTCTTTTCCTTCTACTCTCGTTTCTTGTCTTATTTTGTATTCACAAACAGTATTGATTATTCCATTTCCTGCTCTTAGCTATTTATAAATTATTTTTCTCATTTTAAAGGTTGCCCTAGATATTATGTGATTCATCCTTTAATTTTTTTTTGTTGTTGAAAAGAGATTTTTATTACTAAAACAAAATCACTGAGGTGCTGTCTCACTCATTTTTACTTGTCAAAGAGAGGATTTATACAATTGGATTTTTTTATGTTGGTCATAGATTTACACAATCTCTCTCTCTCTTTTTTTTTTTTTGAGGAAGATTAGCCCTGAGCTAACTGCCGCCAATCCTCCTCTTTTTGCTGAGGAAGACTGGCCCTGAGTTAACATCCGTGCCCATCCTCCTCCACTTTATACGTGGGACGCCTACCACAGCATGGAGTGCCAAGCGTTGCCCTGTCCACACCGGGATCGGAACCAGTGAAGCCCTGGCCGCCGAGAAACAGAATGTGTGCACTTAACCACTGCGCCACCAGGCTGGCCCCCATACCCAATTGTTTTCTGATAGAGATAAGAATTAGAAGTACTCAGTGATGATTTTTTTTTCTGAGGAATATTTGCCCTGAGCTGACATCCATGGCCAATCCTCCTCTTTTTGCTTGAGGAAGATTCAGCCTGAGCTAACATCTGCCACAAATCTTCCTCTATTTCGTATGTGTGCTGCCACCACACAATGGCCACTGACCAGCAGTGTAGGTCTGCGCCTGGGAACTGAACCCGGGCTGCCAAGGTGGAGCACGCCCAACTTAACCACTAGATCACCCAGGCTACCCTCAGTGATGCATTCTTGTTAGATTTGCTGTCTACAAGTCCGGAAGACCGGTCTCAGCAAAAACAACCCAGCCAGCACCTTAATCTTGGACTCAGCTTCCAGAACTGTGAGAAAATAAATTTCTCTTGTTTAAGCCCCTCAGTCTACGGTATTTTGTTACAGCAGCCTGAGCACACTAATGCAGACTTTGGTACCAAGAACAGAGCGCTGATGTAACAAATACCTAAAAATGTGGACACGGCCTTGGAACTGGGTGATGCACAGTGGCCAGGAGAGTTTTGAGGTGCATGCTAGAAACAGCCTAGTTTGCCTTGAAGGGACCATTGGTAGAAATATAGACGTTAAGGGTGATTCTGGTTTAAGGCTCAAGTGGAAAAGAGAAGAGCTGTAGAGAATGCTTCTATCATCTCAGAGAATAAATCTATCATCGTGAGCAAAATGCTGGTAGAAATTTTGTCACAGACTAATTGTACCTCAGGAGTGGGGCCTGCACAGAGCTGAAGGGGTGGGGCTGCAGCCTGGGGCTGTGGGGGCTGAACTGCTGGGCCTAGCAGGCAGATCATCCAGCTCAAGAGGATTGTTCTTTAGCCTTAAGATTTGATGAAACTTGCTTTGCTAGGTTTTGGCCTTTCTTGGGACCCCTCATTCCTTCCTTCGTTCTGATTTCTCCCTTTTGGAATGGGAATGGTCGTCCTATGCCTGACCCACCGTGGTATTTTGGAAGCACAGAGCTTGTCTGGTCTCACAAATTCTCAGATAGAGAGGAATTTTGCCTCAGGATAAATGGTAACTCAGTCTCACCCATATCTGATTTAGATGATATTTAGACAAGACTTTGGATTTTAGGTTATAGAGTTGATGCTGGAATGGATTAAGATTCTTGGAGCTGATGGGATGGGGCGAATGTATTTTGTGTGTGAAAAGGACATGAATTTTGGGGGGCCAGAAGGCAGAATGTTATGGGCTGGATTGTGTCTTCCTCAAACTCATGTTGAAACCCTTCTATCCAATGTGACTGATTTGGAGACAGGGCCTTTAGGGAGGTAACTAAGGTTAAACGAGGTCATAAGTGTAGGGCCCTAATCTAGTAGGACTGGTATCCTAACAAGAAGAGGAAGAGACACCAACCCATCGACTGGGCCCACACAGATGTCAGATAAGTGACCTTTTCATGTCAAGAGTCTAAAAACTCCACCCTCAGATCATGTATCTATGGCTATTATTCTTTAATATTACTCACAATGATGACACTTTATGCCTTTCAATCATTCTTCAATACCAATGAATCATTCTTCAATACAAACTAAACTAGCTATAATATTCCCTTCTTCTTTTGGTTGCAAGTTTAACACAATTATTGAATAAAGGCTTTGAAAAACAAAAGAATCTTCTATCTAAACATTTTTCTTTAATGTTTAAAACTCTCTTCTGAAAAGTAATGATTAACGTTTGAAACAGAGAAATAAGATGTAACAAACAGGATTTGAAACAATATTTGCTACTTTATTTCATTCAAACCATCTTAACATTGTTCTTTTCCATATATTGCAATATGTTGGTGATTACTTTTAAGTTTTGCTTGTCATAACAATTTCCTTTGGAGTCTTTGTGGTTTTTTTTAGGAAGATTAGCCCTGAGCTAACATCTGCCAACTCTCCTCTTTTTTGCTGAGGAAGACTGGCCCTGAGCTAACATCTGTGTCCCTCTTCCTCTACTTTTTATATGTGGGACGCCTACCACAGCATGGCTTGACAGGTGGTGCCATGTCTGCACCAGGTATCCGAACTGGTGAACCCTGGGCTGCCAAAGCAGAACGTGCAAACTTAACCGCTGTGCCGCCGGACTGGCCCTTCCTTTGGAGTCTTTGAATATGTTTCACATGTTGAAACATATAATTTTCCCCTGTGCTTTCAATGTAATCCGTTAAGAATGCCAAGAATAACAGTTAAACATGCCAATTTTGTTTGTCAAATAATAGCTTTGAAAATACTTGCCAAATGCAGTTACTTTTCAAGTAGAAAAATGTGTATCTTATTACTGAGTTCAGTTAAGCTACTTAGTATTGTGCTTCATGACAATCAACAAATTTCACTATGATAGGTCCAATCTTTGAACAAAATGTATTAGTTAAAAAATTCAGCTCTTTGATGAGCTTCCTTTTAATAATTCTTGCTGCATTTTCAAATGTATCTAATGAGATTCAGAAGAATCTCTCTGGGTGCCAAAGCTTTGTTATATAAAGAATTGTTCCTACACTTCTTCCAAGAATTTAATAGTGCCACTACGTTTTCTGGTCATATTTGTAGCTCCAGCATTTGTAACTCATTTACAACTTTTCCAGTTTAATGTATACTGATTAACAGTGATTTTCTAATAACAGGATTTTCTAATCCTGTTAGTGTATTCAATCCTGTAAATATAAAGTTAAATTTAAATACAACTAAACCTCCATAAAATTATCTTGCCTGATATGTAACATAAATGAAAAGTATTGTGCAGTTTAAAGTATTGGTGCTGTAGGGAAATAGACACCAAATCTACACCAGACTTAATGGTCTAAAAATAATCGCTTCTTGATATTCTACGGCAGTGTAGATTTGATGAGATATAGTCTTATCACTGAGAGGGAGAGTTTCTACTTTATCAGCTGATTTGAAATATTGTACACACCACATCGATATACCAAAATAGAATAAAAATTTCGACTATCTTGCCACACCAAATGTGAATAAGTATTATTGTATTGTATTGTAATGACTTTTTCATTAATAGCCATAGCACAATAAAATATTGAGCTGAACGCTCTAACCTTTTTCTTTCTCTGAAAATATCAGAAGGACTGATCGCAGCTCAAGCTCTACAGGAAGCAGACTGTGAGAGATCTGCATGCAGGAAGTCTATCACCCCATGGGGAGCTGCGGAACTGGGGTGGGATGGCCCTAAAGAGCTGCCCAATTTGGACAATAGGGTTGAGCCTTTACTCCCACCCCCCCACCCTGCATGGGGTGAGGGCCATTATTGTAGGAGGGGCTAAATGGAAGTCCCTGGAACTTCCTTTCCCTTCAAGGATAATACTGTCATGCATGGCTTAACCATGGGGACACATTCTGAGAAATATGTCATTAGGCGATTTTGTTGTTGTGCGAACATCATAGAATGTACTTACACAAACCTAGATGCTATAGCCTAGTACACACCTAGGCTATAAGGTGCTAATCTTATGGGACCACTGTCATATACATGGTATGTTATTGACCGAAACGTCGTTATGTGGCATGCACGTGCTGTAAACACAAGCAACACTGCATCCTTGCAGGAATTTTAGAAAGTCATGCTACAATGAAAGACTTGAAAGAAGATCATCTTCATTTAATTCACCAGTTTGGCTGGAGTATTGCAAACTTAACCAGATGGTGGCTCCAGTTGCAGCTACTGTCCCTCATGCAGGACTTTTACTAGAAAAAAATCAACATATTCCCAGGCATTTGGGACACAGCTACTGACCTGGCTAATCCCTTTTTCTCTATACCAGTTTGGAAGAACTACCAGAAGCAATTTTGTTTCACCTGTATACCTTCATGGTGTTACCTGTGGGCTATGTTGACTCTCCTGTTCTTTGACACAAAATTGTCTGCAGAGACTGATACCAACCCTGATATCAGTTTCCCCACATTAAACCCAGCATATACACTCATTCCCTGCTTACTCTCTGGCTTCCTGGCTCCAGAATCCGCTATCCTCATGGAGACAGACACTGTCGAGGACAAGCACCTGGACCATCTCCTCCCTACAAGGAGATACGGGCTGGTAGGAAAGCTGCTGACCAGCAAGGTCGTGAGCTCCCTCCTCTCTGCAAGTGGCTCAAGGCCAAAGACAGGCTGGTGGGAAAGCTCCGACCAGCAAGGCCATATGCTCCCCCTCCCCTACCTAAAGCCCCAAATAAAAACCCTTCCTTTTAGCTTTTCGGGGAGTTTGGGATTTGAGCATTAGCTGCCCTCTCTCCTTGCTCAGCGCTGTGCAAAAATAAAATTCCTAGTTTCTTCCACCACACCCGGTGTCAGAGATTGGCTTGCTGTGCAATGGGTGAGCGAACTCACTTCAGGTTCCGTAACAAGACCTTGATCATCTTGACATTCCACAAAAGATCACACTGGTGCATTGCATTGGTGACATTATGTCATCTGGGTCTGAGAAGTAGGAAAGGCTCTATGTACCTTAGTAAAACATAATGAGACGGTGAAAGATAAACCCCATGAGATTCAGGCACCATGACTTCAGTGAAATTTCTTGAGTTCAGAGGTCTGCAGGACGTTGACATATCTGCTCCAAAGTGCCCACTGAACAAAGAGGCACAAAGCTTGGCAGGCCTCCTGGAGTTTGGAGGCAACATATTTGACATCTGAGCGTGCTACTTTAGCCTATCTACAGAGTCACTCTTAAGGCTGCAAGTTTCAAGAGGTGAGCAGAACAAGAGAAGGCTCTGTAAGTTCAGGCTGAGGTAGAAGTCATTCCACCACTTGGCCTTTATGATCCAGCAGATCCAGAAGTGCTTGAAGTGTCTGTAGCAAATAGGGATGCTGTACAGAGGCTCTGGTAAGCACCAAGAAGAGAATCATAAAGCAGCCGTCTAGAATTTTGGAGAAAATGTATGTTCTCTTCTGTAGATAATCATGCTCCTTTTGAGGAACTGCTTTTGTCTTGCTACTGGGCCTTGGTAGAGATTGAAACTCTGACTTTGGGACATTAGGGAACCATTCATCTTGAGCTTCCCTTCATAAGCTGTGTGTTGTATGACCCATCTAGCCATAAGTTTGGGTATTAGCAACAGCAATCTATCATCAATAAAAATGATACATAAGAGACTGAGCTTCAGCAGGTCCAAAAGGTGCAAGTAAGTTGCACAAACAGGTGGCTCAGACTCATATGATGCCATCTCCTATGGCATTGACTACTCTCCCTCAGTCCATGCCTGTGGTCAGCTGGAATGTTCCTTACAAGTGGTTGACTGAGGAAGGAAAAACTTGAGCCTGGTTCACAGATGGGTCTGCATGGTATGCTGTACCACCTGAAAGTTGATAGCTGCAGCATTATGACTTTACTCAGAGGTGACTCTGAGGACAGTGGTGAAGACCAGTCCTTTCAGTGGGCATGATTTTGAGCAATATATTTGGCTTTTCTCATTAGTCTGGTATGAGAAATGGCCAGAAGTATGGATCTGCATGGATTCATGGACAGTTACTAGTTTGGTCAGGGACTTGGAAGAAATAATATTGGAAAATTGGTGACAGGGAATTCTGAGGAAGAGATATATGTATTGACCTCTCTGATGAGCACAGGCTTTCAAGTATGTATGTTCCATATAAATGCCCACAAGAGCATCCACTGCAGAGGAGATTCTTAATAATCAAGTAAACAAAGCGATGTGTTCTGTGGATGTTATTCAGCCTCTTTCTTCAGCCATCCATTTGTTAATGGGCCTCTGAACAAGGTGGTCATGGTGGCATGAATGGAGGTTATGCGTGGGCTCAACAATGTGGACTTCCTCTTACCAAGGCTCACCTGGTTAACAGCATTGCCAAGTGCCTAATCTGCCAACAGTAGAGACCTGATGAGGCACTTTCCCTGTGGGGAAGCACCAACCGCTCGATGGCAGATTGGTTACGTTAGACCACTTCCAACACGCAGGGGCTGAGATTCGTTCTCATGGGAATAGACACATATCTGGAAAAGGATTTGCCTTTCCTGCCCTTAATGCTTGTGCCAGCACTGTTAGGTATGGACTCACAGAATGCCTTACTCACTGTTATGGCATTCTTTACAGCATTGTGTCTGGTCAGGGAAGCCATTTCACAAGAATGGAGGTGCAGTAATGGGCTCATGTCCATGGAATTAACTGGTTAACCAGATATCCTATCATCGAGTAGCAGCTAGCTCAATTGAAAGGTGGAATGGCTTACTGAAGACTCACTTATGGTGCTAGTTGGGAGTCAACAACCTGAAAAGATGGAGTTCTGTATTTATGGGATTCAGTATATGCTTTGACTCAGAGACCATCATATGGTGCTGTCTCCCCTAGAACACACGGGTCTGGGAATCAAGGAGTGGAAGTGGGAGCGGCTCCTCTCACTGTTATACGCAATAACTCTCCTGCAGAATTTTTTCCTACTGTCCTGGAAATTTTGAGCTCTGCTGATTTGAAGGTCTTTGTCCCCAGGGAGAATGCATCCACTGGGGACACAATAATGGAGCCGCTGAATTGGAAGGTAAGATGACCACCTGAACGTTTTAGGTCCCTTATACCACTGAGCCAATAGGCAAAAAACAAAAGGGAAGGGAATAATCTACTGCTGGAGTCGTGGATTCCAAGTCCCAAAATGAAGTTGGGTTGCTTCTGGAGGCAAGAAGACTATGTATGGATCCAGGGAATTCTCTGGGAGCATTTCTTGGTACTTCCATGCCCAATAGTAATGGTTAATGGAAAACTACAGCAACTCAAAAGGGCAGCATGATTGAGACTCAGACCTTTTGGGAATGAAAGTTCAGATCATGTGTTGTAAGGCCTAAAACATCATGTGCTGTTGCCATGACATACTTGGGCCCCACAGGGCCCAAAGGCCTAACTGTGAGTTCCTTGCTTTTGCCAGATATGACTCCCCACCAGTGGAAAAGGCTCCCCACCTAGTTTGTTCCCCTATCAGCCAGACCAGCTACACCACCCAGTCCTCAAACTAGCAAGTTTTACCTCTCTGCCAGTCCGTGAAATTATTTAAACAAGCCAATGACGTCCTCCCATGGGAACCAGGGGTCACCCCGCCCCCTGGCTACTATAAAACCTGCTTCCCACAGCTATCACTCATTCCCCTTATTTCTGAGTGCAACGTCATTGGGCCCTGCATGGCATTCCGTGTCCTCCTCTGGGGCTATGAGTATGTTTGATTAATAAACTTCTGTTTATTTCAGCTGGTCAGTGTTGGGTGTCATGTGTTTGGCCATCTTGTACTGTTGGGGGGTGAGCCCTCCCTTACCAGTGGAGTGAATAGGAGGTCATCAAAACAGATCACCCCACCAGGTAAGGAACCTAGAGAAGCTGAGGTTCCGGCTGAGGATGGCAGAAATACAGAACGGGCTGTGGAAGAAGGAAGTCATAGAAATCAGCTATGACCAATTACAAAAATGAAGACTGTAGTGGCTTTGTATATTTCTACTTGCTTATTATGTGTATGTGTTTATTTGTATATGCTCTTTTCTTTTCTTTCCTTTGTCCATTTTTAGTTTATATGTAAGTTGTTGGAAGTTAATTTATAATTTGGCCTTTACTAGTAGAGTATTTCATCCGACTGCGACTGAATTAAGAAGTAATTAACATATCTATTAATGGATACAATGATTCCTGGGTCTGTGAATCTCCTCATTCGGGGGAACCTCTCATTTGTGAGAACTTCTTCATTTGTAAAAAAGATAGCCATATCTCATTAGTACAAAGATAAAGTGTTTTTTGATATTGCTGTTGTACAGGAGTTCAAATTTATGTAGAGGGTGCATATGGATGCTGACTAGTCAAAGAGTTAGATTGTGCTGATTATTGATTGATTGTCTGTTAGCTCTAAATTTACTTTTTGTGTGCTCTGTAAAAATGGATCTGGTCTCATTTAAAAAAGTATTTTGGGGGCCAGCCCGGTGGCATAGTGGTTAAGTTAGTGCTCTCCGCTTTGGCAGCCCGGGGTTTGCAGGTTCGGATCCCAGATGCTGACCCAGCACCGCTCGTCAAGCTGCCCTGTGGCAGCATCCCACATAAAACAGAGGAAGATTGGCACAGAAGTTAGCTCAGCAACAATCTTCCTCAAGCAAAAATAGGAACAGATGTTAGCTCAGGGCCAATCTTCCTCAAAAAAACCACTTATATATATATAATTATTTATATATGTTACTTATATATTTATATATTATTTATATATAAATATTTATAATATATGATATATATATATATATATATTTTTTTTTTTTTCCTTTGCCAGCTGGCATGATGCTAAACTCCCTCAATAGAGGTTGATGGAGAGACACTGTAGAATGAAAAAGGTTCTGCTTCCTGGCTCTGGGATGCCAGATTGCCAGGCTCCTACAGCATCTTTGACTTCCCCAGTGCCCAGCTCCTGCAGTTTCCCTAGCCCTCGGTTCCTATATTATTCTCAGCTTTTCCAGAACCAGGGGCCTGCAATGCACGGCAGCCAGCAGCACCTAGTGGCCAGCAGCTTCCCCCAGTGCCTCTTTTGGGTGGTTTTGTAGCAGAGTGCCTCATTGAGACACTTCCTCTTGAACAGTTTTCCCTGGCACATTAGAGGTGGATTTCTAAAAGGTAAGATTTCAAAGGGCAGATTTCCAGTAAGATCCACCAGCACAGCACCACAGCGACTTCTCTGCCATTCAGTGAGCTATAGCCATGCCTTCTCCAACAAGGTCTGGATCTCAGCCCTGGGAGGGCCTCTTCCTTGGGTGCTCTACGTCAGCCCTAGAGGAGCCATGGAGCCTTGGGTGGCTCCACAGAGTTGCCCAAATTGGGACAATGGGGCTGGAATCGCCAGCATCAACCAGTCATTGGATATAAGCAGTCTCTGGGAAGGGGATATTATATTAAAACCTTTCTTTAGCCAAGAGCGCTCACTGGGAAGAACTCAGCTGCAAGGAATCACCAGCCAAGGCTCCAAGCAGATGAAGGACTGAATGCCTTGGTCCTGAAGCAGCAGTGATCTGGGTGACGCTATCCTTATGGTCACAGCGTCCTATAGACATATCAACAGGTGGATGTGCTGTATGTTCACGTATCTTTAATTAAAATATTTTTCCAAGAATTACAGAGAATATATTGCAGCATGTCATTTTCATTGAGTTTTATACATTTGATAAAACCACATTTTAAATAATCTTAATTATAAAGTCTTATGTTTATTTCCTTTTATAGTGCAGCTCAAAAAAGTCTACTGAGTTAATATTTTCCTCAATATTTCCATTATTTATGCTTCCAGATCCAGCAGTGGAACTTGAACACATCTCTTCATTTCATCATTCTTTTTCCTTCTCATAATAAAACCATCTATTGTAAGGACAACTACAACTAATACTAATATTAGTGCAAATCAGATGTACAGTTGGAGTTTTTAAAAGTCTTATTTGATAATGCCCTTTCCAAAAAATGCACTGAAAGTCTCTAACTGAAACTCAGTTGAAAATTTATTATGCCAACAGCAGATAAAATTCTCTTGCATTTCAAAACAGAACAAAATCATTCCATTTGCAATAACATGGATGGACCTTGAGGGAATTATGTTAAGTGAAATAAGCCAGCTAGAGAAGGATAATCTGTGTATGACTCCACTCATATGAGGAATTTAAAAATGTGGACAAAGAGAACGGATTAGTGGCTACCAGGGGAAAGGTGGGGTGGGGGGTGGGCACAAAGGGTGAAGGGGTGCACTTACAACACGAATGACAAACATTAATGTACAACTGAAATTTCACAAGATTGTAACCTATCATTAACTCAATAACAAAAAATTCTCTTGCATTTCACTTCATGACCAGGTAGAAGCGCCAATATGAAATTAAACTGAGAACTTTGACTAAAGGGGTCAACTTTTCCACAAATTTCCAAAAACCATATTAATAGTCACCATTTCTTCCTTCCTTTCCTGCTCATACCCAGGGATAGTTGTAAACCTTGTGGTCAAAAGTAAGATGATAGATAAGAGTAAAATGCAGTGCCAAGAGCATTCAGTGGGGGAAAGAGCAGTCTTTTTTTTAAGATTGGCCCTGAGCTAACATCCATTGCCAATCTTCCTCTTTTTTGTCCCTTCTTCCAAGAGCCCCCCCAGTACATAGTTGCATATTCTAGTTGTAGGTCCTTCCAGTTGAGCTATGTGGGACACTGTATCAGCGTGGCATGATGACTGGCACTAGGTCCACACCCGGGATTGGTGAAAGCAGAGCCTGCAAACTTAACCATTCAGCCATGGGGCTGGCCCCAAGAGCAGTCTTTTAAACAAATGGTGCTCGGACAACTGGATATCCACGTGCAAAAGAATTATGTTGGACCTTACAGCACACTATACACCAAAATTAACTCAAAATGGATCCAAGGGCTAAAACTATGAAACTTGGAAGAAAACATGGGTGTAAATCTTCACGATCTTGGATTAGGCTATGGTTTATTAGATATGACACCAAAAGCACAAGCAACAAGAACAAAATGGATAAACTGACTTCACCAAAATAAAAACTTTTGTATGTCAAAGGACACTATCAAGAAAGTGAAAAGACAACCCATAGAATAGGAGAAAATATTTTCAAATCATATTTTGGATAAGAGCCTAGTATACATAATATATAAAGAACTCTCAAAACTCAAAGTAAAAGACAAACCAATTTAAAAATGGGCAAATAATATAGACATTTCTCCAAAAGTTAAAAAGTATTTAATTGAAAATTAAATCTCAAAACATATTACTTATAAAAATCTAGTTCTGATTAATACCAACTTAATTTCCATATACAAAAACTTTGCTCCTATATAGCTTTACCTCCTTATGCTGTTATTGTCACAAACTACATCTTTATACACTGTGCCCATCAACATAGATATATAATTGTTGCTTTATGCAGTTGTCTTTTAAATCAGAGAGGAGTTACAAATAAAAAATACACTAATGCTTGTCTTTTGTATTTATCTTTGTCGTTATCTTTACCAGTGTTCTTTACTTCTTCATGTGGGTTTTAGTTACTGTCTACTGTTTTTTCATCTCAGCCTGAAGCATTACTTTTGCATTTCTTGTAGGGCAGGTCTGCTAACAATGATCTCTCAGTTTTTGTTTATCTAGGAATGTCTTAATTTCACCTCCAGTTTTGAAGATAGTTTTGCCAGATATGGAATTCTTGGTTGAGTTATTTTTCTCTCAGCTCTTTTATTTTTTTTTGAGGAAGATTAGCCCTGAGCTAACTACTGCCAATTCTCCTCCTTTTGCTGAAGAGGACTGGCCCTGAGCTAACATCTGTGCCCACCTTCCTCTACTTTATATCTGGGATGCCTACCATAGCATGGCATGCCAAGCGGTGCCACGTCCGCACCTGGAATATGAATTGGCGAACTCCGGGACGCTGAAGTGGAACGTGAGCACTTAACCAATGTGCCACCAGGCCGGCCCTCAGCACTTTGAATATATCATCCCCCTGCCTTCTGACCTTCATGGTTTCTGATGAGAAATCAGCTGTTAATCTTATTGAGGCTTCCTTGTTCATGATGAGACGCTTCTCTCTTGCTTCCAAGATTCTCCCTTTGTCTTTGGTGATATATACCAAAGACCTGTCTGTCTGGCAATTTTTTAACAGCTACTGTTCCAAAAGCCTGGCAGGATTTTGTAAATTGGGTTTATATTTCTGTTAATGTGTGCTTTTAAACATTTCTGATGCTTTTCTAAGAGAATGTGACTATTTCCTAAAGGCAGGATTTCAATTTTCATTTACGTATTTTGAAAAGAGAGTACAAATTTGATTTCTTTCAGCTTTTTGCTTGTTTCCTTATTCTGCATTTTGAAAATATGTGGAATGTATTTAATTTTGCAGTACCATTTGCAAGCATATAAGTAGGACTTGTGATGTATTTTTCATGTTTGATTCCCAAGGCTATTCCAAAAGTAATATATCATTTTATCTCTTAATAACATAATTATAATTATTATATAAATATCATAAAATATACTTATAATTATATATTTTAAATTTATATATTTTTAATATATTATAATAAAATATATATTATTATAGTATAATAACATAGTTATATAATTATTTATTAAGGAATAACTTCCTGAAAATTTGTCCAAATACCCTTCACCCTTGGCTATTGTATCAGTTTTCTATCTCTGTTGTTACAAATAACCACCATAGTGGCTTGAAACAATGCAAATTTGTTCTCTTACAGTTCTGGAGATAAAAATCCAAAATCAGTTTCACTAGGCTAAAGTCAAGACATTGGCAGGGCTAGTTCCTTCTGAAGGCTCCAGGGAAGAACCCATTTCCTTGTTTTTTCCAGCTTCTAGAGGCCTTCCGCATTCCTTGGCTTGTGACCCCTTCCTTGAATCACTCCAACCTCTTGCTTCCATTGTCACACCTCTTAATACTCACTCTGATCTTCTGCCTCTTTCTTATAAGAACCCTTATGATTATACTGGGCCCACCTGGATCATCCAGGATAGCGTCTCCATCTCAAGACCCTTAACTCATTCAAAGTCCACTTTGCCATATAAGATTCTAGGGATTAAGATGAGGTCATCTTAAGTCAAAGGGAGAAAGTCAAATACCATATGATCGCACTCATAAGTAGACCATAAAAATGACGACAAACAAACACATAGCAACAGAGATTGGATTGGTGGTTACCAGAGGGGAAGGGGGGAGGGGGCGGGGGGAGGGCAACAGGGGGGATTAGGCACACGTGTGGGGATGGACTATAATTAGTTTTTGAGTGGCGAACATGATGTAAACTACACAGAATTTGAAATATATTACGATGTACACCTGAAAGCTATATAATGTTATAATCCAACGTTACTGCAATAAAAAATAAAAATTAAAAAAAAATTTAAAAAGATGAGGTCATCTTTGGGAGGCCATTATTCGGTCTACCACAGCCAGTTCCTTTGGTATGGTGCCATTTGGAACCCTGTCATTGAGTGTGACTGAAAACAGAGGCCCGCCACAGGGCCTAGAAGAGTGCCTGGCATACCGTAGGTGCTCAATAAATAGTGTTGAACTGAGTTGAAATAAAAGTAAATGCACTCGACCCTTACTATGTTCCAGGCGTGTTCTAAGCATATATTATTTATAGCCTCACAGCAAAGCTACCGCCTAGATACAAAGTACGAAACTAGTTCAAGGTCACACAGCAAGCAAAGTGACTCACTTGGATTTGAACTCAGGAACTCTGGCTGCAGGGCCTACTACTCTAAAGCACCTCTCTTATGGTACTCAGGAAAGCGGTGTGTGTTCCAGAGATGTCCTAGTGCTAGAAGTAAATTAGACTTCAAAGTTATCAGGGATAGGAGGCCAAGGATGGTCCCAAGGATGTTTGGTTGGGGAACTGGGTGTGCAAGGGGCCATGGTTGAGAGGAGACAGTTAGAGGAACTTACTAATGGGACTAGGAATGACTCAATTTACACCTGCAATTATTTAAGTAACTTTGAATTGTGGTGTAATAGCAAACTTTCCTTTCTGAGTTTAGTCTTATGATGTGCTGGAAACTCTACTCTGCTAGGCACTTCACATTCAAGTTGTCACAATAACTGCATGAGGTGCTACTACGAGCCCCAAACTGAAGCTTAGGAGGCTAAGTTGTTATCGTCTGGCTAGTGATAGAGTGCAGACCTCATTCTAAAGCTAATGTTTTAAATGTGGACAATAAGATACCAGAAATCTTAGCTGATAGCCTGCTTCTGATTTGCGAGACCAGGCAGACTGTGACATCATTAAATAAGGTATATTAGAAATAAGGGAGGAAAAGAGGATTTTGGAGCTATAAGGAAGGGGGAGTGGAATTTAAAATCTGGTTTTAGACATTACACTTGAGATGCCTGAGAGATTTCTAGGCAGAGTAGTACAGCAAGCTATTGCATCATTAATGCTGCTTATGGAGCTAATGAAAATGAAACATCAAACTTTATTTCCAAAATTAAAATACGCGAATTCTCAGGAATGACTTGTGAAATTCTTCTTCAGCCAGAGTTTTCAGAGCACCCAAAAACTTTTCGTTTTTGAAAAGAGAGAGCTTTGGGAAAGAATGTTCTTCTTAGGAAAACCTTTTCCTAAAATCCTAATTCTCCTAATACATATGAAACAACTTTCTCTGCAGTCACAACGAGAATCACGATATCAGCTTAAACCAGATTTTGGTAAAAAATTTTATTGTCTTCCCTACTAAAGGCTCAGGATTATAGATTCTTACTGATTTTTTTTTAAAGTCTCTATCTTTTAGAGATAATTACTGAAATATTTACAGATGTCTTTATATGACATCTGAGTTCTGTTTTCAAAAGCCTCCAGTGAAAGAGGAAGTGGGCATGAGTATAGACAAAACCAAACCAGCCATGGGGTGATGGTTTTTATAGCAGGATGATAATATGAAGGTTTACTGCAGCGTACTTTCTACTTTTGTGTATGTTTGAAGTTTCCCATAATAAAGTATGACTTTTTAAAAACTTAGAAGCTAGAAGGAAATACACAAAACCAGAAACATTTGTTTGAGTGAAGGTACTAAAAATGTTTTTCCTTTACATTTTTCTATATTCTCTGTATTTCTTTTTGGTGAGGAAGATTGGTCCTGTGCTAAATTGGTTGCCAATCTTCCTCTTTTAGCTTGAGGAAGATTGGCCCTGAGCTAACATCTGTGTCAATCTTCCTTTATTTTGTATGTGGGACGCTGCCACAGCATGGCTTGATGAGTGGTGCCATGTCCACACCTAGGATCCAAACCGGTGAAACCCTGGGCTGATGAAGCAGGGCACGCTAACTCAACCCCTCGGCCACGGGGCTGGCCCCTGAATTGACTGCATTTTATAGATTATCTGAAAAAATACTGATTTTTCCTTCTCACAATCACACATTTTGAAAGCTCTCCCCAACATGAATACATGAAACTCTCCCCTATCTGCCCATGCCCTTGAAATTAGGATTCCCCACTTATGAGCCATTGGACAAGCTACTCAATATCTTTGACTCTCAATTTCTTTATCTCTTAAAGTAGAAAAAAGTAATAAATGACAACGTATTCAAACAACAAGGCAGGGATCTAACACTTGGTGAGTTTCAGGCATTGTGCTATAAACTTTACACACATTTATTCCCCTCAAAAATAGCTCTTTTAAGTAAGAAAAACATGACTACCCTAACATTAAATGAACAAAGGCTATGAACATACAATTAATTTATTGAATTGACAAATAATTGTTGAGCACCTACTATATTTTAGGCACCATGCTAAAGGCAATACCAATGGTCAACAATTACGGGAACAAATGGTCATCTACATTAAACATAACCAAAGGAATTCAGGTGAAAACAAAAGTGACTTTTCCATTTTTCACTCATCAAAATGGTCTATCTTCAAAACAAATGTTTTTCCCAGGATTAGATGAACGTGGTGCTTCAGGATCTCTTCTGTTGTGGGTAGAGGCACAGATGCATAATCTTCCTGAAGGCACTTGAACAATGTATATAAAACAGCTTAAAATGTATATGTATCTAAGAAATACCCAACCAGGCGAATGAAGCACTTCTAGCAACCCAGCTGTGGTTTCCAAATACCAAAAGGAGAGAGGACTCCTCGGAAAAAGGCTACTTCAAGATGGGAGGTAGGAAACGAACAAGATGAACCTGGAACATCTTGTGGCAGACAGCAAGCGAATGATTGAAGACTACTGGGGTCATATCAGGATACAGGAGCTCACCACCCAACATGGAAGGATTTGAGCATCAATGAGGGTACAACGTAAATGGATCTCAACATATTAATATTAAATATACTTCACACTCACACCCCCCTAACTCATTGGTTATCATGGCAGAAGGCTAGGGAACTGACTCATTATTTTGAAAACCAATAAAGAGAAGGCAAGAAAGTAGCATTTATCCTGTCTTTCCTCACTGTAATATGGGTAACCAAATAGCAGATGAAGGGAAGTTTTTCTTCATAAAAAGATTCTAGCTAATAAAGGAAGAGGGAATAATAGTATATCATCATTTTATAATCTGTAATGAATTAATAGACTTAAATATTGAGCATCAATGGCTACTAAATCATAAAAAGACACCTAAATATATACATATTTTTTTGGTGAGGAAGATTGGCCCTGAGCTAACATCTGTTGCCAATCTTCCTCTTTTTGCTTGAGGAAGATTGTCCCTGAGCTAACATCCGTGCCAATCTTCCTCTACTTTTTGTATGTGGGACGCCACCACAGCATGGCCTGACAAGCGGTATGTAGGTCCATGCCTGGGATCCGAATCCTCAAACCCCAAGCTGCTGAAGCGGAGTGCGTGAACTTAACCACTACACCACAGGGCCAGCCCCAAGACACCTAAATATTATGTTTCCTAGTATTAACCACCTATAAGTAGTCTTAACAAAAAAACTGACCCTCAATCTGATCAAGCCTCTAGATACCAACGACTAATTTACAGGAAATATCAAGGAGAGAGGAGCATGTTAAACTACACTATGGGGATGCAGCCAACAAAAACCAGGCTCTGAGAAACTCTGCAGGGTAAACAACCTAGTTTCTTCAAAAAATAAAATTCAACAAGAAAAGGATGAGAGAGAATGCACAGATTGAGACTTAAGAGACGTAAGACTCCACTGCAACGTGTGGACATCATTTGGATCCTGATAACTTTTTTAAAAAATTGACATTTATGAAACAGAAACTGGAACACTGACTATCAGATATGTAATGGTATTAAGGCAGTATTTCCATTTTTTTAAGGAGTGCAAATCTTTTCTAAACTTGGGATATACTTTAGAAATGCATACTGAAATATTTATGGATGAAATGATATAGCTAGGATTTACTTAAAAAGTAACATGGAGTGGGGGAAATGGGTGGGAATACAGATACAACGAGACTGGCCATGAGCTAATAATTCTTGAAGTTGGTAATGGGGGCACTGGGGTACACTATAATATTCAGTGTATTTCTGTGTATGTTCAAGTTTTTCATAATAAAAAGTTAAAAATATACATATACATTTTGATCTCACATTTCTACTTCTAGAGATTTATCTTAAAGATGTACCACACATATACAAAATAATTTATATGCCAGAATATTTATTATAGGATTGTTTGGAAGAGCAAAAAATAATGGAAAAAACTAAACTGATAAGACTGAATAAATTACGAAACACACACATGATGGAACAGTATGCAGTTGTTAAAAAAGAATAAGGCAGCTATATATGTATTGATATGGTCCAATCTTCAAGGTATAAGGATAAGCAAAAATAGCAATGTATAGAAATTTGCTACCATTTGTGTAAAAAATTTTTACAAAGAGTCTGTTATGTGTATATCTACACTTAAGCAAACATGAAAACCAGGAAGTTTATCAAGAACTTGACAGCAGTGAGCAGTGGGCAGAGATAATGTGGAGACTTGCGTCTGTATACCTAATTGTAACTTTAAAATTTTTATCCTGTGCATGTGTTTTAACTATTCAAAATGACAATTTTTAATGTTATAGCTTTGATCCTCTCCAACTGTACATCCTAATCATTAAACCACATGAGGAAAAATGACATACAGAACACTGCTTTCCAATCCTTTGTAGGTGGCGGCACATGCAGACAATGCAGATGTTTTTGCAGAACCCTCAGGATGTCTGAGTAGATGGATGGCATTGGGGTACAACGGGCACTCTGCCCCCGACACTGCCTGGCAACCCCAAAGGCTCAGGGGACCCATTTCTTGACACTTTTCAGATTCATTCACAAGCCCTGATCCAGACGTCACTAGGGTTGAGTCTAGGCTCTTTTCCCCATCACTGTCAATCTCCTATAGTTACAATAAAAATTCTGAAAACAGGCGCCGGCTCCGTGGCCGAGTGGTTAAGTTTGCGCGCTCCGCTGCGGTGGCCCAGGGTTTGGATCCTGGGCACGGACATGGCACTGCTCGTCAGGCCATGTTGAGGCGGCGTCCCACATCCCACAACTAGAAGGAACTGGAACTAAGATATACAACTATGTACGGGGCAGGGGTTGGGAAATAAAGCAGAAAAAAAAAAAAAAAAGATTGGCAACAGTTGTTAGCCCAGGTGCCAATCCTTAAAAAAAAAAAAAGGAAGATTGGCAACAGTTGTTAGCCCAGGTGCCAATCTTTAAAAAAAAAAAAATTCTGAAAACATAATTAATCCAGGACAGGTGAAACTCCAGACATTCCTTTTAAACGTAGCTTCTTAACTTTAATAGACTGATTTAAATTAGCAGGAGTTTTATATTTATCTTCACAAATGATAATCACCTACAATTTGTCTTGGGAGATAAGCTTGTTGAGTTTATCCTCATTTTATTGAGCCTTGAAAATGAAGTGGCAAACTTCTCTCACGGATTATCTGTTCCTTGAAGTTTTTGTAGGTTAAAGTTTCTTTAAAGGGACAGAGCTTTGATGACTACGATATTGTGATTTATAAGAAACACATTTCTCGGGGGCTGGCCCCGTGGCCAAGTGGTTAAGTTCCGTGCGCTCCGCTTCGGCGGCCCAGGGTTTTGCCAGTTTGGATCCTGGGCATGGACGTGGCACTGCTCGTCAAGCCATGCTGAGGTGGCGTCCCACATGTGACAACCAAAAATATACAACTATGTACCAGGGGGCTTTGGGGAGAAAAAGGAAAAATAAATCTTAAAAAAAATATATATATTTCTCAGACATATTTGGTCTTCATCCATAGTTTCCGGCTCACAGTTCTCATAACCTTTGGAATTTCCTGAACTGACAAGAGCAATGGGAGGATTTTTTGTTAAAATATTTGGCCTGCTGTCCTCAGCTCCTGAAAACCCTTCAGGGCCATAAAGGTGAAATGGGTGTCTTATTTATGTTAATGAAGGTGACTTTTTCCTTTTTTTGAGGAAGATTAGCCCTGAGCTAACTGCTGCCAATCCTCCTCTTTTTGCTGAGGAAGACTGGCCCTGAGCTAACATCCGTGCCCATCTTCCTCCACTTTATATGTGGGACACCTACCACAGCATGGCTTGACAAGCGGTGCCATGTCCGTGCCCGGGATCTGAACCAGCGAACCCAGGCCGCCAAAGTGGAACATGCGAACTTAACCACTGTGCCACCAGGCCAGCCCCTGCAGGTGACTTTTGAACCCCACCCTTGGGGTCCTGGTTGCCAGGAGAATCAACCATGTGATGAGAGGACTGAAACTTTCAGTCACACTCCCTGATTCCCAGGGAGGGAGACCTGAGATTCAATCAACTGCCAATGGCCCACGACTTGGTGAATCAGGACTATATCAAGCAGCTTTCATAAAAACCCAAACTGACAGCTCATTGGCCTTTTTCAGAGCTTCCATGTTGGGGAACCAGAATGCTTCCACGTGTCATTGTGCTGGGCCCCAAGCTCCACTAGGACAGAAGTTCCTTTGTTTGGGACCTTACCCTACGTATATCCTTTAATATCTTTTGTAATAAATTGGTAATCTAGTGAATAAACGAGTTTTCTTGAGTTCTGTGAGCGATTCTAGCAAATTAACCGAACCCGAGCAGGATGGTCATGGGAATCTCTGGTTTACAGCCAGTCAGTCAGAAGTACAGGTGACAACCCGGGCTTGCGACTGGCGTCTAGAGTGGAGGCCGGTCATGTGGGACTGAGCCCTTTACCTGTGGAATCTGAGTCTATTTCCGGGTAGATACCGTCAGAACTGAGCCGAACTCTCAGACACTCTGCTGGCGTCCGAGAACCGCTTGTGGGTGTGGGGAGGTCTCCATGCACATGTCGGAACTGGGTCCAGGAACCTTTGTGATGACTTCCTATGTCCTTTCACAACTGTTGATTTATTCAGTTATTCCACATCTTCTTGAACCAATTTTGATATTTTTGTAAAAATCCATTCTCCAGATTTTCAAATATATTAAAGTCATGCATAGTAGCTACTTAAAAAAAAATCCAGCCTTTCCTCATTCATATTGCTAAATGTTTTTTCTGTATCAGAGTCGTCAATCTTTTATCTTATTATATAGTTAAATAAATAACCTTCAGAGTAAGTCTACTGTTTTTTCTACTTTATTCTTTATTTTTAATAATCATTATTACTGTTGACTTGGGTTTATGTGGTGATTTTTTCCCACCTTTTAGAGTTCACTAGTCATTCATTCAACATGCTCAGCATATAACTGGCGATGGGAGGTGCTGGAGTTCTACCTTGGGAGAACAGGCCCTGCCTCCAGTCCTTGGCTTCTGACAGGAGTCCAGCTTTGGCTACGCTGAACTGGTTTTGATACAGAGAAGTGTCATTCATTTGTAGTTTGTAATTCTAGTTTTGATTTTTCTTGAAATGAACATATACTTGGAGGTGGTTTTAGACTTCTAAATGGCAGATTTCTTCTGGCTACTCTTCTGTCAATTTCTAATCTTCTGAACTGTTTTTTTCAGTTAAAAGATGAGGGCAGTGGGGGATGGATAATGCTTTACTGACTTGGCACCTACAGAACAGGTGGCTACAGGCCCTAGGACTAATCTTTTGAATTTCTAACCTTTTGAATGAAGGCCTTCTCATGATAATTATACTTTACTACTGTTTTTCAGAATGAATTACCATAACAAGTGGTTATGAAGGCTTTTTGAAATTTGTTACATTCATAAGGCCCTCCTCTCAAATGAACTCAACAGTAATACTGTTATAATTAATGACAATAACTAACATTTATTGAGCATAGGCTTTGTATAAAATATCTGATAGTCCTCAAAAAAACTCTATTAGGTAGGTATATTTATCACTGCTTAAAAATAAGTAAACTGAAGAACAGAGAGACTGCATAATTTGCCCAATGCTATTCAGTCAGTAACTGGTGGAACTGAGTTAATGTTAAGTAAGGTGTATGCCATGGCAAAAGGCACATTCACAAAATACTTCAATAGGGTCATTTTCTATTAGAAATTCTCAGAAGTTTAATACATTTTGAATGGTAATAGAAGACTTTTTACATTCATATTAATATCTTTTTCAGCATAAGTTCTTTGATGCTTAGTAAACAGTGAGTGTGAGGCAAAAAGAATCCCACATTTATTGAATTTTCTTTTGGTACAAGGTGTCTGATGTTCCATAATGGAAGTGACAAATGAAGAATTTCTGACATTAATTACATTACATTACACATTATCTAATATTGAGTCAGATGTGAACTTCACATAAAGGCTTGCCTACATCCCTAACGTTCAAGGCATTCTAACCAGTATGGATTCTGTAGTGTTCAATGAGCTGTGAGCCAAGAATAAAGGCCTGCCCACATTCTCTACATTCATAAGGTTTGATACCAGGATGAATTCTCTGATGTTCAGTAAGTTGTGAACTACGGATAAAGGCCATTCCACATTCCCTACACTGATAGGGTTTCTCACAAGTATGAATTCGCTGATGATGAGTCAGTTGTGAAACACGAATAAAGGCTTTCCCGCATTCCTTACATTCGTAGGGTTTGTCACCAGTGTGAATTCTTTGATGTTGGATGAGGTATGAACTACGACTAAAGGCCTTCCCACAGTCCTTACATTCATAGGGTCTGTCACCAGTATGAACTCTTTGATGTCGAGTAAGCTGTGCATGCTGCCTAAAGGCCTTCCCACATTCCTTACATTCATAGGGTTTCTCCCCAGAATGAATTCTTTGATGTCGAGTAACTTCTGAGCTATGAATAAAGCCCTTTCCACACTCCTTACATTCATACGGTTTCTCACCAGTGTGAATTCTTTGATGTACAGTAAGTTGTGAGTGCTGTCTAAAGGCTTTCCCACAGTCCTTACACTGATAGGGTCGAGCACCTGTATGAATTCTCCGATGAACAGTAAGTTGTGAGCCACGAATAAAAGCTTTCCCGCAATCTTTACATACATGGGGCTTCTCACCTGTATGAGTTCTTTGATGCAGAATAAGCTGTGAATGCTGTCTAAAGGTCTTCCCACATTCTTTACATTCATAGGGTTTGACACCAGTATGAAGTCTCTGATGCAGAATAAGTTCTGAACCACGACCAAAGGCCTTCCCACATTCCTTACAGGCATAAGGTTTCTCTCCCGTATGAATTCTCCCATGTTGAACAAGGTGTGAGGCACGACTAAAGGCCTTCCCACATTCCTTACATTCAAAGGGTTTTTCACCAGTGTGAATTTTCTGATGTTGAATAAGGTGTGAGCCACAGCTAAACGCTCTTCCACATTCACTACATTCAATCAGTTTCTCGCCAGTCTGACTGCCCTGATGTAGAGTAAGGGATGTATAATGCTCAAAAGTGGGCATGTTTTCATACGCGATTTCCACTTGCTTGAAACAGCACTCTGGATTTACCTGTTGTCTTTCAAATTGGCCATTGCATTCCCAGTCATCTCTAAAACTGGAGCCCTCAAAACCACAGCATCTAAGGCTTTCCATGAGCCCCCAACTGAATGACTCTATTTCAAAAAGGTCTTTTTGTGGAAATTTCTCACACCTGGACTCCAAGTCTGAAAAAGAAAAAAAAAAGTAAACACAAGCTGTTTTCCTCTTATAACAGAAATTTAAAAAAATCTATAGTAGAGAGACAAAATGAAAATAATAATCATAAAAGGTGAATGGCTTATATAAGTCTCAGATATTGCTGTGCAATTTCCAAAAAGTACATGAAAGCACAAATATGAGAGCTTATATGGTGCTAGAAGGGACTAAGAAAAGAAATTAAGCCAGGGTTCTCAATTTTGCTGGGGATCAGAACCATCCAGAAAGCCTGCTAACAATACAAACGTCCAAGAACCACCCCACACTGAATCAAAATCTACAGGAGTAGGGCCTAGGCATGTCTGTGCATGTGCCTGTATATATACATATCTATTCATCCATCTATTTCAAAAATAATATTTTTTTTTTGAGGAAGATTAGCCCTGAGCTAACATCTGCTGCCAATCCTCTTTTTGCTGAGGAAGACTGGCCCTGAGCTAACATTCGTGCCCTTTTTCCTCTACTTTATATGTGGGACGCCTACCACAGCATGGCTTGTCAAGTGGTGCCATGTCCGCACCAGGGATCCGAACCAGCGAACCCCTGGCCACCAAAGTGGAACGTGTGCACTTAACCACTGCGCCACCGGGCCAGCCCTATGTATATATTTTAAGATTCACATAACATGACATTCTCCATTTAACTATTTTAAAGTACACAATTCAGTGGTCAGCAGTACATTCCCAATGTCATGCAACCATCACCACTATCCAGTTGCAGAACATTCTCATCACCCCAAATAGAAACCTGTGCTCGTTAAGCAGTCACTCTCCATTGATCATTCTCTCCAGCCCCTGGCAATCACTAATGCCAGAGAACCACTAATTTTGTCTCTATGAATTTGCCTACTCTGGGCATTTTATATAAACAAGGCATCTATATATTTAACACTTTCCACCACATGGTGCTGATGCCAATCAAGACAAAAAGCTCTACTTAAACTTTCTCACAGCCTCTCCACTGCCCTTAGAATGAATTCCAAACTCACTGTCATGCTGCACAGGCTCTTGGCAAAGCAGGTCCCTGATTATCTTTGCTGCCAGTTGTCTCAACCGAGAATGATACATCTTCATATTAAGCACTCTCCTCCATCCTCTCTATGTACCAAACTGCAGGCCTCCTTTGAGCACCTAGAACAAATCTGGGTCTTTTCCAGCTTAGATTTCTCCGCAGGTTCTTCTCCTTACCAGGAATCCTGTCCTGGTTCTTTGTATGGCTGCTCTTCTCATCCTTCAGGTCTCAGATTAAAACTCACATTTTCAGAAAAGCTCTCAGCCTGATAACCCTAAGCATACACCTTGATTCTCTCTCTCTCTCACAGTTTGTGCCTTGTCTTCCTAACACTTTCATCAGTTGAAATTAGATTTTCATTTATTTACTATTTGTTTTCTGTTTGTTTTCTTGCTTCTAAATCTCCCCAAAGGCAGAAATAATGCCTTTCTCACTAGCCATTGTAACCAAACCCTAGCATATACGGTAGCTTTTAATAATGGATTGTTGAATGAATAAATATCAGATTCTAGAAACAGACCAATGGAACCCAATAGAAAGACCAGAAATCGACTGAAGTTTATAAGGAAATTGAATTTCTTATAAAGGTGGTATCTCAAAGAGGAAAAGGATAGTTTTTGTAATAAATAATGCTGAGGTAACTGGCTAATCATTTGGAAAAAGATGAAAGTGGATCCATACATTGCCACCATATACCAGAATAAACTCCAAAACAGAATTTTAACGATAAAAGAAAAGAGAAAACACACAAATACTGGAAGGAAACAAAGTGGGTTACTTTATAAGCTAGGTATGGAAAACGTTCTAACAATGACTCAAAATCCAAAAGCAACAAAATAAAAGGCTGATCAATTCCCCTACATAAAGGTGAAAAACACAATAAAACAGACAACCGGCATATGAACAAAAACACCAAAAGCAAAGTCAAAAGACAAATGACAGAGAAAATATTTGAAACTTACATTACAGATAAGAGGATGATCTTCCTGACTTATAAAAAGCTCTTAAAAATTGAGAAATAGCCTCAAAAAGTTAAACATAGGGAGCTGGCCCCAAGGCCGAGTGGTTAAGTTCGCACGCTCCGCTTCGGTGGCCCAGGGTTTCGCTGATTCGCATCCTGGGCGCGGACATGGCACTGCTCGTCAGGCCACGCTGAGGTGGCGTCCCACATCCCACAACTAGAAGGACCCACAACTAAAAATATACAACTATGTACCAGGGGGCTTTGGGGAGAAAAAGGAAAAGAAAATCTTTAAAAAAAAAAAAAAAGTTAAACATACAATTATCATTTGATCTAGCAATTCTACTCCCAGGTAGCTTCCCAAAAGAAGTGAAAACAGGGACTCAGCTACCTGCACACCAACCTCCACAGCAGCACTGTTCACAACAACCAAAAGGAGGAAAGAACCCAAGTGTCCATCAACAGATGGATGGACAAAGTGTGGTATATACATACAATGTAATATTACACAGCCTTAAAAAGGGAGGAAATTTTGATAAATGTTACAACATAGATGAACCTTGAAAACATTATGCTAAGTGAAATAAGCCAGATACAAAAGGCTCCATATTGTATGTCTCCACTTACATGAGGTACCTAAAAGAGTCAAATTCATAGAGACAGAAAGTAGAATAGAGGTGACCAGGGGCTGGAGGAGGGGAAAATGGAGAGTTACTGTTCAATGGGTGCAGAGTTTCTGTTTGGGATGAGGAAGAGTAAGTTCTGCAAATGGATAGTGGTGATGGTTGCACCACATTGTGAATGTAACTAATGCTACTGACTTGTACACTTAAAAATGGTCAAACTAGGGGGCTGGCCCCATGGCCGAGCGGTTAAGTTTGTCTGCTCTGCTTCAGCGGCCCAGGATTTCACTGGTTGGAATCCTGGGCGCAGACATGTTGCCACTCATCAGGCCATGCTGAGGTGGCGTCCCACATGCCACAACTGGAAGGACCCACAACTAAAAATACACAACTATGTACCGGGGGTTTTGGGGAAAAAAAGAAAAATAAAATCTTTAAAAAAAAAAATGGTCAAATTGGTAAATTTTATGTAATGTTTATCACAATTAAAAAAAATCTAATTAAAAAGGCTCCCCCCTACTCCTAAAACTACAAAGACTCAGAAAACACACCAACTGAATATTCTATGAACGATAATTCTTGTTACGGAATAAACAGTAATGAGTGACCATAACAAGGGGAGACAATCCTGGATTATCTGGGTGGGCCCAATGTAATCACAAGGGCCCTTATAAGTGTAAGACGGAGGAAAGTCAGAGTCAGAGAGAGATCTGAAGATGCCACCCTGCTGGCTTTGAAGATGGAAGGGGGCTATGATCCAAGGAATGCAGGTGGTCTCCAGAAGCTGGAAAAGGCAAGAAAACTGATTCTCCCCACAGCCTCCAAAAAGGAATGCAGCCCTGCAGACAACTTGATTTTAACCCAGTGAGATACATTTTGGACTTCTGCTCTCCAGAACTATGAAATAATAAATTTGTGTTGTTTTAAGCCACCAAGTTTTTGGTAGTTTCTTACAGAAGCCACAGGAAACTAACAGAGAAGGAAAAAACTGAGTAATTCATCAATGCATCACACCTGCCCAATCTTAGCCCTGGAGTCCACTCTCCCAAGGAAAGGCAGGTTAGAGCCAAAGTACAAAGAGAAGCCAGAAAGTTGGTTCTTGGGTTTTTGAGCTTTGAAGTGCAGAGGTTTTGGTGATTTAAGGCTGTTTTAGGCGCATGGCAAGTATGATTTTGATTATATATACTGTGCTCCTCAAACATGGACTTTCAGGTGTTTCTCTAAATCAAGGGTTGGCAACCTTTTTCTTTTCTTTAAAGGGCCAGATGGTACATACTTCAGGCTTTGTGGTCCAAGAGGCAAAAATGATGATATAGGCACTTATACAATAAGAGAGAAAACAAATTATCACAAAGTTTTTATTGATGAAATTCAAACTATAATAATAATTAGTCTTATACTTAAATAATTTTTTTTTTTTTTGTAATACAGGTCTATGAACGAGAAGAATAGAATTCTTTTCTGGGGGAGATAACATTTCACTTAACTGGAGTTCAGGGTTAGTGTTCTCCAGCATCAGAATTGACGGCAATGTTCATCTATTAGTGCTGACCTGTAATGAGATTTTATGTATTTCATCTTTGAAAATGTTTTATAGATAGTGCTGCCAAATACTGAGATCAGTCCACGAGCAGGAGATCTTAACTGTATGTGCATCCCTTAGAAAGCATTTACAGAACTGAATAGGCTCACAGGCCATGTAAACACAGGCGGCAGACGGGATTTGGCCTGCAGGCCGTAGTGTACAGATGACTGACTTATATCATTACTGTTAGTGAAGAATAATTCACACTATAAATTATGAAATATTATAAGAACAATGAAAGTACGAAACTAAAATTCCAGATTATTAAAACAAAATCAGAGTGGGGTATGCGTGAGGGTGACTCTAGGGAGAGGTCAACACACTTTTTCTGTAAAAGACCAGATAGTAAATGTTTTAGGCTTTGTGGGCCACAAAAGGTCTCTGTCACATACACATACATATATATTTTTAAACCCTTTCAAAATGTAAAAACCATTCTTAGCCTGTGGGTGATACAAAAAAACTGGCCATGAGCTGGATTTGACCTACAGATTGTAGTTTACCGACCCCTGGTCTAGGGCATAGGGAAGTGAAAGATGGTAAAAGTCTTACTTTGCTCAGAAAAAGAAATTCAAAGATACTGTTTCATACCAGTCTCCAATCAAAGAAACCAGGGCTCCTTTGAGGAATGGCTGATTTCAGGGCTGGGGCAGGAAAAATACAAGATAAGCCTGGAACATGTTATGGTATCAGAAAATAAGGAAGTGCTCAAAAAAGAATGAGGGCATGCTGAGAGAACCCTGGAGTCAGTCTGAAGGAGTTCCCAATGGCCAAAGTTTGAACAATTTGAGCAACAAAATAAACAATGATAGCATTGGGCTACAAGCCATCAAATATGATAAATACCCATGAGCCCATACTGATAGAAACAAATCATTGAATACATAAATGAATGGGAGAGGGGTAGGGACAGCTGTTCCTTACAGAGGAATGCCAATTAATAAATGTAGAAAGAATACGGTACATAGAAAATCAACACTAGGCAACACTATTGTAATGACTGTTACAGATGAGATCCACCAATGGATGCTAAAACCATTAGGCAAAATGTATAGTCTCAAAGTACCTCCCTCCAAGATAATTACCAATTATAGACGGAAAAATAGTAACTTTATAGGGGAAAAACATGAGAAACCCTATCTTAACCAAGAGATCAAAGTTAACAAGTAATAAGCCATTACATCACGTAACCCCTGATATGATGTACAGAGGACACAACATCACTTCTGTGGTATTCCTGCCAAAGATGCATAATTTCAATATAATTACAAGAAAAATATCAGACAAACACAAGGTGAGAGACATTCTTCAAAACAGTATTCATATGGGGCTGGCCTGGTGGCATAGTGGTTAAGTTCACATGCTCTGCTTTGGCGGCCTGGGATTCGCAGGTTCAGATCCCAGGTGTGGACCTATACACTGCTTACCAAGCCATGCTGTGGTGGCGTCCCACATACTAAACAGAGGAAGACTGGTAATGGATGTTAGCTCAGGGCCAATCTTCTTCACCAAAAGACCTCCCAAAGAACAAAAAACAAAACAAAATAAATAGCATTCATCAAAAGTCTCAAGGTCATGAAAGACTGAGGAACTGTAGCAGATTAGAGGATGCTAAGGAGACACAATAACTAGACACAATATGGGATCTGGGACCAGACAGAAGAATCTGATCCTGGGACAGAAGAAGGACATTAGGGGAAAACTTGAGAAAATTCTAAAAAGATCTGTAGATTATTTAATTGTACTGTATCAGTGTTAATTTCCTGGTTTTGATAATTGTACTGTGGTTAAGTAAAATGTTAACATCAGTGGAAGCTGAGTGAAGGGTACACGAGAATTCTCTATAATAATTTTGCAAGTTCTCCATAAGCCTAAAATTATTTCAAAATAAGAAAGTTAAGAAATAACTTCACTACAAAGAAAAATATTCTTTTTCAGTCTTGAGGTGGGTAGAGCAAGAGAGGTTTAAGCAAATTCTTTAAAGTCAAATTAAAGACTATTCTATTACAAAGCAATAGGAAGCACAACTTTAAAATCACTTGAGGGTAGAAAGAGTGGTAATAAAATGTGAGCAAAATAGGAATAGCTGGAAATAAGAAGAATGAGGAACAGAAAATATAAAATAAAATGGCAGGAATAAGAAAAGACATTATTTACCACAATAAATGAGAGCGGATTGCATTCCTTTATTAAAGGCAAGGAATCTCAGACTGATTAAGAAAGGAAACTAACAGAATCCTCATTACAATGGACACACTTAAAGTGGCAATAACTTAAAAAAAAAAGGATAAGCAAAGATATGTCATAACTTTTTTAAGCCAACAAAAACAAGGCATTTGATATTAATATCAGAAAAAACAGGATTCAAGGTTAAAAGCACTAAGTGGGAAAATAAAGGATGGACCGTACTGACAAAAATACAATTTTCAAGGAGGAGCTGTATTTCACCTTTACAAAATGTAAAATGCAGTGGCAAAATACATAAGACAAGAAACAGCTCTCAGAATGCGATAGCATCAGAACCAAGAAAGCTAAAAGACAGGCAGATTCTAAATCATATAATCAGAATAGTTATAGTTAATAGAGGCGAGGGCCCCATCCAAAAGACACCAGTTTTAAATATATGTGGAACATTTTCCAAAATTGGAACAACTGGACTTATTGACAACGTTGGAAGAGAAAAGGCAGTGTAATGATTTCTTCTTTGGGCTGAGAAAATTCCTGCCAACACAGAATTCCATACTCAGTGAAAATATCCTACAAGAATCTTCATGTGGTTAAAAACAGAGAATTGTCAAGAGCAGACGTGCACAAAAGGACATTTTAAGGATGTTCTTCAGGTAGAGAAAAAATGATCCCTGATGAAAATAAATAATGACAACAACAGCAGAGAAGTCAGGAGGTGGGTAACTGATAACGAAGTATTCAAAGGCTCCAAAATTGTCCAGCAAATGCCAACTAATAACACTTGATAATGTGTGTTTCGTTGTCACTATCTCCTGGCATTGCTCTGTGGATTTTCACATTATTTTTTTATTTTTATTTTTTTGAGGAAGATTAGCCCCAAGCTAACATCTGCTGCCAATCCTCCTCTTTTTGATGAGGAAGCCTGGCCCTGAACTAACATCCGTGCCCACCTTCCTCTACTTTATACGTGGGACGCCTACCACAGCATGGCTTGCCAAGCAGTGCCATGTCCACACCAGGGATCCGAACTGGCAAACCCCGGGCCGCCAAAGCGGAACATGAGAACTTAACCGCTGCACCACCAGGCCAGCCCCCGCATTATTAACTCATGTAACAGCTACAGTAACTACATATGGAAGACACTATTTTTATTCCATTTGCACAGGAGAAAACTGAAGCACAGAGTATT
Source organism: Equus quagga (assembly GCF_021613505.1). Taxonomy (NCBI): domain Eukaryota; kingdom Metazoa; phylum Chordata; class Mammalia; order Perissodactyla; family Equidae; genus Equus; species Equus quagga. Next base: position 100,716,886 of record NC_060279.1, on the reverse strand, counting down.
TAAGTAATTTACCTAAACTCACAGATCTAGTAAGTGGCAGAGCTAGAATTTGAACTCAGGTAGTCTGATTCCAAAGTCTGTGCCCTCAACCATGACACAACCTTACCTCTCAACAGCTAAGAGAAAAATGAATTGCTGAATTAGGTAAAGTGAGAAGCTGTTTTAAGAAAATAAGTATTTTTTAAGGGATGAAGATCCTCGCAGAGAAAAGTATCCGAAGTACAGGTAAACAGCTGGCCACTGGGGAAGAAGGTAGCACATTTCTTCTAAAATGGGAGGAAAATATGAAAGAAGAAAGAACAGAGAGGAATCAATGGGGGCAAGGGCAGGGTTCCCTTGGGAGCTGAGGCTGACAAGGTCTGCTCTTCGTGTGTGCATCTCAGGCAGTTTTTGGGATGGCTTTGAGGGGAGCTTCCCATCACTGACTCAAGTTACTGCTATCAGTGGGCTCACCTGCCGGGCTATGATTCCCAATGACCTCCAGTGGATCAGCCCTTGCTCACCTGGGCACCATGCTCCTGGCATATCATTTGCAATTGTCCAGGGTTCCTTCCCTTGCTCCAATAAGGAAACGACATCAGGCTTAGCAATGGAAAGTCCTGTTTATAGAAAAAGAAATGGAGCATGATTACACTCTTCCAAATTTCAAACCCCATCCCTTGGTCATCAAAGAAGAGAGGCAATTACATGAAGGAAGGTGTAAAGGTTGTCTAAAGGACAGGAAGATGGAGGTGCCAATGGAATTACCTATTTCCAATTCCACAAACACAAACAATTCTCTTGGGAACAGACAGCAGAAATTCAGCTAGAAACTTGTGAGTCTCCCTAGATATTCTGGTATTGTGAAGATACCAGAAATTCTAGAAGGCTAGTCCTGAGTTATTTAAGAGTAGATAAGCATGGTGGTTTTTCTCCATTTGCCTTCTCCTTCCCTCCAATCCCTTCACAGCTGTTTCTGGCCCTGCTCTGTGTCCCAGACAGCTTACTGTAAGGACTGCATTACTCTGACCCTATGGGTCTGGCAGAGGGAAAGCGTCAGCAGGAGGTCAGTGGGCAGGAAGAGAGAGAGTTCAGGGTATTTCTTATCCCCTCCCTCCCTCCTTTGACCCAGGAGTTCTGGAGGTGGCTACTGTTGCCGCCAGCTGGGCCCTTCTCCATGACTCTAGCTCTCACCATCATCCAGTGGCAGCGTTTCCTCCTTTAGCCCTCCCGGCAGAGGTGGTAACAGTCTCCCTCTATTGTAGTCCCTGGGAGCCTTGTTTTCCGTCTGGCCTTGTATTATACAATATCCTTACCCAGTGAGACCAAGTTACTGAAGTTCTCCAAAGTCACATCCCTGTACAAGTCTCTCTGGGCAGGTTCCAGGCACTTCCATTCTTCCTGAGAGAACTCTATGGCCACATCCCTGAAGGTCACCAATCCCTGAAATAATAAACCCATGCATTACCAGTAAATGAAAGGACTATTATTTTTTCCATTTATTACAAAAAAATCTCAAAATACACCAAAGTATAGAGAATAGTATAATGACCCCCAAGAATCCATCACTGTGTTTCAACAATTAACAAGACTTTGCACATCTTGTTTCATCTCTTCCCTTCCATTTTTTACCGCTGGTGTATTTTGAGGCAAATCCTACATACCAAATATCATAGTATTTTACCCATAAATACTTTCGTATTTAACACATTAGACTTAAAAAAAAAAAAAAAGCAGGGCCCAGCCTGGTGGCACAGTGGTTAAGTTCGCATGCTCTGCTTTGGTGGCCTGGGGTTCTGTTCCTGTGCGCGGATCTAGAACCACTTGTAAAGCCATGCTGTGGTGGCATCCACATAAAATAGAGGAAGGTTGGCGCAGGTGTTAGCTCAGTGACAACCTTCCTCACACACAAAACCCCATAAAACCAGAATATCATCATCAAGCTTAATAAAATTTACAATAATTTCCTAATAAAAAGATCAAGTTTCAAACTGCCCCAATTTCCTCAAAAGTGATTTTTTACAGTTGGTTTGTTCAAATCAGGGTTCAAATAAGATCCACACACTGCATTTAGTTGATAGGTTTCCTAAAGTCTCTCAAATCTCTAACAGTCCCCACAAACTCTTTAAAAAATTTTATTGCTATTTCTTGAGGAAACATTTGAATCAGTAGAATTCCCCACGTTTTGGATCTGGCCGGTTGCGTCTTCATGACATAGTTTACCACGCTGCTTTACTTCCACGCTTTCTGTGAACAGGTCGTTAGACCTGGAGGCCCGAGGCACAGGTTTTGGAGGGCTGTGACTGCGTCGGAGGTGGTGCCGTGTACTTCCTACAGCACCCCATTAGGAGGCACATCGTGACTGGTTGTCCCATTTTTAACGAGGTTAAAAATTGATAAGTAGGTTCAGATTTTGGCAACCTGACTCATCCAGGAAAATGTCCAAAAGATGGAAAGAGAGGAGATGGAGAACTGCAGTGTAGGAAGGAGATGATAAAGCAAGCAAGCTGGGGCCAAATGCCTATGCCACGAAGGAAGTAGAATAAGCAAATTTATTTGACTAAAGGCCTACATGCTTCTGAATATTCCTCTGGCTAGAGACGAAACCTCCTTCCTTTTCCACAAGGGTCTGTGACTGAGCAAAATCTAGCTAAGTAGAGTCTTATAAATAAATGAGATAACATACACAAAACACAGGAAACATGGGCCTTGCAAATAATGGTCTTTAAAAATTAGTGCCTTTTACTATTTTTCCATTGAGATGATAAAAAAGAATCTAAAATGTCTAATAAATCTCTATCTAAAAATATAGGACTTATAGAAGTTTTAAAACTATCCTGAAGACTCAGGGTCATAATTAGTCCATGGATCTCAACCCAGGTTACACCTTCCCCTTTAGGACGTATTTGGGATCACGGAGGGGATGGTCTAGCTGTTGCAACGTTGGGGGAGGCTGGGCTGGGGTGGGCAGTGTGCTGCTATTGGCATTTAGTGCCTGGCGTCAGGAATGTTGTGTCCTGAATTATCCGGGCCAGGTACCCAGGACAGTCCCAAACAACAAAGAACTGTATTGCTGAAAATGACAACAGTCTCCCTACTGAAAAGCAGTTTGTCAGATATCACGAGCATATTTTTTGTTTGACAAATTTTATTATAAACACAGGAATTTTTATTTGCTACATAACAAGGCACCTTATGTCCTGTAAGATATAATCATTCCATTATTTGGGGGCATTCAGCTTAAACATGATCTGTAAAATCTTCAGTGTTTATTATATACTTGTTAACATCTACCATCCTTCACTGTCTACTTTTTCTTGTTCCTGAAATAAGAAAGTTGATCGGGGGTGTATCTCAGTCACACGAATGTGGCCCACAAGCAACACAGATTGTTCAACCTCAAAACGGACCATTTTATGGTTCTTCATCTCTCATAAATTCCCTTGGAAGACTGAAGAACTTTCTGTAACGAAAGTTCCCAATCACAGCCCCCACCCTAAAGGCTTCACAAAACAGGAGATGTCACCACACACCGAGACCAGGACCAACCACTCCAGCTCTGACCATGTCTACACGGGAGAGGGAAGACTGGGGGCTCCTGCTGCAAACACCTAGGCACGGAATAAACTATAACAAATGCCCTTTTAAGTGCATTTCTAAGCTCTCAAGAAGATAAGGAAAATTACATCCCAGGGCTAACAAAAGAAGCAACACACACACACAGAGTTGAACCCAGAGAGGTAGGCAAATACGTTAGCAGGGGCCAGCCCGAAGTCAAATGCTTTGGGGAATTCACCTTAGTATGGGGCCTGGCACATCTACCAAACGGGGTGTGAACCCAGGACCCTCACTTAAAGCTGGGATCCTAGAAGAGCTACTCTCTCAGTGAAATGGTGGCTCCAGGGAAAACCTTGCTGGAAAAGAGTGACAAGGAACCTGCTGTACTCCAGGTAGAAAAAAAAGGCTATCATTAATGATATTACTTTACTACTAATAACCATTTCCTTTGCCAATCTAGAACCAAAGGCCTACTCTCAAATATGCAATTCAAAGTAACTTCATTCACGTAGTTAGGGGAAACCCCAGGTGAAAAATTAAATGTGTGCCAAGTTTGAGAACACTTCTAGGTGAAAAACCTCTCTGAAGAAAGGCATCATCTACCCAGTTCCCAACAGACCACCGCATATTAAATTAAGTCAACCAAGACAATTCAATGGGAAAGAGCAGTCTTTTAACAAACAGTGCTGGGGCAAGCGGGTATCCACAGGCAAGGAATAAGGCTGAACCGCACCTCACACCATATATAAAAATTAACTCAAAAGAGATTATAGTTTTAAATGTAAAAGTTAACACTATAAAACTCTTAGAAGAAAACACAGGAGTATATCTTCATGACCTCAGTCCGGCTTTCTTAGATGTGGCACCAAACATAGTGACAAAAGAACAAAAAGATAAAATAACTTCATCAAAATTAAAAACTTTTGTGCTATAAATGATTCCACCAAGAAAGTGAAAATCCAATCCAAAAAACTGGGAGAAAATGTTTGCAAATCTTCTATCTGGTAAGGGACCTGCATCTAGAATATATAGAGAACTCTTACAACTCAATAATAAAAAGACAACCCAATTAAAAACTAGCCAAGAATGTGAATAGAGATTTCTCCAAAGAAGATAAACAAGTGGTCAATAAGCATATGAAAAGATGCTCAACATCACTAATCATTAGGGAAATGCAAATCAAAACCACAATAAGATGCCACTTCAGGGCTGCCTGGTAGTGGTGGCGTGGTGGTGAAGTTTGAGCCCTCTGCTTTGGCGGCCCTGGGTTCTCGGTTCGGATCCCAGATGCAGACCTAGCACTGCTCCTCAGGCCACGCTGTGGCTGCAACCCACATAAAACAGAGGGAGATTGGCACAGATGTTAGCTCAGTGACAACTTTCCTCAAGCAAAAAGATGAAGATTGGCAACAAATGTTAGCTCACGGCCAATCTTTCTCACAAAAAAAAAAAAAAAAAGATGCCACTTCTTCATATCCTTTAGGATGGCTATTATCAAAAAGACAAAATAACAAGTGTTGGTGAGGATGTGGAGAAATTGGAACACTCTTACATTGCTGGTGGGAATGTAAAATGGGGCAGCCACTTTGGAAAAAAGTTTTGACAGCTAAATATAGTTATCATGTTACCCAGCAATTCTACTCCTAGGTATAGAGAAATGAAAATGTATGTCCACCCAAAAACACTGGCATACACTTATGCTCACAGCAGCATTATTAATGATAGCCAAAAAGCAGAAACAACCCAAATATTCATAGACAGATGGACTGATGAAAAAATGTGGTACACACATATCCATGGAATATTATTTGGTATAGAAATGAATGAAGTACATGCTACAACATGGATGAAGCTCGAAAACATTATGTTAAGTGAAAACAGCCAGATACAAAAGATCAAATATTGCACGATTCCATGTACATATGAAATGTCCAGAATAGGAAATCCATAGAGACAGAAAGAAAAGTAGTGATGCCAGTGGGTGAGGAGGAGCGACTGGGAGTGACTGCTAATGCAAATGGCATTTCTTTTTGGGGCGATAAAAGTGTTCTAAAGTGGACTGTGCTTATGATTGTACAACTCTGCAAATATACTAAAACCCACTGAACTGTATACTTAGATGGGTGAATTTTACTGTATGTGAATTATATATACAATAAATAAAGCTGTTAAGAAAGTTATTGAGGACCTCAAAGAACTTCTGTTAATGCTAGTCATATCTATCAATATTTACCACATGAGAAATTAAAAGTGATAAATTTAAAAACTATTAATTTAGGCAATCACAACTAGAATACACAAGCATATACCGGGGGGCTTTGGGGAGAAGAAAAAGAAATAAAAATGAACAAAAACTATTAATTTATTTAAATAACCAACAATAAATCTGTTACATGCTAACATAAATAACATACACTTTATGAAAAATGACTCCATTCTCAAAAAAATTTAATAGCATAGTTTTACACTTTTGCAAATCTCTTTAATGACTGGCTGAATAAGAGACAGTTGGATTGTCACATCTGCTTCTGCATTCAATCTGCTAGGACAGCACATATCCTATAGCTCCACTGTACACTTATTAAAGAATGTGAGTGAGAAAGGCAGCTAACATTTGAGTATCATTATGAAAATAATTCTGACCCCTCAGGCCTCTGGAAAGGGTCTCAGTCTTCTTGGACCATGCTTTGAGACCGCTGATCCAGTGCTACACAATCTAACATGAATGATTTGAAAACATACCGTGAGTGAAAAAATCTGGTAAAAATATAGAGAAAGTATGATAACTTTAAAAATTTAAAAACAGAAAACAACACTATATTGCTTAGTATGCATTCATATACAGTAAAACTTTTATAAAAATCAAAGGATTAATAAACACAGAATTAAAAGTAGCCCTTACTATCAGTGTGAATGGTAATGTGATATGGGAGGGGATATGATCCGGGGAGGGAACACAGGATGCTTAAACAGTATATTGACCTGGGTGATGAGTAGATCAATACTCACTTTATTATTCTTTTTTTTTTTTTTTTTTTGAGGAAGATTAGCCTTGGGCTAACTGCTGCCAATTCTCCCCTTCTTGCTGAGGAAGACTGGCCCTGAGCTAACATCCATGCCCACCTTCCTCCACTTTATATGTGGGACGCCTACCACAGCATGGTGTGCCAAGTGGTGCCACGTCCGCACCCGGGATCCAAACTGGCCAACCCCGGGCCGCCGAAGCGGAACATGCACACTTAACCACTGCGCCACTGGGCCGGCCCCTCACTTTATTATTCTTATTTTTATTTATTGTTTATCATTCTTCATACCATATATACGTTATAAATGTTTTGTATGTATTCTTTGATCATATGAAGTGTTTTATGATTTTTTTAAGAGGGGTGGCATTTAAAAATAGAAGAACGAAAGGAAACCACCCAGATTAACGGAAAAGATCAAAGTTATCTCATCTTTGGCCCCACTCACCCATGGTTCTGAGAAGGGAGGCTCTCATATTCTCCTAGGAGAATGTATTTCTGCTCTCCTGGTGCTCGGGAAGAGCATAGTGCACAAATGTCTACACTGCTGGAGAAGAGAGAGCCACCGAGGGAAGTGGAGCAGCGCCACTTACTCCCGGGGACGGAGGAATGGGGAGCAGGTTACTGAAAGGGGCTCAGTGAGACAGGGAAGTTTCAGGATGAAAAACACAAACGTTCATACGATCTCGAGGGAAGACATTATTTCACGGATAGAGGAAATTTCAACTTACTTGTGCCATGGCTTTTAGAACTCCCTGAGCTGCTCCGATTTCTCTAGATTCTTCTCTCAGACAACTGCAGAGTCCTGAAAAAGAAGAGTAGCGAGAGAAAGGGGAAATCTCCCATAAGCCAAGCTGGCCTCAGCACTCCTGAACAGATGGGCTTAAAACACTTGTACTTCCAGTGTCCCTGCTCTGCCTCCCTTGCCCTCACCTTATCCCGCCACACAACACTAATATTAAGAACTACAGAGTTAACAAAACCCAGCCCTCCTCTAAACTCTAGGGAAACCAAAAATGGATTCAAAGAAGATGTGCTCCAGCACTGACATAAAATCCAAGAACCTCGGCGGCAGGGATTCCTGCCCGGACAGTCCCCCATCTTGTTGATGCTAACCCATACCCTAGAGGGGGCCTAGATAGCTCCCACCTGTTCCAGGCCCATCTTCCTTTGCAGCTGAAGCAAGCAGGATCTCGGCTCAGACTCACCCACTTTACCCTCTAAGGATGAGAACAGCACCCACAGGCTAGGAGCACAGCATACCTGTGCAGGCGAAACCTGGAGAAAAAGCAATCCTTAAAGTCTTCCAGCTTCCCTGGGCTCAACAGGCAAAACCTCTTGGGTACCTCCCCCACTCTACTTCCTCCTTCTGAGTCCAAAGAGGGACCCCACCAATAGCAGAGGCTTTGTCAAAGACTCCAGCCCCAGCTGGACTCACCAGAAAGGAACAAGAAAACCACAGTAATACAGGCATCTTACAAGCAAACCTGCACATTCAGAGTATTGACCTGAATGGGAACTCAGCTTCTAGAAGCCTCTTGGCCCAGCCCTCCTTATTTTCCATCTAAGCCCTCCCTACTGCTTTCCTGCAGACCATCACTTCCTCACTGGCTGGCAGCTGCTGAGGCCGGAGTTCTGTGGAGAACGGCTCGTACCTCAAAGTAAAGAGAACTCAGGGGTTTTAAGGAGGGTAGTAAGGCCAGTTCCAACTAGAGGTACAGGAAGCCTGCTGTCGGGGGGAGGGGAGTCAGAGGATGACTAATGTAATAACTGCCAGAGTGGTGTCAAGGAAAATGTTCTGTAAGTTGTAGAATATGAATTGGGACCTAAAAATCAGACAATTTTAATAGGCAGAAAAGGGACAGAAGAGCATTCTGAACAGAGTGAAGAGGAGCGGCAAAACAGTGGACCAAAAGCATATGGTGTGTTTGGGGAGAGAATAATTCAGAGTGACTTGTGTAGTTTGGGGAAAGGTCTAGACCAGTGCTCTCCAATAAAACTTCCTGTGATGACGGAAATAGACATCTTTGCATCTGTACTGTCAATAATGTAGCTATTAGCTACACGTGGCTACTAAGCATTTAACACGTGGCTAGTAGGACTGACGAACTGAATTTCTCATATAATTTAATTTTAATTAATCTAAGTTTAAATTTAATTACTTCCAGAATCCAGAGGAAAATAATGCTGGAGGTGACATCAGGGGTTGGAAAATGAAGGCATATGAAAGAAATAAAATAACTACAAGGGCAAGGACCAGGTCTCACCATCACTGTTACCAGCACTTGCCACCGTGTCTGGAGGACGCAATGAATACTGACTGAACACATAAAAGTTTGGTTTTCACGCATTAATGAAGGGAAAGCCACAGAAGAATTTAAAGAGGAGGTGATAGGGCCCTGGCCAGATTATTTTATTGAAGAGAAGTAAAACTGAAGTCAGGGATATCAGCTGAAAGGTGCTTATGGTTTTCCAAGCAAACAAAGGGCCTGACCCAGCACAGTGATCGTGGAAATGAGGAGGACAGGAATGAATTCGAGTTGTAGGGAAATAAAATCAACAGGCTCTGGCATCTGATTGGATATGAAGATTGCATATGCAGAGAGAGAACGAGGGGTCAAGAATTCTTTCGTATTTACTGAGTTCCTATCTCAACTGGCACAGTTCTACCTTGGAGGAAGACACTAAATCCAGTCCCTGTCTCAGTGGCTCTCACATTCTAATGGACAGAGACAACAACAAATACTGATATGCTGACATTGATATTTCTGTTTATATGTCGGGTGGCCAAAGTTTTATGGAGAAAAATAAAGAAGGGTGAGGGGACAGGGAGCTCTGGGGGGATGGAGGGTGGCCTGAGAAGGCTTTTCACTGAGAGGGTGACATGTTAGCACAGACTGAATGGAGTGAGGGAGCAATGCAGATATCTACGGGAAGCACATTCCTAGCAGAGAGAACAGCAAGTTGGCGACAGTGAGTTCAAGACAGGATGGAATGCAAGGAAGTGCGGACAGAAGAGCCATCCCTTTCATGGAGTTTTACTGAAAAGAACAGAGAAATGAAGCTAGAGGTAGGTATGGGGTCCACGTAGGGTGGGTTGGTTGTTTTGAATGTGGAAGAAATTACAGCATGTTTTATAGCCATGGGAATAACCCAGTAGAGAGAAAACAAACAAAGGAGACAATCGCTGGAGCAATGATCTTGAGTAGGAGAGAGGGGATGGGAACCAGCACCCAAGTGTTGGGGGCTGAACTACAGAACAATCACAAATAGCTCATCCCTAGGGAAGGTAGAGTATATAGTGAGTATAGGAATGGTCCCCAGGATTCTAGGGTGAGGTGATGTGGTGCCATTCATATACACTTTTCATTTATTCTTATTTTTATAACCACCCTGTGGGTTAAATAAAGTTAATTTTATTCCCTATATTATACAGAAGAACTAGAATGTCTGAAGGTTATGAGACTCACCCAAGGCCACACTGCCAAGAAAATCAGAGACGGGATAAGAACCCACGTGTTCTATTTTGCTGCCCATGGAAGTTTCCATCAGCGTAAACTGCCTCCCGGTGGTTACTGCCATTAATGAGGGAATGGACCATAAATCCCAGGATAGAAAGGGGGCAATAGAGAGAGTTAGGGGTTAATGGGAGAAGGAAAGTGGAACCTTTTGTAAGTGCTTTGTCACAGGAGAAGGTTCTGACAAGTAATAGTTTCTTCTAAGAATTATTAGACAAGAAGGCACCAGATACGTTAGGAATCGGGGTGGGGGGGGAGTATTCAGAGGAAAAAGACACAGAAGAAAGGAATTCTGAAAATAAAGGTCAAAGATATGGAAGAGAGATCCAGAAGACCTAAAATACGTATGAAAGTGGAGAATAAAACAGAACCACTGGAGAAAAAATGAATAAAAGAATATTTTCCAGAGGAAATGAAATATTTGAATCTTTAAATTAAAAAGAATCCCTGACGGCTTACAAAAAATCACAGAGGGCCACACCTGGATGCCTGATTCTGAAATTTTTACTTACCAACAGGATATTCATTCTTCTTAAATGTCCATGGTCTACCTAGAACTCGCTATGCAATACGAGGCTTCGTATGTTCTTTCTGCAATACTCTCCTAGACAGTCACAGAGCTCCCTTTCTCTCTTTACGAAAGTTTCCGCTTAAACTTCACCTCTGTGACCAAACTATTAAAATACTACCCCTTGCCATTCTCTCTGGCCTTCCCTGCTTTATTTTTCTGTATAGCTCTCAGTGCTACTAAAAATTATACTATATATTTGATTGTCAATTATTTGACTCTTCCAACTAAACTTACAAGGAGGGATCTTGTTGATTTTGTTCATTATTAATTCCTCAAGACATAAAATACTGCATGAGAGGCACTCAAACACTGCAATGAATGTACAAGATCGCAGTGAAAACTTTAAGAATGTATCAAAGCAGAAACTTCTCAGACTATTTTTTGTGGTCATATCATAAGCCAAAAAGAAGTTCTAACTTGATAAAATATTTAATTTAAAAAGTGAAATATCTGTAAAAGTATTTCAGACAAATATATTTATATTTTGTGGACACATGACATAAAAGACAAAAAAAAAATGCAAAGAAAAAACAAATATTTGATAAGATTAAAAAAATTCTACCCCAAAACACTAAAATAAAAATGAAAAGAGAAATGATAAAATGGAAAAAAATATCTTAACTCAAAACTCAAATACACAATAAAAATCCTTAATGGATAGTGCTTTTAAAATTAAATTTTCAGAAAAAAGCAATAATTTTAGATAAACGAGCAAAGGATATGCATGGGCAATTCACTAAAATAATAGTGGTTCATCAACCTATCAAAAGTTTTTAAACTTCACTAGTAATGAAGGGAATGCATGTTAAAGCAATAAGGAAATGCCATTTTTATAGTTATCAATTGGCAAAGATTTAAAAGATTGATGATACTCCACGAGAGCATCATGTGAGGAAATGGACACACAGGTTGTAGCTGATGTAAACTTTCAACAAGGCAATGTTAGCAGAAATTAAACGATGTATATCCTCTGATGAAGCAAATCTGTATCTGACACGCTATCCAAAAGGTGTGTGGGGTATATGATGGAGACATGTGGAAAATGGAAACAATTTGGAGAGAACTTAAATATTCTACAAGAGAGGAGTGATTAAATACACTATAGTGTATCCATAAAATGGAAACATTGTTGCCACAAAAAGAATGATACATATCTTTGTTGATGTCAAGATGTTAAACCATGCTGGATGAATAAGGTAGGTAATAAAACAGTACGTGTTGTGTAATCCTATTTTCATAGGAAAAATATACATATGTGTATATATATGTATGTGTGTATGCATAGAAGATGGACTGAAAAGATTTTCAATTAAATTTTTACAAAATTTTTCTCTAAGTGTATAAAAATCCAGGAATCATTGTTTACTTCCGTATTTTCAAATTTTCCCTTAAGCATGTTTTATAATCACAAATAATACAATTAATACCCTCCTGCTTATGGAGGGGTGGATTATAAAAGGAAATATGAATGGAGTGATTCACGAGTGACAGTGGGTGCCTCTGGGAACTTTATGCTGAAGGAGCGTGATTTTCTCCATAGTTCTAGAGCCTTTGAGGGGCGTGTCCTTGAACAATAACTTAAAGCTGCTGACTTCCCACAAAGGATGTGAGCTTTCATATGAAGGGCTTCCTGTTTCCTTAGTCCCCTCACTCACCCGTGCACAGGCCACTTGTTAACCTCTCTCCAACCAGTCCAGGATGTCCTCCTTGCTCCAAAAAGAAATCCCACCTCATTTACAGAAGCTACTTCTTACATATAGAAAAAGAAATGGGTCTTAGCCAATGTGGTAGACAGTACTAATTTAATTACAATAATTTCCAACTGTCCAGTTTTCCTCTCCTTTTAGGCACATAAAATACAACATTTTTTAGCCCCTTGCAGTTAGGCAGGGCCATAAACTGGTTTTGGCCAAAGGAATATAAGCTGAGGTGATGTGTGTCACTCCTGTCTGAGGTACTGGAAAGGCTGTACGATTCTCCAGTCTTTCTATTCCTTGACGTGGTGGCCAACCAGGCTGTGTGTTTCAGATGGTACAGCTATAGGATGGTGGTGTCTCTTTTGGTCTGGGGCCCTGCCTATGCTGATGCACACTGGACATGAAGCACGAGCAAGAAATAAAAAGTTATTCTGTAAGCCACTGAGATTTAGGGGTTGTTTGCTATCACAACATAACAGCCTGTCCTAACCAATACACTAATTCAGCTATACTCTGACTATACACAAATTCAGACTCAGGGCCTTGGTGAACACAAGAAAGAACAATCAAAAAAAAAAAAAAAAAGTCAGAGGAAGCTTCAGAAATAACAGAGCAGAGCTGTCCATTTGCAACTCTATACATCTCAAAGGGATTTTTCACGAACCCACAATGTGAAACAAAAGGCCCTAAACAGGCAGATTATGCGTTATGGGACAAGTTGATCTTGACCTAGCAAAACCGTGCTCCTCTAGATCTCTAACATCAGATCTTTGCACAAATCCCTCTGAGCAAAGTTCAGCCATCTCTACACCACCTAGTAAAGCTCGAACTTACATCCCTGGATTTTCCCTCTCTCTAAATTGACAGACATTTTTATTCTTTAGAGGCCATGGGTCCCACATCACACAGATCATGAGAACTACACATATGCATTTATTTCCACTTTAACCTTAGTAATCTATTCCTGGAAAAGCAGGCGTTCTGACTGAAAACTCTAACCAGGAGCCTTTTCCCCAATATTTAAAATGTGAAAAATATAATGCATCACATTTTAACATAAAACCCCCAAATAATTTCCTAAAATATAATTAAACACAAGAAAACAGGGACTGGCCTGGTGGCGTAGGGGTTGGGTCCAGTGCACTCCACTTCGGCAGCCTGGATTCACAGGACTGGCTCCCTGGTGTGGACCTACATCACTCATCAAGCCGTGCTGTGGTGGTGACCCACATATACAAAATAGAGGAAGACTGGCAACAGATGTTAGCTCACAGCCAATCTTCCTCACCAAAAAAACAAACAACAAAAAAACAACAAAATACCAACATGTAAGAAATAACTATTGTATTAGTCTGAAAATTTCTTAAAACATCACTTCCTGATCACCAAACAACCATTATAGTTACAACTAGTTGCTTTGTCTACAACAACATGGCCTCTCTTAGAGCCATGAATATCTGCACATCCCTTTTGCTAACATGTCAATCTAGGCACTTGTCAAAATATTTACAGGACTCTGATGTTTCACTGATTGTATTTTTGATGTAACTTGGAACTTTTCCTATATGTCATATTTTAAAATGTTGAATTGAATTTTATGGATGTAAACATAAATTCTTCCAGCACAAACATCAACCAAAAATCAATACATTGAGAGATATGTACATTCTTAGGTAATGTTCAGTATTCTGAGTCAGACAATGGCAGATAGCTTAAATAAATGAAAGATTTTTATAAAACAGTAATCCTGAGCACTCACAAATTTAGTAGTAATATAATAGTTAACACAGAAAATGTTTAAGGTATGTACAGTTAGTAGAAAAAATCAGGTTTACAAAATAGCTGGGCATCATGTGGTCCTTTTTGTAAAATACACATATATATCAATATAGACAAGATAGATAGACAAATCCGATGGAAAATATCTGAGATGTTTCATCCTTAAAGATTACCTTCCTCATCTCTGGGTTGTGGTCTTCAATTTTCTTAGTTTTACTTAAGTGTATTGTTTTTCAATAACTAGGTATTAACTTTTAAATATATATTTTAAAATTCTGTTAAATGTAAGCTACTCCCAAACAGCAGATAAAAAAGAAAATACTTTTTTTTTAAACAATCATCCTCTAAATATTAAATAATAGCTCAGGATATTCTAAACACAGTTGTATTCTCACAGAATGGCTTTTGCTACTTTTGCTTCGTCAGCTCCCAATAGTTGCAAACTTCCTGATTTGGAAACTCTATTCCTGTGTGCTGGAGTCCTGCCTGGAAAAGAACTAGAAGTCACTGGGCCATGTCCTGTGTACAAGTGATGCTACCTTTCAGCTCCTCTTGCAGATGGTTTACTACATTTCTGCACCTGCCCTAATGCTCTCCAAACAGCTACAGAATCATCTTGCTCCACTGGTTACATTTTGGATTTCTGACGATTAGAATGAAAACTGCAGGGAACTACAGGGAACTCAGGAAACTAATTCACCACCACAGAGTTCTTATGGGATCCGTTTAACTAGACAGGATACGACATGACAGTGACTGCTCTGGTCACACAAATATCTCCCTCTTATGAATTCTGACAGCATACTGTCAAGGTAAACTAGTGTCCTTATCATCCTTTCCTTTGGACAGTTGCATACTAATTTTATCTCCCTTATTACATTATTTGCAATTTAAAAATAGAGACTACAACTTTATTCCGCCTGAGGAAGATTAGCCCTGAGCTAACATCTGTTGCCAATCCTCCTCATTTTTTTTTGCTTGAGGAAGATTTGGCCTGAGCTAACATATGTGTCAATCTGCCTCCACTTTATATGTGGGTTGCCACTACAGTATGGCCAACAAGTGGTATGCGTCTGCACCTGGGATCCAAACCCGGGAACCAGGGTGCCCAAGCGGAGCATGCACAACTTAACTGCTAGGCCATGGGGCTGGCCCCAACACTACAACTTTTTAAAAGCATTTTGTCTCCCTGAGTTCTAGATTAGGATTTTGCATATATGCAAATTCTTAATAAATGTCTAATATCCTAAAGGAATTCATTATAAAAATACATAAAGTTGTATGCACAAGAATAATTTGGGGACTATTTCACAACTAAAATATAGAGACATAAATATTCTTTAGTAGACAATAAAATGAATAAATCAAGGTGCACTTCAATAATGAAATACTATACAGTGATTTTACAATGTAACTGTACGATAGTCAATGCATTATTAAATGAGGCAGGCAGGTTACAGAATTTATATAAAAGTGACACCACTCTATAAAATCCCACAGAAAAACATTTGAACTATATCTATCAAAATATGAAGAATATTTATCTCTGGATGGCGGAATTACATTTTTTGCAAGTTTCTAGATTTTTGCATTACACTTAGATATTTCATAATAAAAAAATCACAATATTCTTTCCACTTAAAAATAAATAACCGGAGTTGTTGCTGGTATTCATTTTTCTGGAGGTAGAAAAATTAAGAGTAATTGAGTCAATGTCTATGACACAAATGGGGACAAAAATGGAAATCAGTGTGATTGAAACAAATAACATCTAAACAGTCCTTTCAATGTTAACTCATATTCTCTGGTACACTGAGACAGCTTCACTATCCAAAACATTCTGTGAATGACCAATTTTCAAGAACATGCAATTTCCAGATTAAATAAGACAGTGTATGCAAAGCAGAAAGCATGGTGTCAGATATACAATCTCTTCTCCACTTACTCACTAATTAAAAAATTTTTGGATAGGATCTTTGCAAAATTTGAGCACTTTCTTATTCATCATATTGATCATTACAGCTTTTTCATTGTTTTGGTTAACTCCTTATAAGCATATTTTTTATTAGCTGGGTAATATTCCATCATATGAATAAAACAGAGGATGGAACATTCTTCCGTTTCCCTATTGTTGAGTGTAAATTGTGGACATGTCAAAGGCTGTTACTAGGTATCACTGTCTTTGATTTTAGAACCATGGTCCTAATTTTCAAGGGTCATGAATCTCTTTGAAACTCTTCTCAAATCATAAATCTTCTTCCAAGAAAAAAACAAAATGAATAAATATCTATAAAAACGGTGCATACAATTTCATGGAGTCTGCAGAACCCTGACTTCTAAGAACAGGGACCAGGACCTTGTTTAAAACCCTGCTGTAACCATTTACTTACAAACATCAAGTACTACTAGCTATGTTCTTTTATTTTTTATAATTTATCAAAAGAAGAACAGGGATTTGGCCTGAAACAAATTTAAGACTGACTACCCAAAACCCAAAATGCCCAAAATCAAATTAGATCTGGTCACTGAAACAAACTTTTATCTTAGACTTGTGAATCCAGATTTTGTGATAGGTCCCCAGTCATATTCTCTGAAAAGCCAGGCACAGAAGACCTTGTTTATTAGTCCACACTGTGAAAATCAGAAATATCAATAGTGAGTGCTACATGAGCCGGGGTATCTGTGCACAATTATACAGGGGCCATCGCTCATGAATCAACAAATCACAACCCTCCAAAAGACACAGATCTATGCCATCAGAACTCTTGGTTGCAGAAATAGTGAAAAGGAGAAACTGAATAATTTGACAATAAAAAATAAATATCAGAGAACTGGCTGTACCAGACATTAAAATATACTATAAAGCCTCTACAATTAAAACAGTGTGGTAGTAGTACATAAATAGACCAGTAGAACAGAAGACCTAGAAATAGGACCAAGGATATATGGAAATTTAGTATGTGATAGAGATGACATCGCAAATCACTGGGCCAAAGACAAAGTTTTTAATAAATAGTGCTGGGAAAGCTGAGTAGCCACTGGGAAAATATAAAATTAAATTGATACCTCACACCATGTACAAAATTAAACCCCAAATGGATTGGGGATCTAATGTAAAAGATCAATCTACACAGGTATTAGAAGAAATTTACACAGGTAAATTCCTCTTTAATCCTGGGGTTGAGAAAGGCTTTCAAAATCCAGAAGCAGTAAAAGAAAATATTGGTAAATCTGACAATACAATAAAAACTCCACGGCAAAAAAACCATAAAAAAATCAAAAGACAACTGACAAACAGGGACAAAATACTTGCACCATACATCACAGATGAAGGACTAATATTCTTAAAATGTAAAGAATTCTTAAACATTGAGACAAAGCACCAAAAAACTGAAAGAAAAATAGGAAAAAGATAGGAACAAACAATTCAAAAAAAAGATGTAAAAATGGCCCTTAAGCATATGAAAAGATGTTCATCAACATGGTACCGGAAGTCCTAGCCAGAGCAATCAGGCAAGAAAAAGAAATAAAAGGCATCCAAATTGGAAAGGAAGAAGCAAAACTACCTCTGTTCACAGATGACAGGATCTTACATGTAGAAAACCCTGGAGAGTCCACAAAAAAACTGGTAGATCTAATAAACACATTCAGCAAAGTAGCAGGATATAAAATTAACACACAAAAATCAGTTGCATTTCTATACACTAACAATGAACAAGCTGAAAAGGAAATTAAGAAAATAATTCCATTTATGACAGACGCAAAAAGAACAAAATATTTAGGAGTAAACTTAACCAAGGAAGCAAAAGATTTACACATTGAAAACTACAAAATATTAGTGAAAGAAATGAAAGAAGACATAAATAAATGGAAAGATGTCCTGTGTTCAAGGATTGGAAAGTGTAATATTGTTAAGATGCTGCTATGGACTGAACTCTGTCCCTCCCAAACTCACATGTTGAAGCTCTAGCCCCTAATATCACTGTTTTTGGAGATGGGGGCCATTGCTGAAGTAATTAAGGTTAAATGAGGTCATAAGGGTGGGGTCCTGATACGATAGTATTAGTATCCCTATAAGAGACACCAGGGAGCTCACACGCACTCTCTCTCTCTGCCATGTGAGGAAAACAGCAAGCAGGCAGGTGGGCGTCTGCAAGCCAGGAAGAGAGTCCTCACCAGAATCTGACTATGCTGGCACCCTGATCTCAGACTTCCAGCCTCCATAACTGTGAGAAAATAAATTTCTGTCATTTAAGCCACTCGATCTATGGTGTTTTGCTATGCGAGCCTGAGCCGAACAAGACAAATGTCAATACTACCCAAAGTGATAAACAGATTCAAAGCAATCCTTATCAAAACCCCCAAAACAGTGTGGTACTACCATAAAGAGAGATATCTAGATCAGTGAAATAGAATGGAAACCCTCACATATATGGTCAAATGATTTTCAACAAGAGAGCCAAGACCATTCAATGGGGAAAAGGATAGTTTTTTCAACAAATGGGGGTGGGAAAACTGGATAGCTACATGAAAAAGAATGAAGGTGGACCCTTACTTAATACCATATACAAAATTAACTCAAAATGGATGAAAGATCAAAATGTGAGAGCTAAAACTACAAAACTCTTAGAAGGAAACATAGCAGAAAATCTTCATCACATTGAATTTAACAATGATTTCTTGGATATGACAACAAAAGCACAGGCAACCAAAATAAAAATAGACATGTTGTGGACTTCACCAAGATTAAAAACTCTTGTGCATCAGAGGACACTATTAACAGAGTGAAAAGGCAATCTCTGGAATGGGAAGAAATATTGGCAAATCATATATCTGCTAAGGGATTGATACTCATAATGTATAAAGAACTCCTACAACAAAAAACAACCTGATTGAAAAATGGGCAAAGAACATTTCTCCAAAGATATACAAATGGCTAATAAGCACCTGAAAAAGATCCCAATATCACTCATTATTAGAGAAATGCAAATCAAAACCACAATGAAATACCACTTCACACTCATTAGGATGGTTATTATTAAACAAAAAAAAAATGGGAAACAACAAGTGTTAGCAAGGATGTGGAGAAACTGGAACCCTTGTGCATTGCTGGTGGGAATGTAAAATGGTGCAGGAGCTGTGGAAAATGGTATGGTGATTCCTCAAAAAGTTAAACACAGAATTACCATATGATGCAGCAATTCTACTTCTGGGTACATACCCAAAAGAAGCGAACACAGGGACTTGAAGAGATATTTGTAAACCCATGTTCACAGCACTACTATTTACAACAGCCAAAAGGTGCAAGCAACCCAAGTGTCTGTTGATAGGTGTATGGATAAACAAAACGTGGTACATACGTACAATGGATTATTATTCAGCCTTCAAAAGGAAGGAAATTTTGACAACACTACAACATGGATGAATCATGAAGATGTTATACGAAGTGAAATAAGCCAGTCACAAAAGGACAAATACTGTATGACTCTATATGAGGCACCTAAAATAGTCTAATTCATAGAGATGGAAAGCAGAATGGTGGTTTCCACGAGCTGGAGGGAGGGGGGAATGGGGAGTTACCATTTAATGGATAGAGTTTCAGTTTTGGAAGATGAAAAAAGTTCTGGAGATGGATGGTGGTGCTGGCTGCACAACAATATAAATAGACTTAATGCCACTGAATGGTACACTTAAAAATAGTTAAAACGGTAAAATTTATGTATATTTAAATTTTACGTATATTTTTAAGTATATTTAAACATTAAAAAACCCCAAGAAACTAATGAGGTTGGTTACCTCTAATGGGTGAGTGGGAACAGTGTAGAAAGAATGGGGGAATGGGATTGGGAGAGAAGAAATGACGGAAGAGTGATTGGGTAGATGTTTTTGTCTAATTCTGACTTTTAGAACCATGGTAATGTTTCACATACTCAAAAAATAATTAAAATCAACCAAGATGTGTGTATAAGGGGAAACCCAAAATAAAATACAAACAGTGACAAATGAACCTGTATTACAAAGGAGTGACATTACCATACAGAAGGGTGTAAGGAAAACTGTTCTTACACTGTATACTGTAAGACTAAAGACAAAAAGAACTGTATGGGGTATGGAGGTATGGGTTAGCAATTCTTTCTTTTCTTTTCTGAGGAACATTCGCCTTGAGCTAACATCAGCTGCCAATCTTCCTCTTTTTGTATGTGTGCCCTGTCACAGCATGGCCACCGACAGATGGGCAGTGTAGGTTGGCACCCAGGAACCAAACCCGAGCCACCAAAGCCAAGAGCACCGAATTTAACCACTTATCCACCGGGGCTGGCCCAGCAATTCTTAAACTGCATTCTACTCAGGACTGAGCAAATAAATTAAATTAATAAATGGAGTGTGGTTAATGAGAGTCAAGTTTTTCCACTATCAGAGAAGAGAGATACAAAAAAGGAAATGGAGAAGGCTAGAATAAACAGTTTGGTGCTGAACTGGAATTGGAGATATCATACGAAATCACGGATTATCTATATAGGGATAGATATGTGTGCGTAGAGATACACACATTTCTAGCTGAGAGGACCTAGATGCAGTGACATCCCAGTAGCAATGAACATATCTAATCTTCTTTTCTAAATATCATTTTCTAACAAAAGGAGTCAATGCTCCCTGGGAAATTTGCTGGCTCCAGGACTGGGGCTGGGAAAGTACATACATTATCAGCCTTGTGGTGCCAGAAAATAAGAAAGTGCTAAAAAAAAATAAAGGGGATACATCGAAAGGACACAGGTAGTCAACTTGAAGGGGCTCCCCATGGCCAAATCTGAGACAATTTGAGCAAGAAAAGTGATAGTAATGGATTATAACCTATAGCATAAAAAAAAAATCCAGTCCATACTTATACAAGTAATTTAGTAAATAAATGGAGGAGAAGGAAAATCTAACAGTAGGATTCTAATTAATAAATATAGATGGAAGGATGGAAACAAAAAAATCACCGTTTGGCAAATAGCTGGTAATAATATTTTCGGGCAAGAATTCTCAGTGGATGTGAAGATTAGTAGGCGGAAGTAGTATGAGGAACAGGGTATTTATATAGGGTTAAAGTATTTCTCTACAAGACATATATTAATTATAATGGGAAAAACAGTGACTTTGCAGCAATTTGCCCGACACCACTTCAACCAAGTTATTAAAGTTAACACCACTAATAATGAGACAAACTGACCTCATGGGTCTCCTGATATAATGCACTGAGGAGAACACATCACTTTTGGGGTATTCTTGCCCCAAATACATACTCTGAATTTGATCATGAGGAAGTATCAGACAACTTCAAATTGAGGAACCTTCTATAATGCAGAATCTACAAAATAAATGGCCAGTTCTCTTCAAAAGTGTCACGGTCATGAAAGACAAAGATTGAGGAACTGTGCCAGAGCAAAGGAGACTAAGAAGATTTACCAACTAACTGCAACATATGATCCCGGAATGGATCCTTGTCCAGAAAAAGGACACTAAGGGACACTGATGAAACTAGAATAAGGTTTGTAGATTAGTTAGTAGTAGTGTATCAATGTTAATCTCCTGCTTTTGATTGTACTGTGATTATGTAAGATGGTAACATACAGAGAAGCTGGGTTAAGAGTATATGGGACTTCTATTTGTGCAACAGTTTTAAGTCTAAAACACACCCACATATTTGGTGCTGCACAAATGGTCAGTGCCACACAAACACAACCACACATCCACTCGAGACATATAAGGACACAACCGCACAAACACAGACACCTCCACACCCTAATACACAGTAACAATCTCACACCCACTAAGAAGGCACACACAGTCACACAATCTACTCTCCAGCGGCGACAAAGTCACTCTTATACAGGATTATCACACCAAAAACCACAAATGCCCCACACACTCACAATCATGTTCCCACTTGGGAGGGGACACACAACCACTGGCACTCTACTCCAGCCCACTCAACATCAACCAGTCATAACTGAACATTCACTCTAGAGATACACACAGTCACACTCACACAGGCAAAGACATCCCACACTTGGACACGCAGCAGCGTTTCAAGACAAACTCTAAGGGAAACAGCAGGGTTACATATGCAGCGTCACCACAGTCATAGACACACGACAACTGCACACAGTACCACACACGGCCACAATATCATACACCCAAAACCATACACCCACCTTAGAAACACGTAATCATAATCACACAGACACCTGCACCCATCTCACAGTCACAGGTGCACTCACCCTCCCAAGAACTAGGCGTACAGTCACACACAGTACACAACAGGGACACAAGCAGTTATCATCCCCACAGTCACAAGGACTCCACACCGCAACACACAGCACCGCACATGGTTACACAAACACAACCAGACATACATCCTGGAGACAGGCAGTCACCACTGCACTCACAGGCACCCACACCTGGTCACACAGCCACAGACTCCTTCAGAATCTCGCATCCTCAGCCCGCTCCCGCCTGCGCGCACAAACGCAAAGTTCTGGACACGCCCCATTCCCGCCCTGGACTCCCAGACCCCTCACCTTCTGCCTCCCCTTAGTCGCGTCCGGGTCCCTGCAGAGCTCACCATCTCGCCACGACGTCAAGAGAGACGTAACGTTGGGCCGCTGTGGACTCTGGGAAACGTAGTCCAGAGCCAGACCAGGCACGGACAAGATGGCGTCCTTGTACCTCAGAGTCTGAGTTTGGCCCGTCTGAAACTGCGCCCGGGAGGCTTCAAAGATGGAGTCCTCGCTCCAAACCTCCCACCAGGCTTGAGCTGATTTTCCTCCAAGGCAAGTACTCACTTGGAGAGCCCCATAATCACGGGAAGAGGCAGCCAACTTCGCGGGGGAGAGACAGAGAGCGATTGAGTGTCAACCAGCAAAGCCTTAAGGGAAATGTAGTCCAAGGCCGGAAAAGCGGCCTTGCTGTTGACAGAAGGTAATCAGATACCAACCAGCCTGGCCTGGTCGCGGTGACCGCGCAGGCCGCGTCGCGGAGACTTCTGGGAGTGCTCACTCGCCCTCGAAGTGCGCAAGCGCAGCGCAACGAGTGGACATTTTGGTCTTTGTCCGCGGGTCAGTCCGGCCCCTGGCTCCACGTGGCGCCAAAGTAGGAGGTGGGATGTGGGCGTCTTGGGCCGGTGGGGTCCGGGAGGTTGAAGGGAAGGATTCCGGATCTATTGGGGCGCGGCGCGGGGTGGGGAGTGGGTTTAAAAGCGTCAGGACTCCATGTGGGGTGGGGGTGGGGGCCTCTGAGGAGGGTTGGAGCGTGTGTGACCGCAAGTTTGACCGGATGTTCGGAATTACGGAGTGAGAAGCTGGGTGCGGGATCGTGGGTGGCCGAGTCTGAGAGGGAGATGCAGGAGATCAGCCTTGAGCTAATAACATCTGAGCCGCGCTTCTCTTGTCGAAAGTGCTGATAATAACGGTGCCATCTTCCTGAGGCGTCTGTTTTACTGGAAGATTTGAAGGGGGAAAAAGCTAAGTGGAAAACAGTTTAAAAATGGATTTTTATATTAAAACGCATTTCTTTTTAGTTGGGCTAGAATGGAAATCCCCGTGATTTCTTCTTTTTTTTAAAGACAATATTTTAAAGGAACTTTTCGTTAGTGGGAGTCTGGTTCAGACGATCTCCGATCTCCTGATCTTTGGGGTATTTTAATAGGGCTGCTGTTAAGTGCTGGACAAAATATCAGCGTTACACATCGAGACGCAGTGTCGTGTGGCGCAGAAAGCCCAGGATTAGGGAGTCAAGGGTTTGGAGTTCGAGGTTAGGCACATTGATCCACATTCTTTGAAGAGAACTTGGGGTTGCAGTTTTTTAGAGTGTAATCGTGTGAGTCTACACTCGATTCTAGGTGTCCTAACTCCTAAATGAATCGAGGTGTTCCCACTTTGTATGGATTTTGTGAAGTAATGAAAATACATGTGTCTGCAAAGATGCTTTTTCTAAGGAATCCGCTCACAGTCATCCTTCGCGTAAATTTTAAATAATAAGAGTTAAAGTAGTTGGGTACCAAATTTAATATCTACAAATCAATAGCCTTCAGATAGCCAAACAACAGCCGGTTAGAAGACATGATAGAAGAATACCGCTATTTACAATAGCAATAAAAAATAAAATATTAAGGAATATTCAAAAAGACTAGAAAAGAATATTTTAAAGTGCTAAGGGTTATAACATGTGAACAGATAGATATACCATGTTTTTCAATAGGAAGACCTCATAAAGAAGTGTGCAAACTTAAGTAAATTTATTCGTTTAATGTGATCCTAATAAAATTGTCTCCGGTTTTTTTTCTTTTGGATCTAGATAAGCTGATTCTGCACTTCATATGGAGAAATAAACAAGCTAGATTAACCAGTAAAACTCTGAAAAAGAAAAGCAGTTGCGATGTGGGGAGGTGGGAGCCCAACAGTGACGTTTTAAAATATAAATCCTCAGAAATTACAATAGTGTTGGTATCAGCTTGAAGCAGGCCTGTGAAGGGAAATCAGGCAATATCTATAATAAATACGAATGTGTTTTCTTTTTGACTCAGGTATTTCACATCTGGAAATTAGTCCTACAAATGTACCTGCGTTTCCATGAAATGATATCAGTGCGAGATTGCTGATGGCAGCAGTGTTTGGCATAGAAAAAGATTAGAGGGGTCGGCCCCGTGGCCGTGTGGTTAAGTTCCTGCGCTCTGCTTTGTCAGGTCAGGGTTTTGCAGGTTCAGATCCTGGGCGAGGACGTGGCACCGCTCCTCGGGTCATGCTGAGGCTGCTGAGGCGGCGTCCCACATAGCACAACCAGAGGCACTCACAACTAGAATACACAACTGTGTACTGGGAGCTTTGGAGAGAAGTAGAAGGGAAAAAAAAAAAAGATTGGCAACAGATGTTAGCTCAGGTGCCAATCTTTAAAAAAAAAAAAAAAGATTAGAAACTATTCATGCCCATCAGTAGGAGATTGGTTTCATAAAATTGTGATGCATCTATACAACAGAATAATATACAGCTTTACAAAAGAATGAAGAGGAAACTATATACTGACACTGAAATGAAATCACTCAAAAATGTACTGTTAAGTGAGAAAAAACAAGATGGAGAATGTATGATATGCTTCATTTGTATTAAGAAAAGAGAAATAAGAATATGTATTTGTATTTGTTTCCATTAAAGAACTCAAAAGATACACAAGAAATTAATAAAAGCTGCTATCTCTTTTTGGGATAGTGGTACTGGGATAGATAAGGCAAAGGCAAGTATTTTTATGTTGGTTTGTTTTCTAACTGTGAATTTAGTATACAAAAGTTAAAGTGATTTTTTTTTTTTTTTAAAGGACGACGTAGGCCGTGGAGCCAGACTCCCTCTGTTAACTCATTCCTCTGTTGCTTTGTACATCTGTGGCCTTAGGCAGGTACTTGTGCCTCAGCTTCTCATCTAGTAATACAGAGAAAATAATAGTATCTGATTCACAGGTAGTTGGTTGTGTAGATCAGGGAGTTCTGCGTGCTAAAGAATAGTGCCTGGTATGTAGTAAGCACTGGATAAATGTTAAACAGTCCTGTTACTACTATCTGAAAAATAGTGTATCCTCAGAAATAATACAGCCATTCATACTGTTTCTGGTAGAAATTTCTGAAAGATTCAGATATGTAGATACTCTTATTTCCGTGTTTAAAGTATTGTGTTTTTTTTGACATTTCCTTTTATAGCTGGAATGAGGAAGTTAGATTTCTGTGTTCATCTTTAGAAACTCATCACTACCTCCGTGAGATGTGTTCTTTGATTTCTGTGGTTACTTTTTCATGGTTCTAATTCAGAACCTCTGATGATGTTTTTAAAAAGTTCCAATTGTGACTGACTTTTGGCCAGAAGACATCAGAGGTGACCTTTCAATTGCATAACATCAGAAGAGACATAACTGTATGACTGGTCCACCATTAGTGATTGTATTTTTAGGGCCAAAATGTAATCTGAATAGTTTTACTTTAGTCCCATACAAATGTTTATTTCCCATCAATCATTTAATGGATGATTTTAACATCGATAAATAATCCTTGGCTGAATCAGTAATTTCTTCATGGGTTCCAAAGTGATGATTTTTTACTTTTTCCTTCCTTTTACATTTATTTGATTGCAACCTCAAATTGTGTCAAATTTTTCCTGTCTTTTTCTTATTTAAGTACTATTTTAAAGTTGTGTTCTAATAACTGCAGCTAGTTTTTCTCAGATACTCTTATTATCACAGTTTTAGCCAGTGGATGCTTCTTCAAGTTGACTTCTGTCCCAATTTGACTCCTAGAACCTTACTTAGAGTGTAGTATTGACTATTTGATTTTTTTTGCCAAAGGCATAAGTGAAAATTGGTATCTCAGTGTAGGTTTAATTTGCATCCCTCATTATGAGTGAGGTTGGGTATCTTCCATACATGTAAGGGCCACATGTATCTATTGGAATTGTCTGTTCACATCCTTCTCCACATTTTTGTATGGGATGTCTTTTTCTTTTGGGAGCTGTTAGAAAAGTTAGCCTTATATGAAATGAGTTGCAGGTTTTTTCAGGTTTTAAATTTGTGTTTTGACATTGTTCACGGTGGTCATTTCTTTTTCTAAACTGCAGAATCAGGAGGTTTTTATTTTTATGTACTTCAGTTTATCAGTCTTCTCATTTATGGTCGTAGTCAGAAAGCCTTTCCCACTCCAGGTTTCACCTATACTTTCACATCCTTACAAGGTTATCATTTTTATAGGATTGCATTTTCTTATTTATATTTTTAATTCATTTAGAATCTACCCTGGCATATGATATTAGGTATGCATCAAGGCTTATCTTTTTCTAATTGGCTACTCAGTTCTTCTAACACTATTTGTTAAAAAGTCTTAGCTTTACTATTTTAAAATTTCATTTTTATCATATACTGAATTCTTGTATGTATTAGGTCTATTTGTAGACTTTATGTTCTCATCCATCTTCCAGTCTGTCTTCATGTACCAATATTTAACTTTTTATCATTGAGATTTTATAATTTTGTTTTAATACCTGGTATTGCTCGTCTCCTTATTGCTTGCCTTTTCAGAGTTTCCTAGCTATTCTTGCTTATTTATTTTTCTATGTAAACTTTAGAATGAGCTTGTCTAGTTCTAGGGGAAAACACTTATATTTATTGATATTGCATTAAACTTATGAAATAACTTAGAGGAAAGGGACATTAGATCTTTATGATTTTAAATACTCCTATTCCTGTACATAATATATTCCATTTTCCTTTTGGGCTCTCTGGAGTGTTTAAAAATTTTCTTCATATAGGTTTAGATACTTCTTACTAAGTTTATTTCTAGGTACTTTATCTTTTCTATTGCTGTTATGAATGGAGTCATTGTTGTGTTAAATATGAAGCTTATTTTTTATTCCCTGCTTAACTTACTGAATTATTGTTTATAATTATATTAAATACTAATTGAGGCAATGGGCGTTCTTATCTTTATTTAGAATTTAATAGAAATGCCTTGGGGCTGGCCTGGTGGTGCAGCGGTTAATTTCGCATGTTCCACTTCGGCGGCCCAGGGTTTGCTGGTTCGCATCCCAGGTGCGGACATGGCACCGCTTGGCACACTGTGCTGTGGTAGGCGTCCCACATATAAAAAAAGTAGAGGAAGATGGGCACGGATGTTAGCTCTGGGCCAGTCTTCCTCAGTAAAAAGAGGAGGATTGCCAGCAGATGTTAGCTCAGGGCTAATCTTCCTCAAAAAAAGAAGAAAGAAATGCCTCCAGTATTTTTGCATTAGATAAAATGCTAGCTTTTGTGGTCAGATATAGTTTACAATTACATACATGTAGTATATACATATATGTATATACACACACACACAGATAGATTACCCATGCTGCTTGGGTCTCAGGGATGTGAGTAGAAACAAAAAGTTTTTGAGGCTGAGGCCAGATGTAACAACCAGGAAAGATCACATTAATCAAGGAAAGAAAAACCCCTTTGAACTCTGATACTGCAGTCTTAAAAGAAAAGTCAAACAGAACAAAAATAAGATGCTCAGTAAGTTGTTTTTCCTATTCTGTTTTCTTTCCATTCCCTTCTTTTGGGTGACATTTCTTTACTCAGTTTTATCTTTTTTACTGTTTTATCTTTTGTGTTCTTTTTGTAGCTTTGCTTGCTTCTTAAAGTTTTTGTGTCTTTTTTTAAAGATTCATTTTGTTGTGTTTCATTTTATTGTCTGCTTTGTGGCAGTATTTTTCAGATGAGTTTATTTAACTGTTATTTTTTATTAACTGTTGGTAAATTATGCTATTCATTTTCACTCTTCTTACAGTATCCTTGTGTGGACACAGACAAATTATTTTGTCTTACTCATGTTTGTATGAAATAGATTTTCTTAGACAAGTACCAGGAAAAAGGAGGCATAGTAACATTCTATGCTTCCAAGTTCACATACCTCCTCTTCTAGTGTTTAAAGCAAAGGACTTCCGTACCTTCTCTGGCTTGATGACCCTAACCTGGTTGAGGTCAACTTCTATCTCTGACTCTTTGTTTCCCACAATTTTTCATAGTACTTACCTTCACTTTTAGAAGCCTGCTCTTTCTCCTTCCCCCTGCAGTCCTTTTCTGTTTAATCTAGGTCTTGCTTTCATCAGTTCCTTCTTAGGGTGAGGCCTACTCATTCTGTAAGGAAATAGTAGCTGCAGATTTCTGAACTCTTGTGAGTCCTTAGAATCCCCCTCAGCATTCTCAGTTCTTCCTAGGCTTCTTTGCAACTTCCTGTTTAGCCTCCTGTTTGGGTCTGCCTTTGGCAGAGGTACATGGAGTGTGGGAGTTTTTCTGTCCCTAGATTTGTTGTTCGTTGTTAGATTCAGTTACAACAATTTTCGCTCAGGGTGAATCCCTCACTCTGAGAATGAATATTTAGAGTTAATATATATTCTCTCCACTAGTTTCACTAAAGATAGAGTATATGGATTGAGTACTTGGTTCCCTCCCCCTCCACCGCCATTATTGATGTTTTGTACTGTTTCAGGAGAAGTACTTGCATGATTCAAAACTAAGCAGCCATCATGCTCCTGTGAAACCTTGCCTTGCCTCCTTGAATGTTGATGTTCTAGGATTCTGTCCTTGACCATCTTCACGTACTGTGTATATTCTCTATAAGCAGTCACAGTAACAGTGCACCTGTGTGTTCAGGAGCAGTGATATTCTGACAGCTAACAAATTCCCATTTCCATGCTAGGCCTATTCTAAGTTCCTCATCTGTATATGCAGTTGCCTAATGGATATATCTGCCTGCATGTGCCTCAGAAACCTGACACTCTGAATATCCAGAATATCAAACTTGACCTCCTTCCTCCTGCAGATTGTCTCTGGGCAACTCACTCTTTCATGTTTCTCTCTGTGTACATTACTGTTTAAATCAGGCTCTAAGCCTTCCATCTCTGCCACACTCCAGTACAAAGTGGTGACCGAGCTTTTTCAACACACACAGCAGGTAGTATGTGTTGATCTCAACTTTGTAGAAAAGTTGGAATAGTACAGAGAACTCTCGCATAACCTTACCCAAATTCGCCATTTGCATTTTCTCTTTTGCTTTATTTTTCCTTCTCTCTCTGCCGATATGTATGTGTGTAATTTTTCCCTGAACGATTTGAGACTAAGTTGGACACATGCTCCCTTTATAAATACTTCAGCATGAATTTTCTAAGAACAAGGACATTATTTTTCATACCACAGTACAGTAATCAAAACCAGAAAATCTAACATCAATACCTTACTATTATTTAATCCAAAGTTGATATTCAGATTTTGTCAGTTGTCCTAATAGTGTCTTTTAAAGTCTTTTTTTGAATGACTGGATGAACTTATGTTTACAGGACATTTCTAATATATAGTTTTACTCAGAGTATAATACAAAAAAAGTAAATATTAGGACTCCAGGAAAACTTTCTGAGTTTTTATTCCTGAATATTGTCAGAACAACTTCCTACACATTGTGTCCTTGTGGCTTGGTTCTGATAGGCGTATGTTGCTGTAGTATTAGATGTGAGTATTGAATTCATCCAGGAACAAGGGCCGCAGTTAAAATCCACTCAAGAACGTATGCAGGAGAGTGGTGCTAGAGAACAATAGCAGCCAGTCACGTGAGGCATGAACAGTTTTCCTATGTAAGTAAAATTCTGAAAGTAAATTCCCCTTTTTTCCCCCATTTCTGGATGTGTGGAGACTTACATGATTGAATGAGTCTGGCTTTGAAATTCAGGATTCAAATAATCTTAGTCCCTTTGCTCATATAATTGTGTGTACTTTAATCTCTAAGGCAAAAGGTCATTACTTTGTTCTTTTCCACAGGGCCGCTTCCTTCTGCATCCCTGGAAACTGCACCTTCCTCGTTCTTCAGAAGGCTCCAGGGCTCAGTCTGAGTTCCAGGATGGTACTTTGGCCCCAGCATTAACATTCTAGTGCTGTATCATTTCCCCAATAGCAGGTTGTAAACTGAACAAGCTGTTTGTGATCCTCTGTTGGAACAAGAAGACAGCTCTGAGTGGTGGAAAAGAAGTGGATAGGAAATTTGTCCAGGTGAGTGAATGACAACCAAGCAGGTTGCAGTTGGTTAGTCAGCATTGACCCCTCTGGAAGGCTTTTAAAGCTGTTTTCTAATAGGCCCTAGTCTTCAAGCATCACTTGGTATGAATTCTTGAGATACTTGAATGGCATTTCCAATTATCGTTTTCTCTATTTTAGCATTCTGCTTCATCGTCAGATTCAGAGGGTCTGGTGCCTGTCTTATCTCTATTCTGGATGTCAGCACTTTGTACTTCATTTGTACTGCCTCTGTGTGCTTGTTCTCTTTTTCATTAACGCCCTCAGTCTCATATTCCCCCATGTATATAGACTCCTTTCCTCATGCATTGTGTTTTATAGGTCTTAAGTCTTTACGTATTGTCTGACATTTAGGTTCCTTTCTATTACCACTTTCTCTCATTCTTTCAGGGGTTAAATGCCTCAGAATTATATTTTACATCTGTAATCATACTTCCTGTTGTCTTCTTATCCACCTCTCCCATTATACATCAACAAACTCCTGCCTCCCTCACTTCCACCGCCATATACCTCTCAGAAGTTGTTGCCTTAGAAATCAGTTCTGTCTGTCTGCTGTGTGTGTCTGTATGAATGTATGAACCTGTATTTGTTTTTTAATGTAAAACATGAACTTGTAAACATTTTTGAACATCAAATTATACAGTGAAAAAGTCCTCTCTTACCTCTGGTCCTCAGTCCTATGGTTCTTTTTCAGAGAGGCAGTCACTTTTAAGAGTTTCATGTATCCTTCTTGAGGTAGTCTGTGAATAAACCAGCATATATTTTGTATCTCTGCTGCAAATATGAGTATATATAAGCTCTCAGTTTTCCTTTTCATATATATGATGGTATGTATTGTATTGTGTAGTTTTTTTTTCTGAGATTCTCTACCATCACATAATTTATTTAACCTGTCTCCTATTAATGGACATCTAGGTTGTTTCCAGGCTTATGCTATTAAAGACACAAGTGCATTTACCTGTTTATATTGCTTTGCAGAGAGATGCAGATACAACTGTGTAATAATTTAAGAAGAAATGCTGAGTCAAAGTTATGTTTATTTATAGATTTGATACAAATAGGCACATTGTTCCCAAAAGGAGTAAACCAATTTATATTTCTGCCAACATGGTTTATTCATATGTTCATCAAGTATTTATTGAATGATGTGTATTAGGCACCATTTCAGGTACTAGGGAAATGTCAGTGATCAAAGCAATCAAAAATACCTCCCTCGGGCTCATATTCTAACTGGGGAAGGCAGATGATGAGTAAATAAGTAAAAAATATATTCTGTCAGATGGCAGTGAGTGCTATGGAGAAAAATCAAGGAAAATTGGCATGGAGAAGGGCCAATTGGGAGTTACAATTTTAAGTGAGTTGGTCAGGGTAAGGTCTCAACAACAGGATGACATTTGAAAAAAGATCTAAAGAGTGTGAGAGTGGGGTGTGCAGTATTTGGTGCAAGAGCGTTCAGCCAGAAGGAACAAAAAATTTTAAAAGCCTTGAGTCCGGAACTTGCTGTTCAAGGAATAGTGATCAGGGCAGCAGGCTGCAAAAGGGAATAAGAGGCAGTTTGGTTGGCTCACAGGCCAAATCACAGACTTTGGCCTTTATTCTGAGTGATTTGGGTAAGTATCAAAGGGTTTTAAGCAGAGGAGTGATAAGATCAGAATTACATTTTGGCTGATGTATAGAAAATAAGGTAGAAGCGGCCAGGGCTAGGAGATTACTCAGACGCTAATATAGTAGTAGTTGAGCTAGTGACAAGAAGTTAGGTTTTTAAGATATCTTAAAGGAATAGCTGACAGGATTGGCTGATAGATTGTATGTCAGTTATGAGAGAAAAAAGGAGTTATTGAGGACTCCAAGCTTTTAACTGGAAGAGAATGAGTTACCATTTACTGAGATAGAAAGACATCAGGAATTTTGGGAGATAGATCAAGAGTTTTCTTGTGGACTTCTTAATTGTGACGTGTCTCCTTATCATCTAAGTGCATATTCAGGCAGGCAGTTGGATATACAAGTCAGGAATTTAGGGAGACAGAAAGTTCTGACCTCTTCTCTTCTGCTATAGTAAGAGGCTTTTTTATTCAGTGATGGTGTCTCTGCATTTCCTTGCTCATTCCTGCTTTTCCTACCTTCAGGGATGCCAGTGAGTCCACCATGTCTCCTGGATGGAGCCTGCATTCCTGGATTCTGTTATTAAAAACAAGCAGGTGGTAATTTGGCCCTTGAGGCTGTGCCTTATGTTTTTGGAAAGCATTGTGCTTGAGGGCTCTATTTCAAAACAGCAGTGGCAGCTGTCTACTCAGATCCTTTCTCATAAGACAGTAGCCTTGGGGCTGCTTCCTACTCTTATCAACAGTGCAGTTTTCCTTTTTTTCTGTTTCTGTTTGTCTTTCTCAGACATGGAAAGTGGGCAGAGATGTCTTTATTTTACCATTTGAGAGGAAAGAATCTGTGTTATGTTTGAGTAACCCCTCAAGGAATTCTGTCCCACTTCTGTTGGATTGGTGCTTTGATCACCTGATATGTTGCTTTATCTTTCATAGTGCTGCTTTGTCCTTTGCTTTTATTTTTTCTTCTCTCTATCCTCTTACTGGAGATGACTCCTAGAACACTGCATTCTGCCTTTCCTCCCTCCCTTTATAAATTAATTCCCAGAAAGGATGCATCCATTCTGAAGTTAGAAGTAATTCTTTTTATGATATCAATTTTTATTTTGGCACCTCCAGCCTTTCTATCTTGCCTGCTATAATTTTATGTGTTTATAGGATAAACAGCATCTGATTTCATTCTCATTGTGTCAGATGATTAAATCATTAATTTCCTACCCAAATTAGAGATTTCAGTTCATTATTTTCAGGTCTAGAGATCAGTTCAAACCTGTTTCATATTATGTCTGGATTATTTCTTTTCTCATGATCCTTGTGATATGGTCAGTCAAGCCTTTAAAAAGATACACTTCAGTGTAATCAAGAGAGGACATACTAACCATAAGAATATAAATGTGAACATATTTCCTTCTCTCTATAAAATCTTTGAATTTGAATTTGAATCTTAGCCTTTGATTATAAAATGCTCTTCCTATTCAGGTTACACTCATCATTTAAACCTGTTAGTTGCTCTTCTGTTGATCTCCCTTCTGATTGTTGTCTGTTGTCTGTTGTTGTCTGTTTAGTCTTTAAAATCTAAACTGTCCTCCCTCCCTTATTTTCCCGCTTGATATTGCCCCCACTATTTTAATAATATGTACTATCAGCCATTCAAAGAAAAGAATAGAGCCATTAAATCCAGCATCTCAGGGTATAGTTAGGATGTTAAGACCTTTAAGTACATACGAATTTGGGTTTAAAAATATTTCATATGGAACACTTTTATTTTAGGAAAAGTGAATCCAATTGTGATTAGAAGCTCTGGGGAAAGATGTTTATAAATAAGAGACAAGATTGGAGAAGTCTTTTTAGGGGCATGTTACTGGAGCTGCTTCCAGGAGGTTCTGTAGATTCTAAGGAGGTTGAAAATAGGAGAGGTCAGGCTAAGCCAAAGGACAGGAAGAACATACTATGCATAGTTGTGACTCATTGGTTGTATACTTAACACGCTTGTCAGGCTGTTCCTCAGGGCCTGTGAACTTTAAATTCTGCTTAGAATGCTCTTCCTCTGGATGTCTGTAAGGATCACTCTCTTCTTTCATGTCCTGAATCTTTCCTTCTCAGAGGCCACTATATCTAAAATTGAAATTCTTTACCCCTTCTCTAATTTTTTTTCATAGCACTTAGAACTTTTTGACAAATCATCTCCTTTATTTATTTGTTTATTATCTGTCTCTGTCCACTGGAATGTAAACTTGATTAGGGCAGAGAATTTTGTCAGTTTTGTTCAATACTGTTTATCCCTTGAAGCTTAGAACTGTGCCTGGCACATAGGAGAAGAGAGAAAGGTATTTGTTGAATGAATAATAAGAAACGTTTTGAGTAGCAGTTGTCAAACTTCTTGGTCTCAGTAACTTAGGTTTCTTTTTTTTTTTTTTAATAACAGCTTTAGTGATATATAATTCATATAACATAAAGTATACTCTTTTAGGGTGTGCAATTCAGTGGTTTTTAGTATATTCACAAGTTGTGCAACCATCACTACTATCTAATTCTGGAACATTTTCATCGTCACAAAGGGAAACTCCATACGAATTAGCAGTCACCTTTACATTGTTAAAACTTCAGGAACTTCCAAAGACCTTTGGTTTTTGTGGACTTTAGTGATATTTATGTTGTTTAAAAGTAAAATTGAGAAACTTTGAAAAATATTTATTTATTTAATGATCCCATTACATGGGAACTTAAATTACACTTCTTAATAAAAATAACAGTTTTCCAAATTAAAAAAGTTTAATGAGAAAAGCGACATTGCAGATTTGTAAATATCTACTGTCTGGTTTAGTAGAGGACAGCTGGATTCTCATTTCTGCAGAATTTTCAAATGTTGACACATCTTATTATACAATATCAAAACATATTTGTTAATATCATTACTGATCGCATTAGAAAAGTCTTTGAAGAATTGAGAAGCTATCATCTCCTGGTGAAGGGAAGATATAGGTTTTCTGAAATGCTAATTTTTGCTTGAAAACTCAAATTTTATCATTGGCAACATATGCTGTCCTTTGTTTTCCTTGAAATGATTTTCTCACTTCATTCTGTCAAAGTACCTGCCAAATAATACCTGTCTAAATAGCTCTAGTTTGTAAGTCAATCATTTATTAATTTATTTAAAGTAAATTAATGGTGCTCCGTGAAAAAGGTTGGCTAGTTTAGCTCACAACGTAAATGATTTGCCCAAGTACTCTTCCTTGAGACAGCTATCATCCTTTGGTGTACAGTAGAAGTACTTGTGTATTTGTATAAAATTACACTTATTTTTATACTTTTTTTTGCTTTTTGTGGAATTGATATTTGCCGCACTTTTTGTTTGTTTCCTTGGTTTTCTGCATTTAGCACAGACTCCCTTGGACTTTCCTCAGAATAGTTACAAGCCCTCTCAATACTAGTTTCCACATGGTCAAATGCATTGGGAAATCTCTTCCCATTTTTCCCCATGGAGATATTACTCCTAGAATTTTTGTTCTCCTGCTCCAATCTGGACAGGTTATCCTCTGACTCAATAGTCACCTCTTATCTTGTAGTTTCTCATCACCATTATCAAAGAATTTTCTTTATTTTCCCTATGGGTTACATCTCTTCTTTTTTGGATCCTATATCTGTTGCCTTCTCTGTCTTCTAATTTTGGTGGAGCACATCTTTTAGTAGCGTGTAGCATCCTGAGAGGAAAGGTGGATTTGAGGTAAAATTTTTCATCATTTGCATATCTGAAAAATGCCTTTGACTGTCCATTAGATTGATAGGCTAAACTTAGAATTTTTCCCTCAGAATTTTGTCTTCTAACTTCCCCTGTTTCTGTTGAGAAATTTGATGCCATTCTGGTTCCTGTTCCTTTGAATGATACATGTTCTTTTTTTCTGAAAACATTTACAGCCTCTTTATTTTTCCTTTTGAAATGTCATAGTGGTGTGTCTAGTTATGCATCTTTTATTATTCGTTGTGGAGGGTACTGAGTGGGCCCTTTAAGTCTAGAAATTCGTGGCTTTAGAGGACAAGAAGTTTTTCTGTTCTTTGAATATTTCCTCTAGTCAGTTTTCTCCTTTTATTTTCTGGAACTTCTTTTACTCAGCTATTATATTACTTTGGTTTATCCTCTAAATTTGTCTTCTTAAAGCTTCTATCAGGAAATGATACTGTTACTTGTGCTCATATTTTATTAGCCAAACAAGGTATTTGGCCATGCCTGAGTTTGCTAGGGTTAAGTAATATAAATCCTTCTTCAGTAAGATGACTCTGTTACTGGTGAATGATAATACAGTCTACCTTCCCTTCTCCCCTCCCCATAGTTTTAGTTTCTAAGGGAACTTTTTGTTTCTTGCTTACAAAACCCTGTTATTGTTTCACTGATAAAATAATCTTCTTGTAACTGTCTGATTGGTTTTAGGGTTTGTTGTTTGCTATGCCTTTCCTTTTATCAGACTTTCTTTTTCTCTTGATGTTTCTCTGTCTTTCATGATAGTGGAGTTCCTCAAATGTGTGTGGAATATTGGCTGCAAGGTCATGTTTAAGAATGATTCACTGAGGCCAGCCCCATGGCCGAGTGGTTAAGTTCACGTGCTCAGCTTCAGCGGCCCAGGGTTTTGCTAGTTCGAATCCTGGGTGCAGACATGGCACTGCTCATCAGGCCACACTGAGGCGGCATCCCACATGCCACAACTAGAAGGACCCACAACTAAAAATACACAGCTGTATACTGGGGGGCTTTGGGAGAAAAAGGAAAAATAAAATCTTAAAAAAAAAATAAAAGAATGATTCACTAAAAGGTGATCTTAAGCTTTCTTGTATTGGATGCTTTTTGTCGTCTGGTAGGCTTTAATGGATCAAAAGTATAAGGCCTCATGGATCCCAGGTCTCCTCCCTGCAGAAAGCTTATACTGCCTTACTCTCACAGACTCAGGTGGGGCCAGGTCCTTTGTTTTGGTGAAAAAAATGGGTACAGGTGACAAATACTGTCTTGGAGGGGCGTCCTGCCAAGGTTTTTCATGGGCCTTTCAGGTTCTCCCAGAGAAGGATTCTTTCATATCTTGCTTATGGGTATATGTACCTGGTTACCAACATGTCTTGGCCTCAGTTGCAGAATGGTGCTGGAGGTCTCACCATGTTATGTATAGTTTTAATTCCATTGATTTCAGTGTATTACCTGTGCCCTGTTGCCTTGTTTGTTGGGAGTCCTTGAGTTGAGCTTCTCTGTTTAAATTTCTGCAAAGAATAATTTCCATTTCATACAAGGAATAGACCTTTCCCCTCTTGACTGGGAGGGTCAAGGTCCAGCTGCACCTTATACAATCTTTTTCTTGGGCACCATCCTTTATTCCTTCTCTTGAGGTACTTGATTCCGTCCATTTCCTGAGTCTTTCTGATATTTCATGGCGCAAATTGGCTTGCTTGACATTGGCCCCCTCTTCTGCAGTACCTTTATGTTACTTGAACTTCCTCAGGTCTGCTGTGTGTTGAAAATCTTCCATGTGCTTTATTATATTGAAAAATTTGTTAATATCTGTATTTACTGATGTCTCCTATCATATTCTGTTTTCTTGTGAGTTTGTACCATTTTCTTTTTTCTTCTCATTTTAATGGGGTTTTGGGAGGAAGAAGATGTTGGTTATTCCTTTCCTTTTCTTAGGTATCCCAGGTAGACTTTCTCAGTTTTATGTAGTCGTATTTTTAATCCTATTTGTTAACTTTTCATTGTTTGTTACATTTAATTTGCTGAATTATGAAATGGGAAGGGTTATTTCTCAAGAGTAATCTAAGCTTTATGTACCCATGAATGTTAATTTTCTACCCAGATATCCTCCACAGGAGTTTCCTTCTTGAAAGTTAGTTGGAGACATTGGTCATGAGGATTCTTTCATATTGTGAGATGGGCTAACCAGAGTTAATCCCAAAAAAGCACAATATGAAATTTTATTACTAGTAATGGGAAAATTCATAAACAATGATGATAATTAAAGCTAACATTTATTGAGTGCTTACCATGTGCCAGCACAGTTCTAAGCACTTTATACATTAACTCCTTTAAATGATCATTCTTTGTACTCCATTTTAGAAGAAGCCTGAGAAGATGATGAGCAGATAGAGAGGCAACAAGACTTGCATCCATCTCCAATAAAGTACAGACTGAGGAAAAAAGCAGTGAATATAAGAAAATTGGAAAAATACTTCCTCTGATCTCAGACTTTACACCTTTTAAGGCAACACCTTTATCAACTTACCTAGAAAGAGTTTGAAACAATTTAGATTTAATCATGAGGAAAGTTGTGTAGGAAAGAATCATCAATTTACTTAGTTTGGAAATCCTGCCACAGCTTATTCTTTATGATAGTAACCCCCTTTGAGTGTAAATCAGTGTGGAAATGCCTTCAATTAAAAAAAATTTGAAACCCGTCTGATACCAGAGCGTTCATACTGGAGAGAAACCTATGAATGTACTGAATGTGGGAAAACTTTCACTCACATATCACCCTTCATTAAATGTCGAAGTCAGGCTGGAGCGAAACCCTGTGCTTCTAAGGAATATTGAAAAGCCTTTAGCTAGATGACAGATTTCATTGAGTAGAAGAAAATTCACCTGGAGAGAAACCAGTGACAGTAACAAAACGTCACTGAGTAGTGGAAAATTTATACTTGGAGAGAAAGCTTTGAATGTACTGAGTATGGTAAAATTTTCTCTCAAACTTTAATCCTTACCCTACAATTGAAAAGGTCATACACAAAGAACTCCTACAGATGTAAGAAATGTGGAAATACCTTCAGCCTAAAGTAAATCCTCATTCATCAAGAAATTCATACTGGAGAGAAACCTTGTGAATGTGGGAAAGCTTCCATTCAGATGTCACACCTCAGTCAGCAGAGAATTTGTAGTGGGGGAAACCCCTTTGCCTGTAAGGTATGTGGGAAAGTCTTCAGCCACAAATCAAATCTCACAGAGCATGAGCATTTTCATAATAGAGAGAAACCTTTTGAATGTAATGAATGTGGGAAAGCCTTCAGCCAAAAGCAGTATGTCATTAAACATCAGAACACCCATACTGGAGAGAAGCTCTTTGAATGTAATGAATGTGGAAAATCCTTCAGCCAGAAGGAAAACCTCCTTACGCATCAGAAAATTCACACTGGAGAGAAACCTTTTGAGTGTAAGGATTGTGGGAAAGCTTTCATTCAGAAATCAAACCTCATCAGACACCAGAGAACCCACACAGGAGAGAAGCCCTTTGTATGTAAGGAGTGTGGGAAAACCTTCAGTGGCAAATCAAATCTTACTGAGCATGAGAAAATTCATATTGGAGAAAAACCGTTTAAATGTAGTGAATGTGGAACAGCTTTTGGCCAGAAGAAGTACCTCATAAAACATCAAAACATTCACACTGGAGAGAAACCGTATGAATGTAATGAATGTGGAAAAGCCTTCTCTCAACGAACGTCACTTATTGTACATGTGAGAATTCATTCAGGTGATAAACCTTATGAATGCAATGTATGTGGAAAAGCCTTCTCTCAAAGCTCATCTCTTACCGTGCATGTGAGAAGCCATACAGGGGAGAAACCCTATGGTTGTAATGAATGTGGGAAAGCTTTCTCTCAGTTCTCAACCCTTGCTCTGCATTTGAGAATACACACAGGTAAGAAGCCTTATCAATGTAGTGAATGTGGGAAGGCCT
The DNA here is from genome assembly GCF_021613505.1 of Equus quagga. NCBI lineage: Eukaryota > Metazoa > Chordata > Mammalia > Perissodactyla > Equidae > Equus > Equus quagga. The sequence continues at coordinate 100,676,846 of NC_060279.1, read as the reverse complement.
TTAGCCAGAAGTCTCACCACATTAGACATCAGAAAATTCATACTCATTAAAAGCCCTGTGAATACCTTGAAAATGGGAAAGCATTCATCAGGAATTTACACCTCCTAGCACACCAGAAATAATTGTTCTGAAGGAAAGCATCACAATGAGGGAAAGAAAAGCTAAAAACTTATGGGACACCATGCCGAGAAGGACATTTGTATGATAAAAATCCTGTGCTCAACGAAAAAACCTCCAGCAAAGGTAATGCTGAATCTTAAGACACATTACCACTAAAATTGGGAATGGAAAACATGCTTATTGCTATCTGCGTAGATCTGGAGATCTTCAGTGTAATAAAAAGAAGTCATGAGTTTTGGAAAGGAAGAGACTTTTATAATATTGCTTTAGCAGAACAGAAGAGATTCTGGAAACACCTATGCATTTATTAAAATTTAGAATATGATAGAAATGGCATCAGGAGGTGAGAAGATAATGGGACTATTTAACAAATGATTTGGAGGTATTTTGTTCTCCAAGGAAAAAAAATAGACCATGAACTATATGCAAAGGTAAGATCTAAAGGGATTAGAAGCAGGACTATGACAAAGCTATATATACTAAAATTATGACCTTGGGAGTAGGGAAACATTCCTGACAACAAAAATCCCTAGCAATTCTCTGAGTTTCTATGCTCAGGAAATATATACCAGGCTATATACTGTGGCATGATTTGTAGTAGCCATAAATTGGAAACAACTTAAATGCCCATCAGGAACAAAATGGAAAACAACTTATGATGGAATACTGTATATCTGTAAAATGTAACAAATGAGATCTACATGTATTACAGAGAAGGATCTCAAAAATTAAGTTGAGGGGGGAAAATGAAGTTGCAGAATGACACATATAGTACGATGACATTTTTGTAAATTTAAATTAAAACTTCTTTCACAAAATTCAGTACTATATATTGGTAATGGATACATATATGTATGTATGTTTTTAAAATGTTTTTGAAGTGGGTTGGAAGGATACAGACCAAACTCTTGATAGTGGTTGCCTGTGAAGAGTGGAGTGGGGAATGAATGGGGAGGGTTAGGGTAGGGATTCATTAAAGGGGACTTCAGTTTTATATATAAACATTCATTTCTCTTAAAAATGAAAAAGACTGCAAGTAAATATATCAAAATGTTGGATAATTCTGGGTTATGGTATATGGATATCTTGTCTTATTTTTTGTACTTTTCTGTATTTTTAAATTTTCTCATAATTGATAAGAATGGGGGTGAGGATGGGAACACTGTACCTATAGAAATCATGTTCTAATGGATTCATTCCCAATCAAATACTAAACTTTTTATAGAAAATATTTCTAAAATTTTATCAATGATGAGTTGATGGACTTGCTCTCTATGTAATATGAAATAATCTATTTTATTAAAATTAAAAATGACAGCATAATCCAAATCTGTTTTATTTTTACGTGTTATAGTGTAGACTATATGGTCCATATCTTCACATTTCTAACATTATTTTGCAACATATTGTTTGAGCTTAGACATTTTTGAGAACTTTAGTTAAATACAGATACATGCACATACTTCATATAAACAGAGTTTGAAATTTCAGTTTTCTGGTCCTGTGAATTTCCATAGGAATAGCATGGGTTTTAAACATGTTTTTGATTTTTTCATTTTTAAAGAGAAAATCGTTCAAGTTCTCAGAACTTCCCCCAATTCGAGTTAAATGCCAACACTTGGATCTCACCTGTAGCCTATTGCATGTCTCCGATTGCTTAGACAGACACTTTTTTTTGTTGTTTTTTCTCCCAACATTATTGAGGTGTAATTGACAAAATTGTACAGTATTTCAAGTGTACAACATGATGATTTGATATATGTATACATTGTGAAGGGATTGTCCCCATTGAGTTACTGTTAGTTTCTTTTACAGAGGTGGAAAGGATGGGATGGGTATGATGAGAAAAGTGGTTCAGACCCTCGGCAGAATTCGATTGTGAAAACCAGTCCTTCCTAAAGATATTTTTTGTCTGGTCCCTCATCACAGTGTAACTTGATATAACTACTATTATTAAAGGTTTTCTTAAATAATGGTGAACATCAGCAATACAACATTTGAGGTTGATTTCAAAACCTTTTAAAAAAGCTCTTAATCTCAGTTAAATGCCACGTTACTCTGTATCTTTTATTAGTCTTTTTGGAGGAATGACCATGACTTATATACTGAAATATCCACATGAATCTTAGTCCTTCCTAACATGAAGTCCCCACCCCTCTTTTTTTTAAAGATTTTATTTCTCCTTTTTCTCCCCAAAGCCCCCTGGTACATAGTTGTATGTTTTAGTTGTGGGTCCTTCTGGTTTTGACATTTGGGATGCCGCCTCAACATGGCCTGATGAGCGGTGCCATGTCTGCGCCCAGGATCCCAACTGGTGAAACCCTGGGCCGCCAAAGCAGAGCGCAGGAAGTTAACCACTCAGCCACAGGGCTACCCCCCCCCCCCCCCCACCACTTTTTTAAAAAGGGTGTTATGTACTAAACCTACTGAGGAACAGCACCAAATTTTTGTACACCATTTAAAAATTGCCTCCATTTGTTACTCTTAGTACGGAGAAACATTCTATATAAAGATTTTAGGCATAAGACATGTTTTCCTAAACTACTTTTTTTTCCCTTAATCTCTCATGCTTCATGTAGCTCTTCTACCTCTGCTTGTGTGTTTGTGCAGCTTCAGAGTCAGCAGAGTAAATGACAATCCTGAGGCTAAGACAAAACCAGGAGAATATCTTAATGTGTCTATTTGCCATGGCCTAGGACCCCCTCCCCCACCCAGCAATACTCATTGTGTTGGCTCATAGAAGAAAGTTGAATCTGTAGTTCAGAATTACTGTTTTACTCATGTCAGGAGGCAGATGATCTGAACTCTCTAAGTACATGTATTTTACTCCATCCTAATTCATAGAGTGTAGATATAAATGACTTGACGGTTGGACACCTGAATCCTCATTAGTCAAGATTTATAAGAGAAATCTTGGTTAATTCCACATTGCCTGTATACATATTAACTGCTATCTTATATAATTTCAAACCATGTGAAGGACCACAAAACATCCTCCTTTATTCTTACCCTCAGCCTAACAAAACCCCTAAAATGTCCTAATTTTCAGTCATAACCTTGCATCTACTGTTAGGTATTCCTTAGTTGTGTGTGTAGGCAATACCATCTCTTGGCTTTGCTTGCGTAAGTATTTCACATTTAAGGTCTTCTGTGTTTAAGATACTATGAACAACATAAACTATTATGAAAACCCTGGCTTCGTAATTTTACTGTTTACGTTCACTGACAAATAACAAGGTTAAGCATGATTTTGTCATATAAGGCAATAACCGGGCATTTGTTTGGCTCTACTTTTTTTCCCCCAAAGTATTTTCATCTAAATCAGTGGTTCTTAAACTTGAGTATACATAGAATCTCCTAGAGGGCTTGTTGCTGAGCCCCACCTCCAGAGTTCCTGATGCAGTAAATTTGGAGCGGGGGTTGCGAATTTGTATTTCTAACAAGTTCCCAGGTGATGCTGTTGTGCCAGGGACCACACTTTGAGAACTGATCTAAACATTTTTATCCAGAACAGCTCTCTGGTAGATGACAGTATGCATATTATTTCTCTATTTTAATATCTAGAAAAAATGAGAGATGAGCAGCAAACTCAGTGTTTTACATCTACTTAGTGGTAGAGCTAAGACTATGAAGCAAGTTATGGCTTTTATAATATTTCAGTGTAATAGATGGGAGAGAATGTTCTTGTGAACTTTTTTGACGAATATTCGGCTATTGCCTATTACATGCCAGACATTAGATAAATGGTGACCATCAAGACAACATGCTCGTGCCCTCTTGAGATCTTACTACTACTTTTGCATCTGGTGGGGGGAAGCATTAAGTTTTTTGTTTTGTGATAAACGTAATGAAAAAATAATGCACTAATAGGAAAGAATGTTGCGAGATGTAGTTGAAGATACAGGCATGGAGCATATGCTGTAAGGGTCACAGGCCTTTGTGTCAAAGGCTTGGATTTTCATTTTTTTAAGATTGGCACCTGAGCTAACATCTGTTGCCCATCTTTTTTTTTTCTCTCCCTTCTCCCCAAAGCCCTCCAGTACGTAGTTGCATATTCTAGTTGTAGTCCTGGCTCTGGCTGTGTGGGACGCCACCTCAGCATGGCTTGATCAGCAGTGCTAGGTCTGCACCCAGGATGTGAACCGGCAAAACCCAAGGCTGCTGAAGTGGAGTGCGTGAACTTAACCACTCGGCCACAGGGCTGGCCCCTTGGAATTTATTCTTAAGGTGTTATGAGAATTTGCCAAAGGAGACTTGAGTATGGCAGTGACATGTCTGACATTTTGACAAGGTCGCTTGATGCTCTGTGAAGAGTGGATTGAAATGGGAGCAAGAGTAGAGGCAGGGCGACCATTTTAGGGGCTGCATAATTACTGAAGCAAGATGATAGAGGTTAGGACAGAGGAGTTGCATTGGAGATGGATGGAAATGGATAGGTCTGAGATTTATTTGGAGGTGAGCTGACAGGACTTACTGAGGTGCGTGATAACAAGGGAAGACGTTAAATTCAGTGCCAACTTTTTAAACTAGAACTGGGTAATGAAGATGTTAGGTGGCTATGGAGAATCAGTTTGGGAGGGAATAAAATCAAGTTGGTTTTGGATACGTTAGGTGTGAAAAGCTTGTTTGACACTAAGTGGAAATCAGGGGACAGCTCAGTAACTTCAGCCTTCAGATAGTATTCAAGATGGGTGATAGGATAAGATCACTTAGGCAAAGTATAAATATAGAGAAAACAAGAAAGCCTAGGTTTCTGCCTCGGCACTCTTCCAACATTTAGATGTCATGCAGAGGAAGGAAAAGTAGCCAGTCTCCTATGCTAACGAGGCAGGAGGATATCTAATCTAGAGTGTGGTGTCTTAGAAGTCAGGAGAGCCATGTGGTTCAAGATAGAGCCAGTCATACTGGTGATTGCTACTATAAAATTGAATAAGATGAATACAGTGTCCTTTAGATTTGGCAAAATGTAGGCCATTGTAGGTCTTTGTGGTGCTCTGCTGGGGTCATAAACCAGATTGGAGCAGCATAGGGTAGATTGATGAGAGCACGGCTCTGCTGTCAACCTGCCTGGTTTTGAAGTCTTGTCCTGCCGTTTTTGAGGCTTTCTGCAAGTTCTGTAACATTGTGCCTCAGTTGCCTTATCCGATGCATCATCTTCTCATAGACTTGTGAGGATTAAGTAATAATTCACATTAAAACCATCTTTGAACAGTACTCAGCACCTAATAAATGATCAATAAATGTTTATCATCATTAGATTGAATTAAAGACTGAACATAAAGATAGGAAGAGGTGATAGCAAGTGTAGACTACTCTTGAAATGTTTTGCTGGAAGCCCAGAGGTGAGTCAGTTTGAGGGAGATGTGAAATTAAAGAAGGAATTTTCAGTTCTTCGGTTTGTTAGTAGATGGAAGATACAGGGTTTATTTGTAAACTGATGGCCCAGTAAGATAACTTCAGGACAGAAGTTTTTGAGAGGCCAAGAGAAGATGAGCTGTTGCATAGATGACCAGTTAGTGGTTGATAGGAACTAGGTTACTTTCTCTGTGAGCAGGAGGGAAGAGAGGATATAGGTGTCAATGGAAACAGATCTGAGAATTTGGTGATGGGGAGAATAAAAGGAGCCCCTATGGTTAATCGTATTTTCTCAATGAAGCATCAGATGAAGTTTTTGGTTAGAATAAAAGAAGAGGAGGGAGTGTGTAAGATTTGAGGAGGTAGAAGTTTTTTTTTTTTTTCAGTAAAAATTCCTTTTTCCTCATGAGGCAACTCTCATTTCAGACATCCTGAAGATGTGTACAATTTGAACTGCAGGCCCTGGGGATTTTGTGGAGTTGACTTAGAAGATTCTAATGGTGGCTTTTCTCCAATTGTTATTTTCTACCCTAAGATGACTATCAGACTTAAGAGCTTTTTGTTGACATCTTACCACATAAAAGGAAATTTTGAGAGTATGTTATTGAGTAAAAGTTCATTATGAGATTATTATCCTACAGAAGTGAAGATAAAATGCAGATGGTCGGAATAGTGAACTGTGAAGCAAGTCTGCATTAGCTGGGTAGAATTAATTAGTATATGGATCCAGGGAATTCCTGGCTAGTCTACATCAGGAATCTTGTAAAAAATAAGTTGATAGGTAAAACAGGAGAAAATACTGGAGACCAGACTAAAATATACCCAGGGTTAAATATTTATGCAAAAGAATTTTTAATATAAATATTTTGATTAAGAATAGTGACTAAAACAATGATAATGTCTACTTGTGGAGTTAACACAAGGACTAAAGTTTTGAGAAGCAAATTTTCTTAGCAAGTTCTTGGGGTAAAGCATTCTAAAATCCTTTTATTTTGGAAGGATGGCAGATGTATTAAGTGTACACGTTAAAATAACCAGGGTAGCTGCTAAAAAGAGGGAGGGGGCAGGGAGAGAGAGAACTTCCAAACTAGAAGAAAATGATGGAGTGAGTTAAAAAACAACCCAAAGAAAGGCGGGAAAATGAGGAGGAAACAAAAACAAAAAACAGAAAAAGTGAGATAAATAGAAACCACAAAATGAATTTATTTTAGAAATAGATCTAAGTACATCATTAATCTCAATAAATGTAAATGGGCTCAAATTTTCAGTTAAAATCAAAGCTTGTGAAATATGATTTTTTTTTAAAGCAGCTATATGCTATTTACAACAGACATGTCTAAAAAGATAAGGACACACATGAAAAATACACAAAAAGATATACTAGGCACATTGTATCCAAGAGAAAGCTGTTTTATTTAATACCAGACAAAATAGTCTTTAAGGCAAACACATTGCTAGAGATAAAGTTCCTAGAGAATGGTAAAAATGTCAACTCACCAGGTGAATGAATGATTCTAATCTTAAATATTCCTAAATAATATAGCCTGAATATAAAGAATGAATATAAAGCAAAAATTAAAAACCGGAGAGAGAAATTGACAAATTCACAGATATTTTAAAACTATCTGGAGCAAGCCAATTCAGGGTAAATTTATGATCATTTTTATCATTTTTTAATCTCTTGTTCTTAAATGCCTAAAAAGATGAGAGAGTTCTTTGGAAGAGAGGGGAGCTGGGCCCCAAATTGTGTCATGGCCTTAACCTGGCTCTTTCTACTCGGGGCTCCGTTTCCTCACTCATCAGTTATGGATGATCATTTAGGCCTGGCCTTCTCATAGGGCTCTCAGTAAGTTGGAAGGCTCACACCCCTCTCGAGAACCTTTTCACCTAAAAGTGTCTTCAAGCAGGAATCTGTCTCTTTCTCTCCCCTAACTGGGGAGTGCCAAGAAGCGTGAACAGAGTGGAGTGGGAAAGCCAGGTGGCACATACTGTATTACTCTCAGATCACTTTTTCCACTGCCTGTACATGTTTTTCGAGTGCAATAAAAATATGTAATTTCCTAGAATATGATAAGGAAACCAACAAAACAAGATGTAAAATAAGTAACAATTGCTAGACAAGATCCCCTTTCTGTACACATTCAGAATACAATATGAGGAAGGACAGTTAGCAAAGGTTAAAGTGATCATCCTGAATAGCTGGAATTATGGATGATTTTTTTTTTTTCTTTATTCTCTCTTTAAAATAATTTACCTGTATTATGTAATAAAAGTGAACAACAAAGGCCCATTTATTGCATTCCTTATAGAATTCCTGCTTGGCCAACGTGGAGTCCTGCTGGAATAAGTTTGGTGGTATTTGAGCTTTCAAATCTTATTGCAGAAATGAAACTGATACATAGTTTCCCTCTTGAAGTTTATATTACACGTATGTTCTCATTCATTACATTCCCTATCATTGTGAAAGTGTATGTGAGAAGAGGAGGACTGGCCAACCGGGTAAGTTTTCCACGCAGATAATGATAAAGGAATTAGAGAGAAAATTCAAAAACTGGTATTGAAGTTTTCACTGAATGAGGAGAGTGTTTTTCCCTAGGGCTGCCATAGCAGAATACCACAAAACTTAAAACAAGCCACTAAGTGTTTTGTTAATGGGCCACCAATTTTGTGGTATTTTGCTCTCCTCACAGTTCTGGAGGCTAGGAGTCCAAAGCCTGTAGGTACGATCAGGGCCATGCTACCTCTGAAAGCTCTAGGGAAGACTCCTTCCTTGCCTCTTACAATTTTTGTGACCCCAGGCATTCCTTGGCTTGTAGTTGCATGCTCCAGTCTCTTCACATGGCCCTCTTCCCCTTGTCTCCTCGGTCTTTGTCTCCAAACTTCCTCCTCCTATTGGATTTAGGGCCTACCCTAATCCAGTATGATCTCATCTTAACTTGATTACATCTGCAAAGACCCTGTTTCCAAATAAAGTCACATTCACAGGTACCAGGGTTAGGACATAAACGTATCTTTTTGGGAGACAATCCAGCCCACAACCTGGAAATCAGTAAACCCAGCTCAAACAGCAGTTTCTGTGCAAATAATCTTAGATACATAAGTCCTTAAAATTATCAGCATGAGTTTGAGCAAATCTAGCTGAAATACTACAGATTCTTTAAAAAACAAAAAAACCTTAGATCCATGAGTTCTTCCTGAAACTATATTCCTAGAATGAGTTTTGAGCAAGTTACAGTAGTTCAAAGTATAGGAAAGGGTATGAGCATATGACAGCTCTTCTGGAAGGACTTTTACACGGGGATAAGGGACACAAATGTGTAGGCAATAAAAAACATCCTCCCTTTTTCTGAGATCCATGGCATGCGAATAGTGCAAAATGAGCAACATCAACTTTAGAGGACTATGGGGGAAGAGAAATCCTTAAAGCATGGCTAAGTTAAGGCAGAAAGTGGAGGTAGAACCTTTAGTGTTGAGGTTTAATAGATTCGCAGTGTTTGTAATTTGGTTGTCATTTCCAGGGGCAAAATGAACTAAGCACAAACAGTAGTAGAAGGGAAGTGTGTGTGAGGATGGTTGAGTAGTGGCTGTGCTGACAGGACTGAAAAGGGCTGCAGAGGCCTCATGGTTGTTTGGCTTTCGGGTGTGGTCCCTGGACTACTGTAGACACACATCCATCAACTGAAAAATCACCTGTAACCAGAACCAGTTTTTATTTTTCCTAACTTCATTTTGTTGAAATGGTTAAATGTCTGGTTGCCTGGGTTCCTGAGATAATTGAAGGATTCCAGTCTGATAGATAATCCAGGAAGGAAATGGCAAGAGAAGCAACTTTTTTGAGATAGAGCCATAAACATTGCATAACATGCAATCTCCATTTATCTCACGGAGAAATATAAAAGATAATTTTGGTTATCTCATTGCCATACTAAGAATAAATGTCTATCATTCTTCAAATCTTGTAAAGAACAAGCTAAGCTCCTCACATCAATATTCAATGTCTTTCATATTTTGTTCACTTCCTACATTTTTAGTTTCATCTATCACTAATTTAGAGCGTGTACTTTATATATCAACTAAAAATAGATTGCTTGATGGTCCCAGAACTTGCTTTGCACTTTTCCACATTAGCAACTTTTCTTCTGCTTGGAATGTCCATCCACTATAATTCTCAATTACCAGCTATCAAAATGTATTCATCATCAAAGGCAGAGATCAGCTATTACTCTTCCGTTTAGCCTTTCCTCTTCCTCTCTGCCTTTGTCCACTCAGGAATCATAGGTTTCTGAATAATAACTACCAGTAACTGAGTCTTTAATATTTGCCAGACACTGTTCTAAAGACTTTATAATGTGTCACTATTCACATCAAGTCTATGCAGTGTAGTCACTCATTTCCATTTTACAAATGAGGAAATAGAATATAATTAACCATACATTTTCATTTTGCCAAAGAAATAGAAATTTACATAGCTAGTAATTAACCATTAATTCTCAAACTATTATTGTAATTGTACATCTTTAGAGATTGATGGGAAGCTAAAGACTTTATTCCAATCTCATTATTTTATAAGTGAACAAACTGAGGCCAATAAAATGTACCAGTTTGACTCAGGAACTATAATTAGCAGAACAGATATGGCAGAGTACCATATCTGGTACTCTGTTAATCTTAATGGTTAATCTTAACGTCTCGATAAATCATCACAGGACCGAGAAAAATAGATTGAAATTATGAGAAAGGGAAAAGCATAAAAAATAGATCTAGAATATCCTCTATATGCACAATAGACATTTAAAAGGGCACAAAAAGAACAGATGTACAAGGTAGAAGTAATTTAAAAATAATAGAAGAGGGACTTCTGCCTCAGGGAAGATTGAGTAGACGTACTTTTCCTTTTCTCTTGCTAAGGACAAATAAAACCCTAAGTACAAAGAAAACAAATATAAGACTTTGAAAGATGGGAAAAGAAAACAGGGTTGGGACCATGGTACCTAAGGAATAACATGGTGGTGAGTTCCCTGGGTTTTCTTTTTGCCACATATATCCCAGACTTGGAACTGAAGAAGCTGGCAACCCTGAAATGCCAATTGGTGTAAACAGAAGGAAAAAAAAGAAAAACGAAAAAAACAACAAAAGTTTGCTCTCTCTAACCAAAGAACAAGGAAAGGAGCAACGTAGTCGGACCAAAAACTTTTAGACAATAACTGCTCTTCTCCAGCAAAACATCACAGAAAAAACTGGTCCCGCCCGTACCAGCAAAGGCTATTTGGGGAGCCTAGATTTCTGCCCTTGCCAGGCTATAAAAAGGTGCTCAAACCCAACCTCCCCATTCACAGAGGCGGTATGAGAAAAGGACCAGTAGGGAGCTGGGACTTTCATTCCCACTGGGTAATTATGAGACAGCATCCCTGCCCCTCCCCCCGCCACCACCCATGGTGTCTGTGTAGACCATTTAGGGGGCTGGGATTTCTACCCCCACCCAGCAGTAATGAGGCACCGCACCCCTCAACCTCTGTACTGCGTGGTGTCGGAGAGACCTACAGGAAAGTCAGGACTTTCACCACTGCCCAGTGATAGGGAGGCCACACACACCGCTGTAGTCTGAGTGGAGACCACCTGGGAAGCAGTAATAATACAGTCTTATCCATTCCAGCCAGGGTGGTTCCCCGTGGATGCCTAACGGGGAGCTGGAACTTCCATCCTTGCTCAGCAATAACAAGGAGGCCTTCCCCTTGGGTGTCAAAGAAGGCTGAGTGGCGAACCTAGACTTCTACCCACATCTGGCAGAAACAAGGTAGTGTCTCTGCTCTCTCAGCCATAATGGTGTCAGAGGAAGCCAGTTAAACAGAAGGTTTAAATAAGATGTAGTCTCATAATATAATGCCCAAAATGTCCATGTTTCAATAGAAAATCACTCATGATACCCAAACAGGAAAATCTCAACTTGAATAAAGATCAGTAGATGTTTTATTGTGAACCTAAAACTGTTCTAAAGAATGAAGTCTATTAAAAATATTAATAGATGCCAACAGATGACACATGTTAGAATGATGTGACAAAGATTGTAAACCAGCCATCATAAATATGCTTCAATGAGCAACTGCAAACACATTTGAAGCAAATGAAAAACAGAAAGTTTCAGCAAGAAATAGAAGACGTAAGAACCAAATGGGAATTTTAGAATTGAAAAATACAATAACTACAATTTAAAAAAAACCTCAACAGATGGGCTCAACAGCAGTATGGAAGGTACAGAGGAAAGATTCCGTAAATTTGAAGACAGCCAATAGAAATTATTCAGTCTGACAGCAGAAAGAAAATAGACTGAAAACAAAAACAGAGCCTCAGAGACCTGTGAGATGATAAGAAGGGATCTAGTATTCATGTCATAGGAGTCCCACAGCGAGGGTAAAAAGAAGGGCAGGGCTAAATAAGTAGTTGAAGAAAATGTCCCCAATATGGCAAAAGATGTAAGAAGATTCAAGAAGCTGAGCAAAATCCAAACAGTAAAAACAAAAGAAATCCAAGCCAAGACACATAATCAAACCTCTGAAAACTAAATACAAAGAAAAAATCTTGAAAGCAGTGAGAGAAATGACACCTCACCCATAGGAGGAAAACAGTTGAAGGACAGCAGATTTCTCATCACAAATCATGGAGGAAGTGACAACATTTTTCTGGTGGTGAAAGAACAAATAACTGTTCAACCCAGAATTCTCTACTTAGTGAAAATATCCTTCAAGAATGTCTATTCAAGTAGAGCAATCCTAAATCTGTATGTCCTGAACAACAGAGCTGTGACATACGTAAGTCAAATCTGATAGAAATGGGTGTGATGTCACTGAGAATGGTGGAATAGGGAGCTCCATGGATCTATCCCTTCACTGAAACAATGATTAAGCTGGCAAAAATGGTCAGAATCAACTTTTTCAGAACTCTAGAATCTAATGTAAAAATTATAACAAACCAGGGGAGTGCTTAATGAAGAGAAAAGCTGCTAAATTTCGGTAAGGAATTGTGGCATTTTTGCTTACCTACCTATGATCCCCCAGCTCAGAGATGGCTGTGGGTGTGGTGGCCTGCATTCCTGGTGCAGCTTGTTGGTGTCATAGTGGGCAATACAGACCTTGTTCTCAAAGAATTGTGTGTGTTGTGACCTGTCTGGCGACTCCCTGAGTGGATAGGCACCTTTGTTTCTTTGCTTCCCTCTCAGAGCTATCTAAGGGCTGGAGTGGCCTCCTAAGAGGCTTTTGTCAAAAGCATTTAAAAGCTTGTACTATCCACAGCCGCCTGTGACAAGAAATAGTAGAGCAAGCAGCAGACAGATGGAAAAACCTAGAAGGAAGAGACTGGGAAAAAGATATATTTCAAAATTTACTACAAAGCTACAGTAATAAAAACAATGTGTTACTGGAATAATGATAGAGACATAGATCAATGGAATAGAGTCCCCAAATAAACCCATACATCCATGGTCAATTGATATTTGACCAGAGTGTGAAAGCCATTCAATGGGAAAGAATAGTCTGTTAAGCAAATGGTGCTGGGAAAATCAATGCAAAAAAAAGTAGTTGGACCTTTACCTCATACCACATAAAAAAATTAACTCGAAATGGATCAAAGACCTAAACATAAGAGCTAAAACCATAAAACTCAGAAGAAAACATAAGGGTAGATCTTCATGACTTTGGATTTGGCAATGATTTCTTAGATATGACACCAAAAAACACAAGCGAAAAAAGAAAAACCTAAATTGGACATCAAAATCGAAAACTTTTGTGCATCAAAGGACACCATAAAGAAAGTGAAAAAACAACATACAGAATGAAAAAAATATTTGCAAATCATATATCTGATAAGGGTTTAGTATCTAGAATATATAAAAAAACTCTTACAACTCAACAACAAAAAGACAACCCAATAAGAAATGGGCAAGTAGCTTAGAAGCCTTTTTCTTCAAAGAATACATACAAATGTTCAACAAGCACATGACAAGATGTTCAACATCGCTAATCTTTAGGGAGATACAAATCAAAACCACAACAAGGGTGCTGGCTCCGTGGATGAGTGGTTAAGTTTGTGCACTCTGCTTTGGCAGCCTGGGGTTTGCTGGTTCAGATCATGGGTGCGGACCTACACACCACTCCTCAAGCCATGCTGTGGTGGCATGACTTACAGTAGGATATAGAACTATGTACTGGGGCTTTGAGGAGAAAAAAAAAAAAAAGGAAGATTGGCGACAGATGTTAGCTGAGGGCTAATCTTAAAAAAAAAAAAAAAACACAATGAGATACCACTTCACATCCACTAGGGTGGCAATAGCCAAAACAATGGAAAATAACAAGTGTCGTCAAGCATGTAGAGAAATTGGAACCCTCATACATTGTAGGAGGGAATTTAAAATGGTGCAGCTGCTATGGAAAAACTATCAAATAAGTTAAACATAGTATTACCATATGACCCAGACACTCTACTCCTAGGGATATAACAAAGAATTGAAAACATGTGTTTAAACAAAAACTTGTATAAGAATGTTCATAGCAGCGGTTTTCACAATAGCCAAAAGCCAATCAATCACCTGACGAATGTATAAACAGAAGGTGGTATATCCATCAGACAATGGGATAATACTGTCTTAAAAAGGAATGAAATACTGATACATGTTACATCATTAATGAACATGAAAAACATTATGTTCAGTGAAAGATGTCAGACACAAAAGGTCCCATATTGTATGATTTATTTTATATGAAATATTCAGAATAGGTAAATCCATTTAGAAAGCAGATAGCCAGGTGCTGGGGGAGGGAGAATGGTACATGACTACTTAATAGGTATGGAGTTTCCTTTTGGGGTGATGAAAATGTTTTGAAACTAGCTAGGTACAGGTGTTTTTTGCATAATATGAAAGTACTAAATGCTATGGAATTATACATGTTAAAATGGCTAATTTTATGTAAATGAGACTGCTATCAAAAGCAACATGTGTTTTAAAATCCAATCTAACAATCTCTGTCTTTTATCCTTTGTTTTGTTATGTTCAGGCTATTTACATTTAATGTAATTATAGATGTGGTTAAATTTGTTTATAATTTTATTTCTTTTCTTTTTTTACCTTCTTTTTTTCTTTTTTCTGTTCCCCCTCCATTCCTTCCTTTGGATTAGTTGTATATATATTTTTGTTTTTTATTGAATAAATTTGACATGTAACATTGTGTAAGTTTAAGGTGTACAGTGTGTTACTTTGATACATTTATATCTTGTAATATGATTGCTCATGTGACATTTATCACATTACATAATTATTGTACAATATTATTGTCTATATTCATCATATTGTGCATTAGATCTCTATTGCTCATTTACTACTCATTATAAGTTTGTACCCTTAAACACAATCACTCTTATCTCCTCCCCCCACCTCTTGATAACCACCATTTTACTCTCTGTTTTTTCACAGGTTTAACTATTTTAGATTCCACATATAAGTGATATCATACAGTACTTGTCTTTCTCTGACTTACCTTGCTTAGCATAATATGCTCAAGGTCCATCCATGTTGTCACAAATGGGAGGATATACTCCTTTCTCATGGCTGTATAATATTCCATTGTGTATACGTACCACATCTTTTTTATCCATTCATCCACTGATAGGCATTTGAGTTGTTTCCAGACCTTCGCTTTTGTGCATAATGCTGCAATAAACATGGGAGTGCATATATCTCATCAAAATCCTGTTTTCATTTCCTTTGTGTGTATACCCAGAAGTAGAATTGCTGGATCATATGGTAGACCAATTTTTAATTTTTTGAAGAACTTCCATATTGTTTTCCACAGTGGTTGGACCGATTTACATTCCCATCAACAATGCGTAAGGGTTCCCTTTTCACCCTGCCTTAAGCAGCACCTGTTGTCTCTTGTCTTCTTGATGATAGCCATTTCAACAGATGTGAGGTGATGTCTCATTGTGGTTTTGATTTGCACTTCCCTGATGATTACTTGAGCATCTTTTCATGTGTCTGTTGGCCATTTTGATGTGCTCTTTGGAAAAATGTCTACTTAGTTCTTCTGCCCATTTTTTAATCGGATTGTTCGATTTTGTTATTAAGTTGACTGAGTTCTTAATGTATTTTAGATATTAATCTCTTATCTGATATATAGTTTGCAAAAATTTTTTCCCATTCTGTAGGTTGTCTTTTCATTTTGTTGTTTCTTTTGCTGTGCAGAGCTTTTGAGTTTGATGTAGTCCCATTTGTTGCTTTTAGCTTTTGTTGTTTGTAGTTGTATATTTTTTAATATTCAATTTTATCTCATCTATTGCCCTTTTTTTTTGCTACATCTCTTTGTATTATTTTTTAGTGGTGCTCTGAAGATTATAGTATACTTATCTAAGTGCTCTAAGTCTACTTAGAATTGATATTTTACCACTTTAAGTAAAATGTAGTCTCACAACCATAAAGTCCTTTTATCTTCTCCATTTTATGTTGTAGCTGTTATATCTATATACATTGATAACCCTTAAAGGGATGAGTAACCTTTTGTATTTATCCAGATATCTACCATTGTTGTTGGTCTCCCTTCATTTCTGAAGTTCCAAGTTTCCCATTTCTTTTATTTTTTTTCAGCCTAATGAACTTCCTTTAGCATTTCTTTTAGAGCAAGGATATTGGCAATGAATTCTCTTAGTTTTCCTTCATCCAAGAAGACATTTATTTCACCTTAATTCCTAAGGGATATTCTCACTGGATACAGAATTGTTGATTGGCAGTTCTTTTTACTAGCACTTTCAGAATGTTGGTTCCTTGTCTTCTGGCCTCTATTTTTTTTTCTCATGAGAAGTTCACAACTGATTCATTTTTTCCCTACATGTAATGTGTTATTTTTGTTTGACTGCTTTAAAGTTTTTTCAATACCTTTCTTTTTTTTTTTTTTTTTTTTTTTTTAGCAGTCTGATTATGATGTGCCTGGGCATGATTTTCGTTGAGTTTATTCTATTTGGGGTTCCTAGAGCACCTTGATCTTATAATTTGTGTCTTTCACCAAATTTGGGAAGTTTTTAGCCATCATTTCTTCAAATTTTTTTTCAGCACCTGACTTAGTCTCCTCTCCTTCTGGGACACCAATGACCTGAATGTTAGATCTTTTGATATTGCCCCGTAAGTTCCTGAGGTTTCTGCAAATTCTTTTAAAAAACTTTCACTCTGTTCTTTATGCCCAGTAATTTTCCTTGCTTTGAAATCTAGGTCTGATATTACTGTAGCCATTACAAGCTAAGTTTTATTAGTGTTTTCACGGCATATCTTTTCCTATCCTTTTACCCTTAACCTAGCTATATCATTGTATTTCTGATAGATTTCTTTAGACAACCCATAGTTGGAAAACGATTCTTTCAATATAATCTGAGAAAATCTCCCTTTTATTTGGTGTGTTAAGATCCTTTACATTTAATGTAATTATCGATGAGGTTAGATTTATTAACAAAATAACCATTTTGTTATTTGTTTTATGTTGGCCTCTCTGTGCTTTGTTTTTCTGTTCCCTCTTTCCTGTCTTCTTTTGGATTATCTGAACTGTGACATAGTAAGAAATGTCTATTTGTCTTCTGCCTCTAGTTCCTGACAGAGAGCTTCTAAAATCCTTGTAATTTCCTGAGTGATGGTGGTGATAGGAGCATTTACACAGAGCTCCTAAATGTCTTGGAATTTCCAGGGTGATAGGAGCATTTGTTGTCCTAATGAGTAACTCTCAGTGGGCTCCTGGATAGTTGCAGGATGAGGGCTGGTCGCCAGAAAGAGCAACCTATGATTAGAAGCTTGGAACTTTCAGCCCCACCCTCTCATCCTCCAGGGAGGGGAGAGGGGCTGAAGACCGAGTTAATAATCCAACATGCTTATGTGATGAAGCCTCCATAAAAATCCCTAAACTAGAGGATTTGGAGAGCTTCTGGGTTGGTGAACACGTCCATGTGCTGGCAGGGTGGTCACCCCATTCCACAGGAGCAGAAGCTCTTGCACTCGAGACTTCCAGACTTCACCTTATGTGCCTTTTCATCTGTATCCTTTATAATAAACTGGTAAATATAAGTAAATGTTTTTCTGAGTTTTGTGAGCCATTCCAGCAAATTATCAAACCTGAGGGGGGTTGTGGAAATCCTTGGCTTTGTAGCCAAGTTGCATAGAAATGTGGGTACTCTGGGGACCTAGTACTTGCAACTGGTGTCTGAAGTGAGAGCACTGTTGTGAGACTGAGGCTTTAAACCTGTGGAGTCTGACACTAACTCTGGTTGGTTAGTGTGAGAATTGAATTAAATTATACCTGTTAGTGTCTGGAGAGTTGGAAAATTGATTGGTATGGGGGGAAAACCCCACACACATTTGATATCAGATGTGTTGTGAGTGGAGAAACAGTTTTCCATTAGAATACATTTTAATGTTATGTTTAATTTTAATTTATGTATTACCCTACACTTTAATTATACATTTTAATATTGTCCATCTGGCTCTCTCTCTGTATTTTTTTTAGTGGTTCCTCTAAGTGTTACAATGTACATTCCTATGTTATCACAGTTTACTGGCTTAATATTTAACTACTTCAAATTAAATGTATAAGCCTTAAAAACATGTTTGTCCCATTACCCTCCCTACTTCCTTTTACAGTTATCATATGTATTACATCTGCATACAATGAAAACCCCACCAGACAATGTAATACTTTTTGAACAGTCATACATACTTTAAAGAACTTAAGAAGAGAAAAATAGTCTCGTATAGTTTCCCAGGTATTTACCAATTATGTTGCTCTTCCTTACTCCCTAAAGTGCCAAGTTTCCCCATTCCTTCATTTCTCTTCTACCTTAAGAACTTCCTTTGGCATTTCTTTTAGAGCAGGCTGCTGGCGATGAATTTTCTTGGTGTTCCTTCATCTGAGAATGTCCTTATCTCACCGTAGTTCCTGAAGGATATTTCCACTGGATACGGAGTTATGGACTGACACCTTTTTTTATCAGCACTTTAAACATATTCTTTTCCCTGTCTTCTGGCCTCTAACATTTCCGATAGGAAATCCATGACCATTGGAGTCATTGCTCCCCTATATATAATGTGTTCTTTTTCTTTGGCTGCTTTCAAAACATTTTATCTTTGTTTTTCAGCAGTTTGATAACGATGTGTCTGGGCATGATTTTCTTTGTATTTATCCCGTTTGGGGTTCACTGAGCTCCTTCAACTTGTAAATTTATGTCTTCCACCAAATTTCAGCCATTCTTTTTTTTTGAGGATGATTAGCCCTGAGCTAAAATCTGCTGCCAATCCTCCTCTTTTTGCTGAGGAAGACTGGCCCTGAGCTAACATCTGTGCCCATCTTCCTCTATATGTGGGACGCCTACCACAGCAGGGCTTGACAAGCCATGCGTAGGTCCGCACCTGGGATCCGAACTGAACCAGGGTCACTGAAGTGGAACATGCAAACTTAACCGCTGTGCCACAGGGCTGGCCCCAGCCATTATTTCTTTACATATTTTTTCTGCATCAATTTCTCTCTTCTCAATTTCTGGAACTCAAATGACACAAATTTTTTTTTTTTAAAGATTTTATTTTTTTCCTTTTTCTCCCCAAAGCCCCCCGGTACATAGTTGTGTATTCTTCGTTGTGGGTTCTTCTAGTTGTGGTATGTGGGACGCTGCCTCAGCGTGGTCTGATGAGCAGTGTCATGTCCGCGCCCAGGATTCGAACCAACGAAACACTGGGCCGCCTGCTGTGGAGTGCGCGAACTTAACCACTCGGCCACGGGGCCAGCCCCAAATGACACAAATTTTAGAGCATTTGATATTGTCCCACAAGTTGCTAAGGATCTGTTCATTTTTCTGTTTCCATCTTTTTCTCTCTGTTCTTCAGACTGGATAATTTTTGTTGCTCTACTTTCAAGTTCACGGACTCTTTCCTCTGTTATATCCATTCTGCTATTGAGCCCATCTAATAATTTTTTAATTCCAAGTATTTTATTTTTCAGTTTTAATCTTTCCATTTGGATCTTTTTATAGTGTTTATGTCTCTTTCGAGAAATTCTATATTTCCATTTATTTCAAGAGTGAAATGCAGCATAGTGATAACTGCCTTAAAATCTTTGATAATTCTTACATTTGAGTCATTTTGACTTTGGCATCTGTTGATTTTCTTTTGCCTTGACAGTTGATCACATTTTCCTGGTTCTTTGTATATCAAATAATTTGGGGTTGTATCCTGGACATTTTAAGTATTATTTTCTGAGACTCTGTGTTCTGATAAAATCATCTGGATAATTATTTAAACAAAATTTTTTTAGCAGGCAATATACCCAGTTAGGTTAAGACTGCTCAAGATTGCAAGTTCTTTTAACCTTCTGTGGGCAGTGGATCCAATATCAGCTTAGTTTTCCAAAGCTTTGCCCTGATGCTTGAGGTATGCCCACACATGTGCCACTCTGAGATTAGTCTCGGACTTGTGAGGTGGTTTCTATCATAGTTCAGTTCTCAGAGCTTTTATTATGCTTCTTTGGGTCTGTTCCACTCCTGTTATAGCTCGAGGGTGAGTGTGAGTCTTGTGTCAGTTCATTCAATTAATCAAGGGATCCTCTTTTCTCGGTCTCTCTTCCAGGACTTTCCCCACATTCTGCTACTGCCAGGGGCCTCTTTTGCCAGTCCTCTGGCTAGAAAGAGTGGGTTTCTGTCAAAGTTTTGGCTGTTCCTCCTCCCCTCATGCTGTCACATACTTCACTTTGTGGAGAGGTGGCAAGAGTAGAGAGAGAAAAAAATAACATACCCTTTTTGGATCCCATGGGCCTCTTTTCTTGGTTCTGCTGACAGCTACCATAGTGGCAGTGCAGCCTTTTGACCGGGTAGCCGCAGTCTTAGTGCAAAGTCAGTAGAAAAAAAAGAAGGAAAGAGAAGAAAGGGGAGGGATTTCTCCCCCGCCCCCATGCAGGTGCCTTTTTTTCTAGTCCTCTGGCTAGAAAGAAGGGGTTTCTCTCATAACTTTTGCTATTTTCACCGACTGCACAGTTCTGGGACATGCCCTCCTTCCAGTCAAAGCCAGGAGAAAAGGAGGAAAATACCCCTGTAAACATGCCTCCATATTGTTCATTCGTCATGTTTTTATCTCCTTCCACTTCCGTTTACTATTGTTTACATTTCTGAGTCCTCAGGTAGTACCTTTTGTATTTGGTCCACAGTGTTAAGTAGTAATTAGTGGGAGAGAGACACTGTAACGGGCTTATTCCCTGTTGGCCAGTAGTGGCCGTTTGCCACCCCTGATGCTTTGAAAGTGTCTAGTTATATGCCTTGGAGTGGATCTTTTTCACCCATTGGTGCTTGGTATTCGATAGACTTTCGTCTTGACTCATGTCTGTCAGCTTGGGGAAATTTTCTTGTGTTATTTGATAATTTCACCATTCTATTTTCTCTGTTATCTCTTCTCAGATCTCTATTATTCTATTCACTGGCTAGAAAACTTTTAAAACTCTACTTCTCTTATCATTGGACTTTTTGTTTTATTTCTTTTGAGCGTGTGACCCACAGTCGCAGCTACGGAGCCTCCCTCACTGGGCCCTACAGGAGTAAAGTCACAATACGTACAGAGTCCCAGGGTCTGTCACTAAGGACCCCAGCCTCTCCTTTGCTGCCTCCCTCCGCTCCCCGCCGCCAGAGCCTCCGCCTAGAGCGGGATGCTGCCCCCTCCCTGGACACTCACACCTTTTAGGGGCGCCGACTCGCGCCTAGAGGGCGTGAATGACCCAGCCAACGAAAGAGGCTCAGTTCCGGGGGGCGGGGGGGCTCCGGCCCGGTCCCTAATCGCAGGCCAGGCCGGCTCTGCGCAGGCACAGCCATTGCAACGCGGAGAGGAGTCCCGCCCGGCCCGACTCGGGACTACCTTTCCCAGGGTCCACTGCGCCCCAGGGGCCGCCTGCCCTGGACTACATTTCCCAGGACCCTCCCCTCCTCGAGGCCACCGCCTGCCCCCGTTCGCGGTTGGGCCAACTCTCTGGTTCCCCGGGGAAGGGAGGTCGGGGTGCTCTGAGGCCCCGCAGTGCAGGGCGCCGCCCGCGGCTCTCCGGGCTCTGGGCCACCTCTCCTGGAGGCGCCTGCGTCCGAGGCTGCTCTCTGCCGCAGTCCCTTCGCCTGGGGGTGCAGGGCGGGCGCGGGCTCCCGGGTCGGAGGCGGGAGCTCCGCTCCTGCAGTTCGGCTGTGGAGGGTTCGGCTGAGACCCAGCCGCACCGAACCCACCCGGGAGAGGCGGTCGGCGAGGGAGCCGGGAGCCCGGGGCGGGGGACTCAGGGCTGCGGGGGCCCGAGCCGGCGAAGGCGAGGCGTGTGTGTGCGCGCGCCGGCCGGCTGGGTGACATTGTGCATGATTGTTGCTTTGGGATTGCGTGTGTGGCTGTTTGCGACGACGGGAACGGGGCTTGCGGGGCTGTGTGTGACTCTTGCCCTTGTTACTGAGTGTATGTAGAGGGATTGTCTTTCTAGTCCGGGTTGTGAGTGTGATGGTACGACCGTGAATGTGAATCTGTGTGACTGCGTGTGACCATTCGTCACACTGACGTTACTGACTCTGGTAAGAGTTTGGTGGCGAGGGGAAGTGGAGATGGCCGAGCATATCGTCATTCTGCTGTCTCTGGTATTTATATTGGCTGGATTGTGACAGTGTGATAGTGCTTTTGCGGATCTTTGAGAATGTGGAAACATCGTTTGTGTGGCTGTGTGTCACCATTTGTGTTACTGACTGGGTAGGAATTTGGCTGGGACTGGGGAGCAGCGTGTCGTCATTTCACTGTTTCTAACGGTGGGTTTGTGGCTGTGTGGGGATGCTCTTGTGTCTCTGTGAGGGCAACTGTGAGTGTGGTTACATCGTGTAAGGGATGTAGGAGTTTGGCTAAGAAGCTAGTGGGTGTGGGAGGTTCCTGTCTTCATTTCTGGGTTTCTGGGATCATCTCTTTTGGGGATCTTTGAGACTGTGAGGGAAGTTGTGAACATTTGACCATTGGTCAATTTTTTTTTTATTTTAATTTTTTTGGTGAGGAAGATTGGCCCTAAGCAAGCGCAGACTCAATCACTATGCCACTGGGTAGCCCCTGGTCAATGTTGACTATAGGAATGTAACTGTCAGGGAATGGGTGCATTGTGTGTCTGATTTCCGTGTTTCTGGGATTGGTATTAGTGCCTGTCCCTTGTTTTTCTTTCAGGGCCTATCCCAGGTTTTTACAACAGTGCCTCCATGGGAGCACGTCCTATACAGTTTTTTTTTTTTAAGATTTTATTTTTCCTTTTTCCTCCGAAAGCCCCCTGGTACATAGTTGTGTATTTTCAGTTGTGGGTCCTTCTAGCTGTGGCATGTGGGACGCTGCCTCAGCGTGGCCTGATGAGCAACACCGTGTCCATGCCAAGGATCCGAACCAGCGAAACCCTGGGCCACCGAAGTGGAGCGCCTGAACTTAGCCACTCAGCCACGGGCCCAGCCCCGCTATACAGTTTCCTCTTGGTATGTCCACTCTGTATCCTGTTAGGAGCAGACACAAATTGGACATTATGGGAGTGACGTGCACCCTGAGGCTAACTGTGGGTGCAAGACTTTCTAGGAGCTTGTGACTATGAGTTCTCTGCTACTCCTCTGTCCTCTCACCTTATTGTAACAGGGGCCTCAGTTTCGGAGAAATGGCCCCCAAGTAGGAACATGAGCCCGGAGTGAAGTTTTCAGGTGAAGAGTCCCCATGCCCCATACCAGGTCTCAGAATGAAAGTTAGAATGGAAAGTTTCCCCCAGTTTAGCTCTGGGACAGGAGGAGGAGATGCCCTGCATCCTCTGAATTGCCCTACCTTGGACCCTTGGACTGCAAGCCCCCCCCCCGGCCCCCAGAAACTTGGCGCTTCTCTGATCCTGGAGGGACTGCCCTCCCAGACTCCCTCTGTGGGTCTGTGACAAGTAGGGGAGAAGGATGGAGGCTGTGATCTTTCTTGGTCAGTCTGGGTTGCAAGAAGGGGCCTGTGTTTCACGACTCCTCCCTCTTTCCCTGCTTGTGCCCTTCTCCAAGAAAGGCGCCAGAGGACAAGGAAAAAAACGGTGGACATCTATACACTGTGAGGCGAGTGGCTGTTTTCTTTCTTCCCTGAAAGTCTTGTTTTTCAGAGCACGGGAGTGTTTGTTTTCCTTCTCCTGAGATGTCTTAATCAAGACCTATCCAGTGATCTTTCCTCTCGGTCGTTCCTGCCTGAGGGGATGATGGGAGCTGCAGCGCTGAGCCTGGGCTCTCCAGGTTGCTAGCCACCAGCCATGAGTGGCTTTCGAGCACTTGAAATGTAACTGGTCAGCGTTGAGATGTGCTGTATGTGTAAAATACACTCAGATTTCAAGATTTTCTTACTAGGACAAAAGAATGTAAGATAGCCCTTTAATAATTCTTTTATATTGATTATGTGATGAAATGATATTTGGAAATACTGGATTAAATAAAGTATATTATTAAAATTAATTTTATTTGTTTCATTTTACTTTTTTTTTTTTTTAAAGATTTTATTTTTTCCTTTTTCTCCCCAAAGCCCCCCGGTACATAGTTGTGCATTCTTCGTTGTGGGTTCCTCTAGTTGTGGCATGTGGGACGCTGCCTCAGCGTGGTCCGACGAGCAGTGCCATGTACGCGCCCAGGATTCGAACCCACGAAACACTGGGCCGCCTGCAGCGGAGCGCGCGAACGCAACCACTCGGCCACGGGGCCAGCCCCTCATTTTACTTTTTAAAATATGGCCACAAGAAAATTTAAAAATACGTGTATGGCTTGCGTTATGTTTTTATTGGACAATGCTCAGGTGGACCCGAAGAGTCCAGTTCTGTCCTCTGAGGAAAGAAGCTATATTTCCTTAATATCCTCCAAAGGGAATCTAACCTCAAAAGGTTTAGGGGCTGCCCCGTGGCCGAATGGTTACATTTGCACCCTCTGCTTCTGTGGCCCAGTGTTTGCTCGTTCAGATCCTGGTGCAGACCTAGCCCTGCTCATGAAGCCATGCTGTGGCAGCGTCCCACATAGAGGAACTAGAATGACCTACAACTAGGATAGACAACTATGTATGGGGCTTTGGGGAGAAAAAAAAAAAAGAGGAAGCTTGGCTGTGGATGTTAGCTCAGGGCCAATCTTCTTCACCAAAAAGTGTACTTAAAAAAAAAAAAAGAAGGAAGGAGACTAAATAAGTCTTCTAAAAAAAAAAAAAGAAGATTTAGAATGATTTGTCTAGAATCAAAGACTGTAATACCTGGGAATGACCTTTAATTTTCAATAATTTTACTTCTGGATATTTATTTCATGGATATACTTAGAGATATGCAGAATTCTGTATGTGTAAAGAACTGGTCCAGAGTTCACAGGCAGTAATAGGTAAATCGTCAAGTAAATCATTCTATATCCACATAGTGGAATATGCATCTAATAAAAATTACTATTATAAGGTTTTTCATAATGAAGTGTTTATGATATTCCATTTAAAGACATTATTAATGAGGAATAAACTACTTACGAAATGTTTAGAGTTGCATTAAATCCCATTTTCTAAAGTAATGATTTGTAAGACATTTTATAAAGATTTCCATCCACAGTAAAGATTTGCATGGTATTTTGTAAAGATTCTATCCATAGAATTTTAAAATAAGTAACTCAGTAGAGGACAGAGTGGAACTTACATTTATACTGTTGAACACCAGCTGTGTGCCAGATCCTGTGCTGTCTGTTTTATGTGCACGGTGTCACTGCTTCTGAAATGGCACTCACCTGAATTTTGTTTATTCACAGAACGGTCTGGATATGATAATATTTCTCTGTTCCAAGGAGGCTTTGTCTCTAGCCCGAGACAAAGGGATACTGAAGGGATATTCAGGAACATGTAGGTGTGATTTGATTCGGGCACACTAATTCTCTTCCTGGTCACCTCTTAAGTCACAACATTGTCCCATTTTCTCATAATTTTCCTTTGCTCAGAATGCCTCCCCTCCTTGGATATTGCCCACCTTCATTCTCCTGTATTGAAAATAGTTTAACCGTTCTTTCCTCATATTGAAAATAATATGGGTACATTAAAAAAAATTCAGAAACGTGGGCCATTTTTCTTAAAAAGTATTTACATACTCTTAAAGTTTCTTCCTCAGCTAAGTCTGACACCACCACCTTAATTTAATTATCTAAGTGAATATCTTCAGTAATGGGACAAGTTGGGTATCACCTGATATGATGCACTGAGAACACAGTCTCACTTGTGTGACATTTCTGCCAAAGATGTCTAATCTGAATCTAATCATGAGGAGGTATAAGGCAAAACCAAATTTAAGGTTATTCCACAAAATAACTGGCCCATAATCTTCAAATCATCAAATTCATGAAGGTCAAAGTAATACTGAAAAACTGCTTCAGACTGAAGGAATGAAGGAGACATGACATGATTTTGAACTTCTTTTGCAATCAATGACATTATTGGGACAATTGGCAAAATTCAAATGATTTGTCTAGGCAATCATTATTCAATGTTTCCTGATTTTGAGGGTCGCATTGTGTTATATACGAGAATGTCCTTGTTTGTTAGAAACACACTCACACATATTCAGGTATGGGGCATGTCTTTCCACTGTACTTGCAGCTATCCTGTAAGCTTGAATTTGTTTTTAAAAATTACAGTGAAAAGAAGGCCCAGCCTCTGTCTCTCCAGTTGGAAGTCCTCTTGTTCCTAGATCCAGCCACTTTTTAGTTCCTAGTTCTAACAAATCCTACTTTCCGAGAAATAAATATTTATTAGCTAGTTTGGAAAAATCCCATTTCTTCCTTAGTCCTTCAAGGGAGATGAGGAATTTCTGTCTTTGACAATTGTTCATTGACAAGCCTATAGTTTGCTTTGAATTTTATAAACATTGTGTTCTGTGTTTCGAATCTCCACGTGGGTTTTGTTCACTCCCAGGCGCGGGCGGTTAATGGATTGGTCCTACCATGCGGAAGCGACTAGAATGTACTCTAATCATCTTAGTGCGCTCTACTATAACGCAAGCTTCTAGATCCAGCCTTTCTCACCCTTTCCCTTCTTTGTCCTTTTACATTTCCTATTCTTCCATCTTAAAGTATTTAACTTCACTAGTACTACAGGCATTTGCTTTTCCAGAGATTGCTCACGTTCAGGGATGTGGCTTGGACTTTTCTCAGGAAGAGTGGGAGTGCCTGGACTCCGCTCAGAAGAATTTGTACAGAGATACGATGTTACAGAACGAGAGCAACCTGATCTCAGTGGGTAAGCACATCCATCTCCAAAGATTTCTGGAGTTTCTTCTTCCTTATTTGTGCATTTCCAGGTTGTCTTTCAGATGCATGGCAGAACCGCTCTTCCCTCCTCTTAAGGGCGTGCTTTGTGCTTTGTAGACTGGGAAATGGGCCGCTCTATTGAGCTTTCGTCCTCTTTCTCATCCTTTCTGCTCTTGCCTGTCTTCCTTAATTTCTAAGGGACAGAATTTGAATTCTGGAACTTCTACAGCACCATCAAGTCCTATTTCTTTTCTTATGATCGGGATGTTCCATTTCTAAGCCAGATGTGGTCTCCTTCTTGGAACAGGGGAAAGGGCCCTGGATGGTTGCCAGGGACGTGACAGAAGGACTGTCCCCAGTGAGCAAAGGTTGACCAGGTAGGGGAAAGCCCCAGAAACAACACTGAGATCTTTGGTGGGAAGGTCTCAAAGGCCGTGGCCTATGGAGAAAGACCAGGGACATTGGGAGGAGATAAGGTCTTTTCAGCATGACCCTTCTGTATCCTCAATGATTATTCTCTGGGCCCTTACCTCAATTTCCCTCTCATTTCAAAAAGGAACGTGCCCTCGTTCTTCCCCAGTAGCCACCCTTTACTAGCTCTTAAGTTCTTGTTCCTTTTCATTTGCTCGTTTGTATTTATACTTGTGTCTTCATCCCCCGCAAATGCCTATTTTTAAAAAACACTTCCGATCATTTTTCCTTACTGTCCAATGGCTTATTCCTTTTTTTGACCAGTTAATTTTGACTTAGCAATTTTTCTAACCATTTGTTGGTGTTTCTAATTCATGAAAGTCTCTTCCAAGGTCGTGTGTGAGAAGGAGTAAAGCGCAGTAAGAGCGAGACTGCTGGGGTTTGATGTCCGGCTCTCCCATTTTCTAGCTTACCTTGCGCAACTTGCCTCAGTTTTCTTATCTGTAAAATTGTAATTATAATAATACTTACATCATAAGGATTCGATGGAGCAAATGAAAAACTGTTAGTTCTTTACCGATCTCTTAGTAATCAAGACTATCAATAATGTCACATAACAACTATGATCACCTTTTCAGAAAATTTTGTGTTGATAATGAAGAATATGTGAGGTCTGAGAGAGCAGCAAACAACAAAACAACATATGCTCTACGGCTTTGATTGTTTTTGAAACTTAATGAAGTACCACTTCAACTGCAAGAGATTTTACTTATGATGATAGACCGAAGATGCATGTTAACATGTCTCAGTCCATTCAGGCTGCTGTAACAACGCACCATAGACTGGGTGACCTATAACCAGCAGAAAGGTATTGCTCCCAGTTCTGGAGACAGGAAGTCCAAGATCAGAGTGCCAGCATCGTCAGGGTCCGGTGAGGGCCCTCTTCTGGGTTGCAGACTTCTGGCATGGTGGAAGGGGCGAGCTAGCTCTCTGGGGTCTCTTTTATAAGGGCACTAATCTCAAACATGAGGGCTCTGCCCTCATGACCTAATCACCTCCCAAAAGAACTCAATGAATTTACCATAAGAAAGAATGCAAATATGAATTTGAAAGTGTGGAATGGCTAAGCTATGGGGGTCAAAAACAAACTTCTTTAATCCAACAATGTGGTCTGAAATGGCAAAAATGCCGGTTATCTTGAGAATCACATATAACTAATCTGTCTGCTTTACATCTGTACTTCCTATTGAAGAGACACCTCAATCTTAATGTGTCCAAAACAGCATTCTTGCTTCCATGCGTCTCCCCATGCTCCTAAATGGCACGACCAACTTCTCAGTGGCTGAATCAAAAAACCTAAAAATTATCTTTGATAACTCCTTTTTTCTCTTCAGCTACCTCAAGTCCTATTTTTACCTCAAAAATATATCTCAAACTGTCCATTTCTCTTCTTTCCCCCTGTAACATTTCCAGTGTAAGCCACTGTCATCCCTACATTGGATTACGGCAGTAGTTTACTTGCTTTCTCTGATTTCACTCAGGCTCCACCCAATCCATTTTCTACAGATAGCAATCTTTTCAAAATGTAATTCATACTGAAGACCCTTCAGTGGACCGCTTTCCCCCTCCCTAAGCTGCAGCCACACCAGCTTCCTTTCTGTGACTGGCATACCCCAAGCTCTGTCTTATTTCAAAGTCTTGAGAGTCCCTATCCCTCTCGTTAGAACACTCTTCCACACTGCTGCTTCCTTACCATCCCAGCTCTGTTATCTCTCGGACATCTTCCCTAACAATTCTACTGAAAATATCGCCTAGCTTACTCTTTATCACCTATTTCTTTCTTTTGCAGTATTTATCACAATATCAAATTACCTCATTTCCCTCCTTTACTTTTTTCACTTTTTTCCCCCTTCGCCACTAGAATGTAAAACTCATGTAGGCAGTGGCCATGTTCGCCTACTTGTTCCTAAGTACCATTAAACAGGAGCAAAGAGCGGCAGTATGCCTCAGACAACTTTCAGCTGTTGGTACCTGCATCTCTGTGCCTGAGGGATTTTTTCATAGCTGTGAAATACCGCTCTGCCCAGGAGAGGGCAGCAGGTCACAAGGAAGGGGAGTCAACATCCCCCAGGGACTGGTATGTAACTATCCCAGCTCCCTCACCACTGGGAGGGATGGGAGTAATTGTGGCACGCGTTCTTTCAGAAAATCTTATCAGTCAGAATTGCTCGAGAAAAAAAAAAACTCTGCAAGACTGAAGCTGAGATGAATAGGTTGGCATTTTACTCAATGGCTTAATGGAAGATCTAGAAAGTAGAATGATTTTCTTCGTTTAAAATATTATAATAAGACACTAAATTTCTAAACCTTTACTATTCAGCTTAAAGAGAACAAGTCAGGAAATGAATACCCAAGTCAGTTTCTCTGAGAAATTGAATTCTCTTCACAAAGACACTGCATGTATCATTATTTAAATAACAGGATAATAACAAATATATGAGTCCAACCAATCTGTTGCAAAATAATGCTAGAAATGATGAGAAAATAGACTATACATAATATACCATACACAGTAAAACAGCAAATTAAAATGTTTAACTTATTATACTGCCACTCTGATTTCTTTTTTTTTTTTTTTTGAGGAAGATTAGCCCTGAGCTAACTACTGCCTATCTTCCTCTTTTTGCTGAGGAAGACTGGCCCTGAGCTAACATCCATGCCCATCTTCCTCTGTTTTATACCACAGCATGGCTTTTGCCAAGCAGTGCCATGTCCACACCCGGGATCCGAACCAGTGAACCTGGGGCTGCCAAGAAGCGGGATGTGGGCACTTAACCGCTACACCACTGGGCCAGCCCCTGATTTCATTTTTAATAAACTAGTTAAGTAATTTAATTTTATACAGTAAGCAGTTAGTTTTCAGAAATACTTTCTATTAGAAAAAATTCTTTTCTCCCCCATTAAAAAACAAAACTTCATACAATTGAATCTAACAGTTTTGAGTAACTTCCAAAAACTTCACCACTATAGGAAAGGTTGATATTAGCTGCTAAGAACTAAAACTTAAAAAAAAATTGACACTGTAAAAAATCATATCAGTGATGTCAAAGGCAAAGTTCTCCCAGGATTCAGAGGAAAGAGATGAAAGAAAAAAGAAAAAATATGACAGATACAGAGAGTAGGGGTTAGAGATACAAACTAAACAATTACAGATATTCCTCAGGAAGGCTCCAGAGCAAATGCCAACAGAAGTAGTTGAGGAAAACTTTCATGAACTGAAAAAAAAAGTAAATAACCCATGGATACAAATTTTAAAACATCAACATAGGCATGATAAATGCACATATAATTGCAGTTAGGTAAATTCTAGAATTTTTCAGAAAAAAGAAAAAAAACAAAGAAATGGCTTGATGTAAAAATGATGAATCAATACATGATACGTTAATTAGTTTCTGAGCATTAAATAAAAATTACAATTTAAAATATTTGGGGTCACTAAACAAATATATGGAATGGATCTTCTCCCACCCCAACTTCCACCACCACATCCGCTGCCATGTAAGACCAGCACTGGAGAATCAGAATTCTGGCAGTCACAGGTCGTGTGAGAACACTAGTCCATCCATGTGTCCTTCTGCTCCCCTTTGACATGTGACTAGTTAGACAATGTGTGGCTGCAGGCTTGCTGAGTTTCCTGAAGAGAGCCCTCTGCGGCCCTCATTGCGTCTCCCCAGTGCTGGGCTCAGTTTCTCCTGTGGCCACACAAGGCAGGCGGTGAGCATCTGTGCACGGAGGTAAGATCCTCCTGAAACCATCCAGGGTAAGGAGCGAGGAAGGAGGTGGTGCCCAACTAAAGAAGTTCCTGGAGGTCAGAACCGTCGCGTGCATGCGTATCCCAGGAGGTCTGCTTTCTAGCAAGACCAGGAAGCTGTGTGGGTATCTGGAAAAAAGCACCAGTGGAGGCCAGCATCGTCTAATAAGGATGCTGTTTACTTTTACTTGACCCCATTCTGGGCCCAGCCAGTCTGCTAAAATGCTTCTAACATTCATCACCCACGTGAGAGACATAGTGTAGTAACTTCTTGATGAGATGACCGAGGAAAAGGGGAATGAGGACTGGGGGCACTGGCTTCTGCCGGTGGGAAAATTCTAGCATAAGGAGTTACTCTTACTTTTAATCACTGAACATGTATTTGTTTGAGTGCCTTTAAAATACGTATTCATCTATCCATTCCAAAAAGCAAGCCCAAACTGAAACCTCAGAATCAGAAAGCTTCTCAATTTCTCTGCAGTATTCATTCATTCATTCATTCATATCTATGCATGTGAGGTGCTGTAAATCACACAGAGGTGGCCAACATTCAGTCCTTCCCTCCAGGGCCTTATGATAGACTCTAGCAAATAAAACCAAACAAGTACAGAATCCTGTGGACTTTATAACAAAGGAGAAATCCCCTCTTGGTGTATCTTCGAGGAAGGCACACCTCTCTGGCTACCCAGCAGGACTAAAAGTGGAGAATTGCAACACAGGCAAGTTCCTCCTCAAACAATAAATATCCCCAGGGCTGCTGACTGGGAGAGCACCTGCTGAAGATAGAGAGGTCAGCCTTTTTCCCCAACAGATTTAGCTTCCTAAATATCTTACCTTCCATCTTTACTTACAGGCCACATTTTTCTACTATTTATTTATCATGTTCTATTCAGTTACTGCTTTAATTGGTATTAATCACCACCATAAAATAAGAATAATAATAAATACCATTAACTGGTATAGACACTTCACTAGTTCATTTCACCTCTTCCTGCTATTTTTAAAGAAGCACCCGGTACATGGAATACTCAGCTTTTGGACATCTAAGACCTTTGCTACCATTCTTATGTGCATCGGCAGCATTTCCCATCTTGCTGCAAGGTAGCTAACTTTTCCTTCCTAAAATAACTGTCTTCCTAGTAAGCTTCCTATGTATTTTTGCATCTCTCTAATGGCATTATACTTATGTATTCTTTCAAGCATATCATTCAAAGCTACAAAATAGCACAAGATTCTTGACCAGCACATCAGCACTTGTAAGACCAGCACATCTCCTTCCAAGAAACAGTTTAGCAAATACAGATCTTTGATGTAGGGAGAAAAGAGCAAACTGTTTTTAAGATTTTCCGACCCTAAATTCTACATATTACCGTTATGGATATTTAGATATATCCATAAATATGGATAATTTAGTTGTGAAGCCAAAATCTTTAACTATCATCTTGATCCCATTCTTTTCCTTCCTTCTTTGTCCCTAAGGGCAATCACCATCATGAATTTAGTGTACAAACTTCCAATTCTTTTTATGCCTTTACATACATACCCTATACCCATAACCAATATCCAATATTAATGTTTTTATTCCAATTAAGTTATCATTATATTACGTGCATCTGCCCTTTGATTTTTCACTCAACATCATGGTTTTGAGATCTTTCCCTGTTAATACTTATAGTTTGTCGCAGTCAATTGCTGTACATTATTCCATCATATAAATATAACACATTTTATTCAACCATTTCCCTAATGATAGGCATTTCCAGTTTTCCCCACCCCCAATATGTGGCTGCTAGAAATCATGCTAATGGTTTCTGGTTACCAGAAATCACACTGCAAAGAACATGATGGCACACATCTCCCTGTGTATATGTTTCAGAGTTTCTCTAAGGCATAATACCAAAAAAAGAAATTTTGGTGCATTTGAGGGTGTAACTTTAGGAAAGTTTCTCTATTCAAGTTTATTAAGTCATTTTCCTAAAGTTTTAGATTTTTTTTCACATTGGATCTTTTTTTTTTTTTAAAGATTTTATTTTTTCCTTTTTTCTCCCCAAAGCCCCCCAGTACATAGTTGTATATTCTTAGTTGTGGGTCCTTCTAGTTGTGGCATGTGGGACGCTGCCTCAGCGTGGTTTGATGAGCAGTGCCATGTCCGCGCCCAGGATTCGAAGCAACGAAACACCGTGCCGCGTGCAGTGGAGTGCACGAACTTAACCACTTGGCCACGGGGCCAGCCCCTGGATCTTTCTTTTTTAATGTAAGATATAAGGCAGGAATCTCTCTCTCTCTTTATCTACAGAGAAAGCCAATTATTACCCAAAATATTATTTAGTTAAGTAATCATTTCTTCACAGAACTGGAATGTATCTAGGCTTCATATTCCATTCCATTAATCTAATATCTATTAGTGTATACTATCACAAAGTTTTAATAATCATACCTCTGTATCAAAAAATTATACCATCTGAAAATATTTATTCCTTTTCAATCTTATACCTCTTCCTCATCTTACTGCATTGGCTCTGGCCTCTAGGATTACACTGATTTGTGTTGGTGATATCAGGCATCCAGGTCGTCTCTGACTTTAATGGGAATGTTTCCAAAGATTCAGCATTAACTATGATGTTTACTGAAAATCTTTTTGGATACAGGCTTTTCATTAATGTTTCTCCTCATAAGAATGTTCTGATGTCTCAGAGATTTTGAGCTACTGCTAAAGGCTTTCCTGCATTCATAATGTTTTACCCCAGAATGAATCTCTGATGTGTAGAAAGCCTACTGAAGGCTTTGCTATATTTAAGGCATTCATATTATCTCTAATGAGTATGAATTTTCTGATGCCTGACGTGGTGTGATTTCTGACTGAATGCTTTCCCACATGTGCTACACTGATAAGGCTTCTCACCTGTGTGTGTTCTCACGTGTAAAGCAAGAGTTGAGAACTGAGAGAAAGCTTTCCCGCACTGAGTACATCCATAGGGCTTCTCCCCTGTGTGGCTTCTCATATGCACAGTAAGAGATGAGCTTTGACAGAAGGCTTTCCCACATACCTTACATTCATAAGGCTTATCACCTGTATGAATTCTCACGTGTACAATAAGTGATGTGATTTGAGAGAAGGCTTTTCCACATTTATTACATTCAAAGGGTTTCTCTCCTGTATGAATGTTGTGATGTTTAATGAGGTATTGCTTCTGGCTAAAGGCTGTTCCACAGTCATTACATTTAAAGGGTTTCTCTCCAATATGAATTTGTTCATGCTTTGTGAAATTTGATTTGCTGCTGAAGGTTTTCCCACATTCTTTACATGTATAGAATTTTTCTCCAGTATGCATTTTCTGGTGTTTAATGAGGCTTGACTTCTGAATAAAAGCTGTCTCACAGTCATTACATCCAAACAGTTTCTCTCTAGTATGAATTTTCTGATGGGTAATGAGATTTTCTTTCTGATTGAAGGATTTTCCACATTCCTTACATTTGTAGGATTTCTCTCCAGAGAGCAATGTGATGCTTAGTGAGGTATTGGTTCTGCCTGAAGTTTTTCCCACATTCATTACATTCAAAGGGTTTCTCTCCTGTATGAATTTCCTCATGGTCAGTGATATTTGATTTGTGGCTGAAGGCTTTCCCACATTTCTTATAGGAATAAGATTTCTTTCCAATATGAATTCTCTGATGACTTATGAGATTTGACATCTGAATGGAAGCTTTCTCACATTCACAGGTTTAAATTTTCTAAAGTTCTGTGCCAGAAGTTGCTTCTGGCACAACAGTTCTCCAAATTTGTTACATTCATAGAGTTTCTCCACAGTTTGAATTTTCTCATATTCAATTAGTTTGAATAACTGGCTGAAGGTTTTCCAATATTCCTTGCATGTACAGGTTTCCTCTGCTACATTATTTCTCTAGTAACTAATAAGAAGCACATGAATATAAGGATCCCACATGGACAGAGTTCCCAGGGTTTCTCTCCACTGTGTATTCTCAGGTATTTGATGAGATTTACTTCTGAATCCCTGTTCATACAGATTTCGCTTAATGGGAGTTACTACATGATAGGATGAGTTATAACATATTTATTATATTCATAGCATTTCTTTCTTACATAGATTCCTTCATAATATGTTAAGTCAAAATTAAGTTTTCAATTCTTTCCAAGTCAGTCACATTGACATAGGCCTTGTCTTGAAGAAACAATATGTGAACTCAGAGGGTATGTCTTTCCAATTTACTCACATTCACTGCCTTTTTCCTCTGTATTTTCTTGGAGATATATATAATTTGACTTGTAAGTCTTTCAGTTGCCTCTAAAACTGCTTATTAACTTCCAAGATTTCTTCTAAAATGAAGTACAAAGAATAATCATTAAAAATTAATATGTGAAAATTGCTTAAAACACTGTTTAGCATGTAGTAAGCATGCAAAAAACTATTACTGTAATCATCATCACTTAAAAATTTTTCCACTATTACATTATTAATAAAATTTCAGATATTTGCTACTAGGGGGTAGACTCTTCAGTTTCAGGCCCAAAGAATCCCACAATATGACAGGAATCCTGAGTGCTAATATCCACTGGCCCCTAATTTTGAGAAGGAAACTCTTACAGAGAAACTTTGGGTAGAACACTGACATTTGATTAGTATGTATAGCTTTGAATGCTTTTAAATTAACCTTCCATAACTCAGAAATCAGCAAAGTGAAAGGATCACAAAATGAGCAAGTAACAAATAGGATGAAAGAGTGAGTTCATGACAAGAGTCTATTTAGATGACTAGACAGAGGTTAGAATGACCAAAAGGATAAACAAGGGGGACACAGTGTGTTAAACATAGCAGAATGACACAGGCACTTATTTTTGCTTCCTCCAGAAATTTCATTAAAGTTATGTAAATGGGAGAGTGGAACAACAGAAACTCACAAGAAAAAGGAGAATTGCTATAGTTGATGAGATATGTCAACAAAGTTTTCAAAGACGGCAAGCAGACGGCAGACTTTCAACCGACAGCAGAACCTGGAAGTGCACATAAAGGTGTCTGCAGAAAAGAATGTCAGTGAAAAGTAAGGTATAAACCAATCACTGCAACAGTTCATGGACTGGAGGAACCAAATGCCTCAAAAGGTGGTGACAAAGCATGCAGCTGAAAAAAGGATTTATAAGTAGTTTGAAACTCATCAACCTCACCCCCACTCAAGTGAAGTGACTGCCACCCGTGGTAGTTCTGAACTATGTCCACAGATTTTTTGGATACTTTTCCTGGTCCCCTGCTTTGAGTGTGGGCTGGACTTAGTGACTCACCTCTAATGAACAGATTGTGGTGGAAGTGAAGGGATGTGACCTCTGAACCTAGGTCATAAGAGGTACTGTGGTTTTCTGACTATGTTCTCTCTCTTTCTTCTATCACTTGCTCTGGGGGGAGGCTATTAAGCCAGTTGTTAGGACACTCAGGCAGCCCTGTGGAGAGCCCCATGTAAGAAGGAACTGCAGCTGTCTGACAAGAGCCAGCAAGGAACTACCAAAAGCCATGTGGGTGAGCCATCTAACCAGAGCACAGAGGTTCCAGTCCCAGTCAAGCCTGGCCAGCAGCTTGCCTGCAACCTCATGAGAGATCCTGAGGCAGAATCAGCCAGCTACGCTGCTTCCACATGTAACCCTCAGAAACTCTGAGACAATAAATGTTTGTTGTTCTAAGCTGCGAGGTTGTGGGGCCATTTTTTATGCAGAAACAGATAACTAATATACCACCATACCACCCTGGCAAAGAATAGAATATTTATTCTCTAGAGAAAATGAATCAGAGAAGCTTCAGCCACAGGGATATGAAGAAAAGCAGATGGCGGGGGGGGGGGGGGGCACCAAAATAAAATTATAGGCATTCAGTAAATGGTGGGATCTCATCACTGTTGGACTCCCAAAATTCTGATAGTCAAGAGATGAAAAGACGCTTCTCCAGCAAAATGGAACAGCCCAGAAGACCTATAGTAATAACATTTTTGGGCTGACAAAGAAATGTCTGAATTCTTGAGCGAAGGTTCTACAGCAAAGCTTACAAGTTGACAAGCCCTCAAATATCTACATATATAGATATGATAGTCATCTTTTTAGTGCATTATTAATAAAAGATGAATGGACTGCTATTAATCAACTAGGGAAAACTTAGTAATATGTAATTGTATTGTAAATGTAAACTTGGTAATATGAAAGACAGATGAAAACAATAAAAAAAGAACTACAGAAATGGCTATAGGAAAGGAACAGAAAAAGACAACAAAAAACCCCTGCCCAAACCCCCCTACAATAGCACAGAGAGATAAGAGGAGATATTCTACCAAGGAAACAAATACCAAGTACTATAAAACCTGCTCTTGGAAATTAAAAATAGGATAGCTATTATGAAAATTTTCATAGCAGGGGCCAGCCCTGTGGCTTAGTGGTTAAGTTTGGCATGCCTCTCTTTGGTGGCCTGGGTTTGGTTCCTGGGCATGGACCTATAACACTTGTCAGTGGCCATGCTGTGGCAGCAACCCACACACAAAATAGAGGAAGACTGGAACAGATGTTAGCTCAGGGTGAATCTTCCTCAGGAAAAAAAAATTCATAGCAGATATGGGAAATAGAGTTGTGGAAATCATCCAGTTGCTGAAAAAAAAATAAAGAGTAAAAAAACAAGGTAATAAAAGATGAGAAAAATAACAGATAAAATCAGGAATTTCAACATCCTGCTCAAAGGAGTTCCAGAAAAAGAAAGAGGAGAAAATTGAATGGAGGAAAATTTCAGATAACAAATATAAGATTTCTGGAAATACAGGTCATCCTTCTTCAAAATAAAGTCCACTGTACAATGAACAAAAAAAGACTCATACCAAAGCACACATTTGGGAAATTTCAGAAAACTAGGTATGAAGAGAAGATCTAAATGCTTCCAAAAAGAAAGAGCAGCAATAACAAAACACAAGTCAAACTGTCATCATACTTTAAGATAAAAACTGTAAGCTGGAAGACAATTGTATAATTCTCTCAAATTCCCAGGGAAAGCTATATCCAACCTAAAATTCCAACCTAGTTAAGCTATCACCCAAAAGAGGCAGAATAAAGACGTTTTTCAGTTTTGTAAGGGCCCCAAAGTTTTACTCCAAATTAACCTTTCTTAAGATGCTAATGGAGGACTTTTTTTTTTTTTACCAAAAAATGGACTAAATCAAGAAAAAAAAAGAAGACATAAGCTCCAGGAAACCGGTAATCCAACATAAGAAAGGAAAGGGGTGAAGGAAATTCCCAAGTTGTTCATGTGCTGGTTTAGTTTTTCAGTCCCACACTGAACCTTCTACATACTTCTCTGTAATACTGGGACTGGCAGTCTGCAAACTACATTTCTCAGGCTCCTTTGACAGTTGGCTTCCTTTTATTCATTGATAAATCCAACACACTGATTAATTAACTCTACAGTGGAGAAACCTCATAGGCACCATTTAAACTAAGTAATAAAAGTTAACATCAACAGTAATGAACTATATTGACATTGTGTGTCTCCTGATAGGATAAACTGAGAAAGACATAGCATCACTTATGGGGTATTCCTCCCCAAAATGTATAAATGATGAAGAAACGTCAGGTAAACCCAAATTGAAGAACATTATACAAAATAACTAACCTGTACTCCTTGAAAATGTTAAGATCGTGAACAGGTGGAGTAAACAGAAAACAAATAGTAAGGTGGTACCCTTAAACCCAAATACTTTAGTCGTTTCATTAAATATACAGAGGAGAGATGAGGATACTTGGGGGTTGGGGACAGACAAAACCAAGCATCTCATAACAAAAAATTACTTTGCAATCTTCTCTCTTCCTTTAAAAGTATGTTGAATTTGCATTCTAATCATAATAAATATGACTATGTTAACATAAAAATCCGTTTATGTGGTTTATCATCTAATAGGTTTGTTTTTGTCCTCCTGTCAACCTCCAAATAAAATTGATGGTCCAGAAAGATGCGCTCTTGTTATCATTTTACAAATGACTAACATGAGGCTCAGAGGTTAATGTCTGATACAGAGAACAACCTTGGTCTCCCAGATAGGTGACCCACATTCACACGTACACAACACCCAGTCACACCCGCGGTCACAGCTCAGCATCTTCGGAC
Source organism: Equus quagga (assembly GCF_021613505.1). Taxonomy (NCBI): domain Eukaryota; kingdom Metazoa; phylum Chordata; class Mammalia; order Perissodactyla; family Equidae; genus Equus; species Equus quagga. The sequence continues at coordinate 100,637,714 of NC_060279.1, read as the reverse complement.
TCTCCTGTGCCCGCCCTCCTCCTCGCCTGAGGGCGCGCCGCGCGCACACGCACGCAGACACGCGCGCGCGCACACGCTCGGCTTCCGAGACCGTGATTCCCTCCCTGTCGCCTCCTCGACCCAGTCCAGACCGAGACAGGTTCCACCTTCACTCTCACCCTCAGCGCTGCGCGGACCGAGGCCTAGACTCACCGATGGACAAAGATAAGAACGTCAGGTCAGTGTTTCCTGCCCTCTGCATTCCGTGGGCGAGCTAGAACCTCCAGGCATCTCCAGGCGCCGCCGGGCGGTTACGGGGCAGGACCAGGCTCGGAGCTGAGAAGAATCAGTTCGCTCGCATTCTGCCCCGATTGGCTGCTTTTCTAGCCTGGACTACATTACCCATAGGCTCGGCGGCTGGAAGCTACTTCCGCCGCGAACCGGCCGTCTCGTCTTGTGCGTACCGGCGATACCCGAGCTCCCCGGGATGAGTGGGCCTGGCGCCGCTAGCCAGCTGGCTGGCTCCACCTGCGAGCCGCTCCGCGGCCGGGCCGTGGGTTCTCTTTGGTGCGGAGAAGCGGTAAATGAGCGCAAGCCCAGCGCAGTGCGCTGCGAGGTGTTGGGAGGCCTGCCGTCCACCTCTGGACTACATTTCCCAGAGGACTCTGCAGGCGCGCTACGTCCCGCGGGATTTTGGCCGCTTCTGTACAGGGTGGCGGGACGCTTGGCTCCGCGAAGTTACCTGCTGTGAGGCCTTTGGAGTCCGGCGCAACTTGGCCGGTTTGGGCCGGACCGGAACTAGGGAAGGACTAGGGTGAGGAGTCTGTTTCCCATCCGTTTGTCTCCCGAGCGAGCTAAAGAGAGGAGATCGTATGTGTGTGTGTGAGAAGGATTGTGATTGTTACTGTGTTTTCGTGTGTGACTGTGACTGTAGGTAGTGATAACTCTGGATGATGGAGGGAAGTTCTAGTGTCCATGTGTGTTCCCAAAATGAGTACGTGACTGTGACTGCACGACGGCGCGCCGTCTCGCATGGTGATCGTGCAGTTGGGACCCTGTGCCCAGGTGGTGGTTGTGTGGTTGTGTGAATGTGTCAGCATCGTGTGTGTGCGAGTTGGAGGTCTGTGACTGTGTGACGTTAGGCGACTGTGGCTATGCAGGTGCAACTAGTGGGACCCCCTTGGTGAGTGTATGTGTGAGATTGTGATTGTCTGGCTGTGGGGCAATGGGTCTGTGGGTGTGGGGAGGCCAGTGGCTGTGCGATTGGGACTTTGTGTGTCCCCTGGGTGTGTATGTGGGGTTATATGTAACCAGGTGACCTAACACAGCGCTATGTGTGCACACGGGGGGAGGGAGGTGGTTGTGCTTGTGCAAGTATGACTTCACCGCTCTGTACCCAGGAGACGTCTGTGAGCTCATAATTGGTTCTGGCCCTTTCTTGTAAGAGCATTGGCTGGACTCTTCAGTCTCCCCTGACCTTCCTCTGTGCGTGTGTGTATGTGTATAGGGGCTGGAGGAAGTGTACGTTCCAACCTGGTCGGCTGGGATTTCAAGAAAAGCCAAATGTCTCATCAATTTCTTCTTTCTCCCACAGTTCTGTCACTGAGAGGAAAAGGGAAGAATGGTTATTGAACATCCAAAGGCCGAGATCAAGGTTCTGTGAAGTTTTTTCTTTCTTCGCTGAAATCTTTCTTTCTTCGCTGAAATCTTTCTTGTTTTTCAGAGCTTAATTTCATTTTTCCTCTTCTGACCATTCCTAACTACCAAAAGCCCATTCAAGAGACCGTGTCCTAGGTATTTCCCATTTTGATACATAATGGGGGCCTTAGGGTTAGACCCAAGGACCCAGTTTCCTATCTATCCCTCTGTCTTAGTATTAATTTGGCAGTTTCTCCTGTGTGCCAGATCTCCTCTAAGATCTCTGCTGGCCGAGTGAGGCAAATACAAGAGCCTTTATCATAACAGCCGAGTTGTTGAAAATAAGATTAGTGCATATGTAGCATCACACACCACAGTCCTGGTACTGAAAGCCATGCCGTTTATGAGAAGGTGTTGGTTAGTCTCGTTCCAAGGAGGTGATAAGATCTTTCACTTTGCCAGTGTTTTTGGAGTAGGAATGAGACTGGGGGCTTGATCAAAGAGTTCTACACCAGTAGGACCAGGGATTTGTCACGTAATCTGTGAATAAACACTTGGACCAGTTTCCAGGTCTATTTTGAATTAAATGTTCAAATGGTCCTCATTGGGGTTCTCAACCTGGAGTCCGCGGACTCCCCCACTGGACTTCTAAAGGGAAGGCGGACTGTAATGATGATCACTAAGGCTTACAAAAAAGGAGAACCATGGATAGATCTAAAAGCAGAGAGTATAACACCTTGCGACAACCCTTGAGATAATCACATCCAAAATTAGTTTTCATAAATAGGGAAATTTTAAATAAATCCCACTATAAGGGAGCATTTTATGCAGCTGATTAAAACTATGTTTGAGATAGAGCATATGCATTTTCATTATTATGAGTAACATTAAGCAACAGTAAAATAAATAGAAATACTCAAGAAATTGTTATATTTAAATCGCCCCCGTATTTTTTAGGAAGAGAAGTATTTGTAAGAGGGCCAAAGGCATGTGAAGTCCGCAGAATGATGAAGCTTCAGAGCTCTTAATTTGCAGCTCAGTAAATCTCAAAACACGTCTTAAACAGTGTCAAGCTCCTCAGAAGCTCCCTGAAGATTCACTTTAAGGAAATAGATGTCCTAAAAGGCAGATTATGAATAATAGGGGAAAACTATTTTCAGTCGGCAGAACTAGGCTCCTTGACTCCTCCAGTATCACTTCCTAGAAGAGATCTCTCTGAATAGAATGTAGCCATTTGTCCACCCAGCTAGCAGATGATGACCACATCCACAAATCCTTCCTTCCTCTGAAATGGCAGACTTTCTTCTTCTCCAGAGGCCTATACTCCCATATTGCCCTGGTTGGGGTGGGGATGGCAAAGGGGCAAAGAGAAGGGGGCTAAGGTGATCAAAACATTGTAGGTGGACAACATGTACACAGAATTGCTTAGGCAATGTTGTGTCTCATTCTAGACTTCATACAGCAATTAATTAGACTGTAAAACATCTACAGTTTGGAACTCTAGGTAGACAATTTATTATTGGGAGCAAGGGAGCAGTTCTAGACAGTGGAGAGAAAGTGGTAAGCCTGTGCTCAGCTAAGTGAGAGAAACTCAGAAGTTGGAAACCGTGCACATGAAAGTTCAGCTGGTCCCCATCTAGGCCACAGCCATCTCTCATTTGATCTTGCAATAGCGTATCACTGGTCCCCCTGCTTCCTTCATTGCCTCCTTAAATTCCTTAGCACAGCAGCCAAGGTGATTCCTCCAAAATGTAAGTTGGATTATGTCACTCCTTGACTTAAAACTTTCTGTGGCTTTCCATCTTAGAATAAAAACCAAAGTTTCTGCAGTGGTGTACATAGCCCTGTGTGATCTGTTTCTGTTCTGACTTTAGCTTCTGTAATTTTTTTTATAACTTAATTCTGCCTCCTCTGCATTTGAGCTTGCTCGTCCCCCCGCCTGGAATTTTCGTACTCCCAACATCTGCATCACTTACTCCTTCACGTCTTCAAGACTTGCCTCACATGTCAACAAACTGGAAAAGCCCTCCTTGACCACCCTGTATAAAACAGCGTCTTCACCATGTACTTCCTATCTCTCTTATCCTATTTGATTTTTCTCCGTAGCTCTTAGTACCATTTTTTTACCAAGATATAATTGATATGTAACATTATACTAGTTTCAGGTGTACAACCTAATGATTCAGTGTATGTCTATATTGTGAAATGATCACCTCAGTAAGTCTAGTTAACATCCATCACCACACATAGTTAGAAATTATTTCTTGTGATGAGAACTTTTAAGATCTACTCTCTTAGCACCTTTCAAATATACAATACAGTATTATTAACTGCAGTCACCATGCTGTACGTTACATCCCCAGGACTTATTTATTTTAAAAACTAGAAGTTTATGCCTTTTGACCACATTTACCCATTTCACCCACCCGCCACCTCCCCGCCCCCCACCTCTGGCAACTGCCAATCTATTCTCTGTATCTATGAGTTTGGTTTTTTTTTTTCAGATTCCATATATAAGTGAGATCATACGGTATTTGTCTTTATCTGTCTGACTTAGCATAATGCCCTCGAGTTCCATCCATGTTGTCAGAAATGGCAAGATTTCCTTTGCTATGGCTGCGTAGTATTCCACTGTATATATACACCATGTTTTCTTTATCCATTCGTTTGCTGATGGACTCAGGTTGCTTCCATGTCTTGGCTATTGTAAATAATGCTGCAGTGAACATGGATGGGGGTGCAGATATTTTTTTGAGTCACTGTGTGTGTTTTCTTGAGATAACTACCCAGAAGTGGATTTGCTGGATCCTATGGTAGTACTGTTTTTAGTGTTTTGAGGAATCTCTGCATATTTTCTATAGTGGCTGCACCAATTTACATTTCCACCAATGGTGCACAAGGGTTCCCTTTTCTCCACATCTCCGCTAATGCTCATTATTTGTTGTCTTTTTGTTAATAGCCATTCTAATAGATATGAAGCAATATTTCACTGTGGTTTTGATTTGCATACCAATTTTTAAATGTATTTATGTGTTTGTGTCCATCATCTACAACAAAATCTAAAGTATATCTCTGTGGTGTTCCAAGGACAGTGAGGGGGTGGACAGGGAATTTAGTATGGTTTCTTACTGTAGCAGTGGCAGGCTAGGCTAGGCCATGCTGTGTTAACAACACCTAAATGTCAGTATCTTAACGTGACAGGTTTATTTCTCATTCAGCATGGGCTGTGTCTATACTCTTGTCTTCCTTTCTGTCTAGTTTGTGTGGCCAGGTACTCAAGGCCTTGCAGTCTTTGGCATGGGTTGGGCAGCCCCTGCTTAGACTCGATGGTTCTAAATATAGCCAGGAAGAAGCCAAGAGATTTTATATCTCGAGCCTGGTGCAGAAGCCTCTGGAAGTCTTTGCCTAGGAGCTGAACATGTGCAAGTATGGTGGGTTTCTAGCTTGAGGACTCCCCCTTTGACTTAGGCTGTAACTTCAGTAACTCTCCTTGGGGAAGCTTGGCTGCACCTGCAAAGGGGGAACTGTAATGAGGCCGTTATTGTTGTGCCCGCTGAGGTCCAGATCACCTTCTTGAGATTAGGGTAATGGTCTGCCTGAGTCCCTCCTGCAGAGGTGCCTGGGCCCCTCTCAGTGCCGGAGCACATCTGCCCTGAATCCATCCTGCTGTTCTTGGGTTCCCCAAGCTTAGGGAAGGGCCGGGATTTGTATACACCCCTTTTAGTTGCCATCAGAGTGTGTGTTTGTGTGTGTGTGTTGGGTGGGGAAGGTAGGGGTAGGCAGCATAGCAAGGAACTGGAAGGGGAGTGTGGAGTTCTTTGGGGCATATCTGGGAGTTATTTTTTCTTTCTCCACAGCTGCTTTCTTGGGATGCTATACTTTTCCAAGAGAGGAATCCAGAGAAATACAGCTTGGGTTACAATTTTAAAAGCCATGCTCCAGGTGAGTTATTTCTTCTCTGAAAAATAGTGTCTTTTAAACTGTTTTAACTACTTGACATACAGTTTCAGGTTTACAACATAATGATCAGACATTTGTCTATATTGTGAAATGGTCACCACAGTAAGTCTAGTTAACATCTATTACCATATAATAGAAATTTTTTTTTCTTGTGGTGAGAACTTTTAGGATCTATTCTCTTAGCGACTTGCAAATATGCAATACAGTATTATTAACTGTAGACACCATGCTGTGTATTATGACCCCCATGACTTATTTATTTTATTGAAATACAGTGTCTTGGTTTTTTTCTTTTTTTATTTGCGTGAACATTTATTTTCTTTATCTAGAAACTTCCTTGCCCAGCTGAGCTCCATCCATGAACCCATCCTCCATCCTTCCAGTCTGTCAGGGAGTCAGTGGTGGTGCCCAGCGGCATGGGCTTGTCCCTTTGTGTCCCACTCTGACTGTTCACATTTGTGTGCAGTGCTCCAAGGCGGAGCCTAAGCACCTTCCAGTGCGGGCAGGAGCAGAGCTTCCCTTATCAGACTGTGGCTTAATGAAGCGGAAAGGACTGTCGAGTGGGATAACTGATCTTCACAAGCCTATTTACTTTTCCTTAATTTTTGAGTTCCCCCTTTAAAAAAAGATGAAGTATTGGGGCCAGCCCCGTGGCAGAGTGGTTAAGTTTGCACGCTCTGCTTCGGAGGCCCAGGGTTTCGCCAGTTCAAATCCTGGGCGCGGACATGGCACCACTCATCAAGGCATGCTGAGGTGGCGTCCCACATGCCACAACTAGAAGGACCCACAACTAAGAATACACAAGTATGTACCAGGGGGCTTTGGGAGAAGAAGGAAAAATAAAATCTTTTAAAAAAGGTGAAGTATTTCATACTCAAAAGAATAATAGAGGGCCGGCCTGGTAGCACAGCGATTAAGTTCGCACCTTCCGCTTCTCAGCGGCCTGGGGTTCGCTGGTTTGGATCCCGGGTGCAGACATGGGACCGCTTGGCATGCCATGCTGTGGTAGGTGTCCCACGTATAAAGTAGAGGAAGATGGGCATGGATGTTAGCTCAGGGCCAGTCTTCCTCAGCAAAAAGAGGAGAATTGGCAGTAGTTAGCTCAGGGCCACTCTTCCTCAAAAAAAAAAAAAAAAAAAGAATAGAACATTTATGTACCTAACAAGACCCTTTTGCACCGTGCCCTCCCTCTCAAAGGGTAACCTGTAAAGACAATTTTGTAGTCTTCATTTTCTTGCTTTTCATAATTGTTTCACTGAATATCCCTGAACAGTATACTATTAGGTTTTCTATAGTTTTGAACTTTTTAACAGGTAAGATTAGCCAGATGCCTAAGTTTTTGAGAATTGTAAATTTTCAAAGCTGTAAAGGAACTCAGAGATCTTGTTCAATCTAAATATCCAAAATAATGGAATGATTATGTCTTGCCTTCCTAAGATGAAAGATACAACCAGTTAAAAAAATTTATTAAAGAATTTGCATTATTAGGAAAAATGCTTATGATTTTGTCTAACAATGGAGATCCTTAGTATTTTCTGTACATCTTAATTATATCAAAGTCCTATTGTGTGTGATAGAGTTTTCGCTTGTTTGTTTGGTAAATATTTTAGAAAGATTCTGTCTTCCTTTAAGAAGTAAGAAGAAAAAGCAAAGGGAGGAGCTCATATTTAAGAGTTTATTGTAAGTAGTAATTAGTATATCAGATGTTCACTATAAAATTCTTTCAACTTTGCTGATGTTTGAAAGTTTCCACAATAAAAATATTGGTAAGTCATGAATGATCATGGAAATAAATAGTAATTTGCCAGACCTACAGGTTGCTGTGTGTTTTTGTGCTCTTTCATTTATTGGGGAAACTACAAGTAAATGTGTGTTCTATTCACTCCTAGCCCTAGCCATGGGATAATGGGAATGTCTCATTGTATGAAGGAGGTTTGTCTGCAGCAACAGGAATATTCAAGAAGATGGAGGTACTTTGTTCTCATCACACTGATCTTTTTACTCCGCCCTGTCCTTGGCCTCGCCCATTTGCTTAGTGTATTTTCTCCATCCCTCAGTGTCCTTTTCCATCTCTTCTTTCATCTTAAAAATGTTTCCTTTAATTTCAACAGTACTACGTGGTTTTGTCCTTTTAGGGGTTGGTGATGTTCAGGGATGTGGCTGTGGACTTCTCTCAGGAGGAGTGGGCGTGCCTGGACCCTGCTCAGAGGGGTTTGTACAGAGATGTGATGCTAGAGAACTACCACAACCTGGTCTCACTCGGTAGGGATAACTATCCCCAAGTTACTTATGAATTTTGGGTGCATCTTTCAGTTGTCTGGGTGGATTTCTACTGATTTCCTAGGGAATTATTTTGTGATCTATAGATGAGGAGATGGGCAGCTTTTGTGGAGCCTTTATCTTCTCCAGGCTTCAGACCTTTACACCTGCCTCTTGTCCTTCAGGTAGTTGCCTGTGTTTTGAGGACTGGGTTTGAATTCAGGAATAGCATGATTGTGTCTTATTACTTTTTCTTATAAACAGGACTTTCTCTTTCTAAGCCTGATGTGATTTCCTTATTGGAGCAAGGGAAAGAGCCCTGGATGGTTTCGAGGAACATGGCGGGAGGATGGTGCCCAGGTGAGTAACAGTTGAACAGACTGGGAAAGACACTGCAGTTAAGAACCCAGCTGGTGAGGAGGCAGCACCTTAAAGGTATTAATGAGGAATCTCTTCCTTGAAGGCCCATCCAGGGGTTTTGGAGAAAAGGCCTAAGACACATGGAAAAAAGGAAAGACCTTTCCTGTTACCCCCACCTGTACTCTCCATGCTACTGATCTGTCAGAATTCCCTCCAATTTTAAAGCCCTTTTTCTTCAGGAGCCATCCTGTTTCATATAACTTGGATCCACTTCTTTCCCTTTTAAATTTAAACTTGTGTGTGTGGTTTTTTTTAACCTCTTAAAATGCATTTTTTGGGAATATTGGCCCTAAGCTGACATCTGTATCAGTCTTCTCCATTTGCATGTGGGATGCCACCACAGCACGGCCTGATGAGCAGTGTGTAGGTCCGCACCTGAGATCTGAACTCATGAACCCCAGGCTGCCGAAGCAGAGCGCGCGACCCCAACCACTATGCCATCAGGCTGGCCTCTAAAGTACATTTTAGGCTCTACTGTTCATCTGTCCTACTGATCTTTAACTTTTCCTTCTTTTTCTTTCTCAGTTTTGCTTTGATGCAGGAATTTCGTGCATTAATGGATATGCATTCACTTTTAATTAGTGTTTATTGACTTAAAAACAATTAGTGCAGCCTTTTTTTCTTGGTGGGTGGGAGTTAAAGAAGTATGTAAGCTATTAAGAGAGAGTCTAATAAAGAGTCTAGAACATGTCCATAAATAACTTCCAGAAAGTAGACTCAAGCATAAGGCTTCTAATATAGTGCTTAGAAGACAGAGCTGAAGCTAGAAATATGGGAGAGTGCCAGGAGAAAAGGACATGCCTGCTTTTAGGAGGAAAAAGTATGCAGAAATGATTGAAGATAATAAGTAAATTATAGAAGATTTAGGTGTCAAGGAAAAGCAAGAGATCCATTTTCAAACAAGTTGGTGACATTCTTTTTTTTTTTTTAAAGATTTTATTTTTTTCCTTTTTCTCCCCAAAGCCCCCTGGTACATAGTTGTATATTCTTTGTGGTGGGTCCTTCTAGTTGTGGCACGTGGGACGCTGCCTCAGCGTGGCTTGATGAGCAGTGCCATGTCCGCGCCCAGGATTCAAACCAATGAAACACTGGGCTGCCTGCAGTGGAGCGCACAAACTTAACCACTCAGCCACGGGGCCAGCCCCATTCAAACAAGTTGGTGACATTCTTAATGTGGGCAAAAATTGTGTTGTAAGTAGCATAGACTGAGGGATTTTTCTTTTGAAATATGAGAAAAATAAGGCTTTTTATTTTTTTTAAATGTGCTTTTAAGTAATGGAAATACTATCCATTTTTAAAAGTGTTCTAATTGTAGGATATGGAGGATTTCCTTTTAGTTTTTTTCACAGAACATTACAAATGTGTTTAAAAATTTTTTTATTGTATTACGTAAATTTTCAAATATGCACCAGGATAGCGGCCTGGATACCCATGAATCCATTTCCTAGCGTCAGGATTATCAGTTTTCCAGTCTTGTTTCATTTCTCCCCATTGACCTCTGTTCCCCCACCCTGAGGTATTTTAAAGCAAGTCCCAGATGGCACATATTTAAGTGCTATTAAACAATAGGTTGCTTTTCGCAGTTTCTTCTATTTAAAATTACTCCTCTGATGAATCCTTATTTAGATGGGTATTTTCGTATTTGATTCTTAGATGTGAGATTCTTGGGCCAAAAAGTTTAAACCTTTTAAAGCTCCTGATACTCCAGTGCAGAAATAGCATCATCCAGTGATGCCGACTTGTCCAGCTCAATTCGGACAAGTATTAATAGTCGGTTAGTTAATTGAAAAGGTTAAAGTGAAAAAAAAGTATGGTATGCCATAACCATTTTATTTTTACTGAAAAGATTTAATTGCAGATTTTTTACCCATTTTCTGATGTCTGGGCCAGGTGTTTTCTTTGCAAACAGCTTCCCTGTTTGGAGTTCTGCCTTATCTTTCACACGTACTAAACCCGTGAGGCATGAATTGTAATTTCACCTTTTGGTTTTTTACGTGAAGGGACAACATAAAGATTCTTGCAATCCCGTGTGAATAGAGAATCCTCTGGAGCTGTGTTGTCCTATGTGGTAACCACCAGCTACTGTGGCTGTTTAAATTTAACTTTAATTAAAATAAAATAAAATAAAACTTCAGTTCTTCAGGTGCACTAGCCATATTTCATGTGCTTAGTAGTCACATGTCGCCGCTGGCTGCCATGTTGGACAGTGCAGATTTGGAACATTTCCATCGTTTTTAAAAAGTTCTGTTGCATTTCTGTCATTGTAGGCTGTTCCTCTCCTGTGCACAAGTTTTTCAGTGTTGATTTATCTCCTTGTAATTCAAGCTCGTTTTTTTAGTGATTGGCCTGTATGAAGTCTTCCCAGAACATTCTACTTAATTTTTTTGTTTGAAAAACCTTTTTATTATGTAAGTTATGATATATGAAAAAGAATATATGTGAAATTTAAAGCATAACAACAAAAAATCCTGTGACTCTGCCATACAACCCAAGAACTAGAACTTTACAGTGCCATGGCACCTAACTTGTGCTCATTTTTTATTGTATTTTTCTGCCTCCCCAGTGTCCCCATAGCACCTAATCTGATTTTTGTGTTTATTATTCCTTTGATCCTTTTATATGATTTCATAATTTTATCATGTATGTCGGTATCCATAAGCAATGTATTTAGTTTTTCTGTTATTGAACATTATAAAAATGGTTTCATACTATATGGAGCATTCTCTGATCTGGCTTTTTTTCACTTGATATCATATTTATAGGCTTCACCCATGTCTTTGCATGTAGCTGTGGTTCATTAATTTTCATTGTAATATATTCTCCCATTATGTGACTATACCACAATTTATATATCTTTTCCCTGGCTCAATGTAATCTGGGTTGTTTTGAACCAAATTGCTATGAATATTCTTGTAAACCTCTGTTGTCGCTCATGTGTGTGAATTTCTCTAGGCTCTACCCCAGGAGTGGAATTTCTAGTTTGTAGGGTATGTAAATGTTCAACTTTTCAAGATAATGCCGAATTATTTTCAAAGTAGTCATCCCAATTTGCTCTTCCAGCACCAAAGTTTTCTTTGATGCATTTCCTCATTTGCACTTAGAATTTATAATCACACTTTAAAATTTGTGCCAATATAGTTATCTAGAGTTAGCCACACTCAAGGTGAAGGGCACAGTTCTCTAGACTGCCAGATTTGCTCAAGACTTCGACACCAGCTGAAAGTTCAAGGGGCCCACAGGGTGGCCCCCCTTTCAGATCACCTGGCTGTAAATTTGGGGATCTTCATGGATTCCCTGAAGTTTGATAATTTGCCAGAACAACTCTCAGAACTCAGGAATACACTTTACTTATGATTAGTTTGATTATAGCGTAAGAATGCCAGCAAAAGGATCAGGACCAACCAAGGGAAGAGACACATAGAGCGGAATCTGGGGGCTTTCCAAATGCAAAGCTTCCACGTCCTCAGGAATGTTTTGCCCTCCTGTCATTGACGTGTGACAGTATGCGTGGAGTACTGCCAACCCAAGATGCTCAGCTGAGCTTCAGTGTCCGAAGTTTTCATTGAAGCTTCATTACACAGGCATGATTGATTGAATTATTGTCCTTGTGGTTGAACTCAACCTCCAGCCCCCTCTCCGTCTTTGGAGGCTCGTTCTGCCTGGCCCAAAGACCCAACCCTCTAATCATATAGTTCATCTTTCTGGCACGGGGCAGCCCCCACTGGGAGTCACTGAGTTAGCATAAACTGTCAGATGTGGTCTAAGGGGCCCACTGTGAGTAACAGAGACACTCCCATCACTGGAGAAATTCCAAGGCTGTAGAGACTACCTCCCAGGAGCCAGGACAAAGGCCAGACCTCTCTTATGGAAAGTTAATTCTTCACTGTACAGTAGTGAATGCAAAATTCTACATTTTCCCACTTGTTATTAGGTTGAACTTTTTTTCTTTGGTGAGGAAGATTGGCCCTGAGCTAACATCTATTGCCAATCTTCCTCTTTTTGCTTGAGGAAGATTGTTGCTGAGCTAATATCTGTGGCAGTTGTCCTCTATTTTGTATATGGGATGCCACCACAGCATGGCTTGGTGAGCGGTATGTACATTTGCACCCTCAGGATCCGAACCCATGAGCCCCCAGCTGCTGAAGTGGAGTGTGGAAACTTAACCACTACACCACCAGGCAGGCTCCTGAACATTTTTTAAAAAGTATATTTGCAGGCATCCCATGTATAAAAAGTGAAGGAAGATGGGCATGGATGTTAGCTCAGGGCCAGTCTTCCTCAGCAAAAAGAGGAAGATTGGCAGCAGGTGTTAGCTCAGGGCTAATCTTCCTCAAAAAATAAAATAAAATTAAATTAAATTAAAAAGTGTATTTGCTGTTTGTACTTCTTTTTTAAGTGAAATTTTGCCATGTTTTCTGCTAGGTTGGTTAGGTTTATTTTCTTAATAATTAATTTGTAGGAGTTACTTATTTGTTTACTTAAAATTGTGGTAAAATATGAATAACCATGTTTACTACCACTTTAACCTTATTTGAGTGTAAATTTAGTGGCATTAAGTACATTCACATTGTTGTGCAACCATCACTATATTTGTCTCTAGAACTTTTTCATCTTCCCAAAATGAAACTGTGTACTCATTAAATAATAACTCTCAGTTCCTCTCTCCCCCCAGGCCCTGGCAACCACCATTCTACTTTCTGTTTATATGAATTTCACTACTCTGGGTATCTCATATGAGTTGAATCATACAATGTTTGTCCTTTTGTGACTGGCTTATTTCACTTAGCGTAATGTCCTCAAGGTTCACCCATGTTGTAGCATGTGTCAGGATTTCCTTTTTAAGGTTGATTAATATTTCGTTGTATGCATTTACCACATTTTCTTTATCCATTCATCCATCGATGGATGCTTGGATTGCTTCCATCTTTTGGCTCTTGTGAATGATACTACTAGGAACATGGGTGTACAAATAGCTGTTTGAGTCCCTGCTTTTAAGGTTTTGGGTATATACCCAGAAGTGGAATTGCTGGATCATCTGGTAATTGTATGTTTAAGGTTTTGAGGACCTGCCACACTGTTTTCCACAGTGGCTGCACCATTTTACATTCCCACCAGCAAGGGCTAAAACTATAAAATACTCAGAAGAAAGCAGTGCACAAGGGTTCTGATTTCTCCACATCCTTGCCAACACTTTTCTGTTGTTTTTTTTTAATAGCCATCTTAAATGGGTGTGAAGTGGTATCTCATTGTGGTTTGGATTTGCATTTCCCTAATTATTAGTGATGTTGAGTACCTTTTCATGTGCTCATTAGCTATTTGCATATCTTTTTTGAAAAATGTCTATTCAAGTCCTTTGTCCATTTTAAATTTGGATTGTTTTTTCTGTTGTTCAGATATTTTCACCCATTCTTTGGGTATCCTTTTCCCTCTATTGATGGTGTGTCTCACTCTGTTTGGGCTGCTATAACAAAATACCAGAGACTGAGTAACTTATGAACAACATTTATTTCTCACAGTTCTGGACGCTAGAAGTCCAGAATCATGGTGCCAGCATGGTTGGGTGAGGCTCCTCTTCCTGTTTCATAGCTGGTACCTTCTCACTGTGTCCTCAAATGGTGGAAGGACTAGGGATCTCTCTGGAGCCTTTTATAAGGCACTAATTCCATTCATGAGGGCTCCACCCCCATGACATAAGCACCGCCCAAAGGCCCCACTTCTAATACCATCACTTCAGGCATTAGGATTTCAACATGAATTTTGGGGGGACATAAACATTCAGACCATAGCATGGTGTCCTTTAATGCACAAAAGTTTTAAATTTTGATGAAGTCCAGTTTATCTGTTTTTTCTTCTGTTGCCTAACTTTTGGTATCATATCCAAGAAATCATTGCCAAATTCAACATCATAAAGCGTTTCCTCTAAGCTTTCTTCTGAGTATTTTATAGTTTTAGCTCTTGATTTTTTTTTTTTATGGTAAACTAAATTTATTTAGAGCTTTTTTTCCCCTGGGAAATTAAAAATTCTAAACAAATGATCTCATTTTTCCATCAGCCTTCTTGTAAAGAAGGTAGGCTATGAGTATTTTCCCCATCCTTAAAATAGGGATTGTAATCTTGATTTGTCCATAACACAGGCTTAGTTGTAGTACAGAGAAGTAAATCTTGGGTTTCCTGTTCTTAGTGTAGGGCTTTGTATTTTTTATAATCAGATGAGAATGGCCATGTTATTCTTAGCACTTCAGTCTTGTGAAGGAGATCAAATTTGGTCAGGTTCCACTTGTTTACATGCTTCATATGGACTGTAAGATTTTAGTTTCTGACCTCCTCTTTCCCTACTTTTATTTTTTATTTATTTATTTATTGAGTTAATGATAGGTTACAATCTTGTGTGATTTCAGTTGTACATTAATGTTTGTCAGTCCTGTTGTAGGTGCACCACTTCACCCTTTGTGCCCACAACCCCCCCCCCCCCCCTTTTCCCTGGTATCCACTAATCTTAGCTCTTGATTTTTTGATCTGCTGATTTCTACTTTCATTGTGATTGGAAAAGATACTTAGTATAATTTCAGTGTTTTCACATTTATTAAGACTTGTTTTATAGCTTAACATATGGTCTATACTGAGAATGTTCCATGTGCATGTGAGAAGGAGCATTCTGCTGCAGTTGGGTAGAATGTTCTGTGTATGTCTGTTATGTCCATTTGGTTTAGTATTGTACAAGTCCTCTGTTTCCTTACTGATTTCCTCTCTGGTTTTTCTATCTATTATTGAAAGTGAAATACTGAAGTATTTTACCATTATTGTAGAGCTGTCTGTTTCTCCCTTCAATTCTGTCACTGTTTCATATATTTTGGGGCTCTGATGTTTGCTGCATATATGTTTATAATTGTATCTTCCTGATGAATTGGCTTTTTATCCTTAAAAACCTCCCTTTATCTCTAGTAATACTTTTGTTGTTGTCATAAGCCCATTTTTCTGATATTGGTATATCCACTCTAGCTTACTTAACGTTACTGTTTGAATGGTTTATTTTTATCCATTCTTCAATTTTCAACCTATTTGTATCTTTCAACCTAAACCATGTTTCTTGGAGACAGCATATAGTTGGTTCTTGTTTTCTTATCCAGTGTGACAGCGTCTGCCTTTGGATTGGAGTGTTTAATCCTTTCACACTGAATGTTATTAATATGGTTGGATTTATTTCTGCTGTTTGGCTGTTTCATGTGTCTTATGGCTTTTTTGTTTCTCTGTTTCTTCTTTACTGACTTCTATATTTAGAAATTTTCTAGAGTACCATTTAAATTTATTTGTTAATTTTTTAACTTTATAATGGTTCCTCTAGAGACTACAAAATATATCTTAATTTATCAAAATCTACTTCAGATTAATACTAATGGAATTACCATAAAATACAGAACCTTTGCTCCAATGGTTCCATTTCCTTCCTGGTTCTTTGTGCTATTATGGTCAGATATATTGCCTCTATGTATGCTATAAATACAACAATAAATTGTTATAATTATTGCTTTATACAACTTAATGCCCTTTAAAGAGGCTTAAGAGAAGGCGAAAAAATAAATAGCACTTTTGTATATGCTACATGATTACAATTTCTGGTACTCTTCTTTCTGTGGATTCATTACCCACTGTTGTCATATCCTTGCTCCAGATACAGTTTCATCCTTCCCCACCCTTTGTATTAATTATTGTCAAATGTGTTACATCTTATACATTATAAGCCCAATGATACAATTTTATAATTATTGCTTTATGAAATTCTTTTTTAAATTAGTTAAGAAAAGAGGAAAAATTATGTATTTATGCTGCCTTTTATATCGAGCTACATGGTTACCTTACCAGTATTCTTTGTTTCTTCGTATAGATTCAAGTTACCATTTGGTGTCACTTCCTTTCAGCCTGAAGAACTAACTTTAGTATTTCTTGTAAGGTAGGCCTACTAGCAGCACATTCTCTCAATCTTTGTTTATCTGGAAATGTTTTTATTTCACTTTTATTTTTGAAGGATAGTTTCATTGGATATAGGATTCTTGGCTGACAGTTTTTCTCTTCACTTTTGAGTACTTCATTCTCGTGTTTTCTGGCTTCCATTGTATCTGATGAGAAATCAGCTGTTAATTTTATTGTCATTTCACTATACTTTTTCTTTTGTTTTTTATTAATATTTTTCTCCTGTTGCTTTCAAGGTTTTCTCTTTGTCTTTGAACAGTTTGGCTGTGATATGACTGGTTGTGGGTCTGTTTGTGTTTATCCTACTTGGAGTTCATTGAGCTTAAATCTGTAGATTGTTTTTTATCAAATCTGATATGTTCTTTCAAATATTTTTTCTGTTCTTTTCTCTCTTCTTTTCCTGGGACTTTCATTACATGTATGTTGCTACACTTGGTCTGTCTCACAGGTCTCTGGGACTCTGTTCATTTTTCTTCATTCCTTTTTCTTTGCGTTATAGCAATCTCTATTGTTCTATCTTAAAGGACACTGAATTTTTTTTCCACCAACTCACATGTAATATTGATCCCCCATAGTGAATTTTTCATTTCAGTTAGTGAACTTTGCAACTCCAGGATTTCTGTTTGTTTTTTCTTAATAATTTTTCTTTATTGATATTCTCTAATTAATGAGTCATTGTCCCTTATTTCTTAAGTATGATTTCCTTTGGTTCTTTGAAGCTATTTATAACTGCTCTGACGACTTTTTCTTGGCTTCCTGAGAGAGAGTTTCTATTGACTGCTTTTCCCCCTCATGAATGGATCCCACTTACCGTTTCTTTGCATGTTTCATGATTTTTGTTGAAAACTGAACATTGCAGATAATATAGTATAGCAACTCTGATCTCTCCAGGTGTAGTAATTGCTATTTTTATTTTTTTATTTTAAAATTTGTTTAGTGACTTATCTGGACTAATTCTGTAGTCTGTTTTCCTACAGTGTGTGGCCACTGATGTCTCTGCTCAGTTTTTTTTAAAATTACTTTTATTGTTAAGCCTAGTGCAAAGTTTTTACCTAGCAATTTATTTACTTTAGTGGCTATGTATAATTCTGGTTTTCTATTTGATCATGAGTAAATTTTAGTGATTTATATTTTTCCTCGGCATTTGTCTATTTCATAAAAAGTTTCAATATTATCGGCATCAAGTTGTTACGTACTTTAGTTATATCTTTAAAATCTGTAGTTTCTTTGGCTATATTTTCTTTTTTTTGAACTCATATGAGTATTTATCCCTCCTCTTTTTCTTTATCTTTCTCACGAGAGGTTTGCCAGTTTCATTAGTCTTTTCAAAGAACTAACTTTGGGCTTGCTGGCCCTCTGTTTCTTCCCAAAGCTATCTTTACTCACACTTTACATAAGATAACTTATCAATTGTTCATATCAATCTGTCTATGTATATATTTAAATATATATAGTTTTTTTCCCCACTGATTTATTTAGGAGTAGAATGGGGGAAATAATGGCAATTATGGGGGAATTAAGCCTTCTAGCAAGACATTCTTGAGTCTGCCACTAGCAGGAAAATAGGGATGTATACAAGTGTTAGGGAGTGAGGGACCCTATCTTTTACTCTAACTGCCGCACTTACTGAAATTCCATATGATGGATCTAGCCCTTTGGGTTAACAAGAGTCCTCTATTTACCAGTTACCTTAGAGTTAGCATATTCCAATGGATGCCTACCAATATTTGTCCATCAGATAAAAACTAAAAACTAAAAGGATGGGAATATTCATTGCTGGCTAGGGAACAGACACTCTCTTACACTGCTGGTAAGAATAAAACTAGTACATTAAAAGTGAAAATGTGCCTACCCTTTGAATGAGTAATCTCACTTTTAGAACCTATTCTACAGAAATAATAGTAGTAGCTAACGATATATTATACAGAAGTATAAGATTTCTTGGAATAGCCGTAACAATCTAAAAGTGCATTAATGGGGAAACTTAAATATGTATATCCACACAATGGGATGTTATGCAGCTTATTAAAGGAAATGAAATAAATCTGTAAATAGTAACGTTATAATTACCCCTGTTCTATTGTTATATGGGGAAAAAAGTTGCACACCAATATGTATAGGACAATTCTATTTTTGTAGAAAGACAAAAATACACACACATTTAGACACACCGTGCATGAATGGGTGAATAAATATGTTGATATGCATAAAGTTGGAAAAAAGTGGGGAAAGAAACAACTTCAGTCAACAATTTATATACCTTTGGGGGTAAGAAATCATGTGTTCCTAATAAACATTTGCAAATGTAACTCTTCTTGGAAATAGGTTATTCAGTGTGTTGAAAGTATAACTGAGACCTTAGAGGACAAGGGGGCACTTAAAAAAAAGTAACAGTGGCTAAAAACTCAGATATAAATAAAAAATATGTAGTTACTTTATTTACTAGTGGTATCAAGACTTTAATTTCTTTAAGCATTATTAAACACAATAATTTTCTTCTCTTTGAGGTTATTCTAATATCTGAAGTCTTTCAGTTCTGTTTCTGCCATTTTTTTCAAGTGGTACCTTGTCTCCTTGTATGTGTTAAAATTTTCTCTTATGAAGCACTCACTTTCCTTCGAACTTTATCTGTGAGAAATTTTTGAGGGTTGAATTGATTTTTCTCCAGAGAGATTTTTTGTTTGCTTTTTGCCTTTGCCCAAGACACAACCACTTTTATTTTACTTTTTTAGATTTAATTATTCAGTGAAGATTTATTGAGAGCCTTCTATATGCCAGACTCTTGGCAAAGATGTAAAGATTATTTTCGGAACCACTTTTAAATAAATTCTGCACTTTAGCTTTTTCAGACCATATAGGTCGGGTGAATTAAAACCACAAATGTGGGTGGAGGTCAGATTGTGGTTATAGGTTATCAGGAGAGATTTCTTTTGTCCTCTCCATCAGTTCCTAAATTGAATCAGGTGAGTTTCTTTGCTGTCATCTTCAGCACACTGGGATTTATATCTTGTTCCCTCATACACGAGGATGGAGCCCTTTGGAGTCCCAGCTTTAGGCAGGGTTTCTTATTAGCCTGGGCGATCCCTAGGCCATATCTTCTATCTTCTGTACCCTATACAGTCATCAGAGTAGTAGCTTGGGCGCCCCTACCAGAAGTCTCACAAGTTTTGACATGAAGAATTTTTATTATCGTCAGTTATAAAAAATTTCCACGATACTCTTTTTGACCCATTGAGCTTTTATAAGTATGTCTGTCTTTTTTCTTGTTTTTTTTAAATTTCCAAATATTTTTTATAGTTTTTTTATTATTGAGTTCTACCTTAATTGCACTCTAGTCAGTACTTACATGATCATGAGACCAGTTTCTGGAAATGTGTTAAGACCTCCTTCATGAACTGCTGAACTATCAGTTATTTAGAAGGATTCACATGTATCTGTACCTTCTTTTAATTGTTGCATGTAAAATTCTCTATATATTCAAAATAGCTAGCTTAATATAATCTTGAGGGGCTGGCCACGTGGCTGAGTGGTTAAGTTGGCGTGCTCCGCTTCGGTGGCCCAGGGTTTCACCGGTTCAGATCCTGGCCCGGAGATGACACCGCTTGTCAGGCCACGCTGAGGCAGCATCCCACATAGCACAACCAGAGGCACTCACAACTAGAATATGCAACTATGTATTGGGGGGATTTGGGGAGAAAAAGCAGGAAAAAAAAAAAGAAGATTGACAATAGTTGTTAGCTCAGATGCCAATCTTTTAAAAAAAATAATAATGTTGAGATCCTCTATATCCTTTTTTATTTTCTGTCTGCTTGACTTATTAATTGCTGAAAGAGGTGTATTGAGATCTCTCACAATCAAAGTGAAGCTTTAAACTTGTATTCTCTTAATTTTTGCTTTGCATATTTAGAGATTATTTTGTTGGATACTTACAAGTTTAGAATTATTATTTCTTTCTGGTGAATTGAATATTTTATCATTAGGTAGTGATCCTCTTTATTCCAAATAATGCTTTCATCGGGAAGTTTCCTTTTTCTGATGCTAATACCCCAGCTTTCTACCCTAGCCTGATTTTCATTTTCTTATTTTTTACTTCAATTTTGTGACTTCATGTGTTTGTTTTTTTCTTTTAATAGGATTTGGCTTTCTCTTTTCTTTAACTGTTTCATTTGTTATAATTACTGATGCATTTGAACTTTTTTTTAAGATTTTATTTTTTCCCTTTTCTCCCCAAAGCCCCCCGGTACACAGTTGTGTACTCCTAGTTGTGGGTCCTTCTAGTTGTGGCCTGTGGGACGCCGCCTCAGTGTGGCCTGACGAGCGGTGCCGTGTCCGTGCCCAGGATTTGAACTGGCGAAACCCCAGGCTGCCGCAGCAGAGCGTGTGAACTTAACCACTCGGCCATGGGGCCGGCCCCAGCATTTGAACTTGTTAAACATCTTATTTTGTCCTTTTTGTCCCACTTTCTCTGTTTTTATTTTTGTCTTATTTTGTGTTGTTTTGGATTGATTTGGAGTTTAAAAAATAAAATTTGCTCCAGTGTTTATTTTTACTCCACTGATTTGGAAGTTGAAAGCACAGACTCTGGAGCCAGACTGTTTGGATTCAAATTCTGGTTCTGCCATTTTTTTTTCAATTAACAATATATTTTGTATCCTTTCCATGACAATACATATAAATGTTTCAATTATTTATCTTTTATTGAGCTATAATTGACATACACAAATATATCAGTTTCAGGTATACAACATAATGATTTGATATATGTATGTATTGTGAAATGATCACCACAATGTCTACTTACCAT
Organism: Equus quagga; assembly: GCF_021613505.1. Taxonomy (NCBI): domain Eukaryota; kingdom Metazoa; phylum Chordata; class Mammalia; order Perissodactyla; family Equidae; genus Equus; species Equus quagga. The sequence continues at coordinate 100,616,686 of NC_060279.1, read as the reverse complement.
CCATCACCATACAGTTACAGAATTTTTTTCTTGTGATGAGAACTTTTATGATTTACTCCCTTAGCAACTTTCAAATGTGCAGTACAGTATTAACAACTATAGTACCATGCTGTACATTACATCCCCAGGACTTATTTATTTTATAACTGGAAGTTTGCACCCTTTACCCACATCACCTACCCACCCCCAACTCCCACTTCTGGTAACCACTGATATGTTCTCTGTAGTATCTATGAGCTTGGTTTTTTTTTTAGATTCTGCATATAAGTGAGATCATATAGTATTTGTCTTTCTCTGTCTGACTTATTTCACTTAGCAATAATGCCCTCAAGGGCCATCCATGTCATTGAATGCCACAGTTTCCGTTTGATGGCTGAAGTAATGTCCTCTGTGTCTGTGTGTGTGCATGTGCGCGTATATGTACCACATCTTCTTTATCCATTCTTCCATCAGTGGACAGTTAGGATGTTTCCATGTCTTGGCTTTTGTAATTATTTGCTGTGAAATTATTTGCTGTGATTAACATGGGAGTGCAAATATCTTTTCGAGTTAGTGTTTTCATTTTCTTCAGATAAATACCCAGAAGTGGAATTACTGGATCATATGGTAGTTCTGTTTTTAGGGGTTTTTTTTGGTGAGGAAGGTTGGCCCTGAGCTAACATCTGTTGCCAGTCTTCCTCTTTTTGCTTGAGGAAGATTATCGTTGAGCTAACATCTGTGCCAATCTTCCTCTGTTTTTGTGGGATGGCAACCACGGCGTGGCTTGATGAGTGGTGCTAGGTCCGCGCCCAGGATCTGAACCTGTGAACCCCGGGCCCCCAAAGCAGAACATGTGAAGTTAACCACTACACCACCACGCTGGCCCCAAAAAGAATTTTTTAATCATGATTATGAACTCATAGATTTAAAAAATATTTGATGTTTTCTCAGTTATTACAGTACTGCTATTATTCTTAAATCCATGGTCAAATTGTCCCATCTTTGACCATTGGGAGCCTTTTCAAATTGATTCCTGAGTCCTTTTGACATGACCCTAGGAGTCTTTGATAGCTTCTTTGCTTTTCCAATGTGCCACTGTGCTCCAGGCTTATAATATACATTTCCTGCCCTGTCCCTGAGATGCTCCAAAGAGCCCTGATTCTTTGGAGTGAGAAATGGTATTTAGAAACAGCAGCTAGTCATTAGCCTGCTTGTGCTGCTGGATTGCTCATTGTTTCTAAGACTTCAATGGATGGAACTAGGAAATATTTAGGAAAAAACCACATCATGACTGCATTTTCATATTTCTAATTCATCCATTGACTTTTAAATTTCAATTATTATTTTATTTTTAGAAGTTCCATTTAGATCTTTAAAAGAATTTCGCCTGGTCATTTTGTTTATCAGTTGTTATATTCTCACTTTTTTTAAAAAAGAAACTTTTAGTTTTACATTTACTGAAAAGTTGTGAAGATAGTACAGAAGATTCCCATATAACCCACACAATTTCCCATTATTAACGTCTTTCATGTGTACATTTGTCACAATTAATGAACCAATACTCTTCCATTATTATTAACGAAAGCCCATGCTTGGCTCAGATGTTCTTAGTTTTTACCTAATGTCCCTTTTTCTGTTCCAGGACACCACATACATCTAGTTGTCATGTCTCCTTAGGCTCCTCTTGGCTGTGCCAGTTTCTCAGACGTGTTTGTGACAGTTTTGAGGAGTCCTGGTCAGGTATTTTATAGATTGTCCCTCATTGAGACTTGTCGGGTACTTTTTGTGTGATTAGACTGGGTTATGGATGTTGGGGAGGAAGACCATAGACGTAGAGTGCCATTCTCATCATGTCCTCTCACAGGCGCGTACAAACAACACGACTTCACATTGATGTTGACCTTGATCACCTGGCTGCAGTAGCGTTTGTCAGGTTTCTCCACTGCAAAGTTACTCTTTCTTCCTCCCTTTCTGTACTCTAGTTTTTGGAAGGAAGACACTATGCACAATCCACACTTAAGGAATGGGAGTTATATTTTAACTCCTTGGGCAGAGAATCTAAATAAGTTATTTAGAATTCTTCTGCACAGGAGATTTGTCTATTCTCCATTTATGTATTTATTCATTTATTATATCAGTATGAACTCATTTTATACTTTGAATTATAAGTTTAATACCACTTTATTTACTTTGTTACTCAGATTATTCCAACTTTGACGATCGGGAGCTCTTTCACTTGGCTTCTGTGTCCTTTGGACGTACCCCATCATTGTGGGTTTTCAGGAGCACTTCCTTACTTGGGAATACAAGATGCTCCAGGCCCCCCATGTATATTTCCTGTCCCAGTCCTAGAATCAGCAATTTCTTCAAGGAACCTGGTTCCATTTATTGGAGAATATTATTAGAAATCAAGATCTGGGTACTTGATGTACTTGTCAGTACTTGGGTACTTTCTCACTTTTTTGACTTCATCTTTAAAATATATATATATATATTTCATATAGTGAATTATATTATTTCTCTCTTAGTATCTGAAGTGGCTGCTGGCCTCAATCTTTTCTTTGTTATTTCTGCTAATGCTCATTTTGGTGGTTTATTTCTGCTAGTCTTTGGTTACTTTTCATTGTGAATTTCTGTGTGGCTGAATTTGATGGGGGGGAGGATCTTGAAGAATCTGGGTTGGAAACATTCCTTTAGAAAATTATTTGTTTCTTCCAGAGACCAGGACTACTTTTTAATTAACTTCTCAGCTTGAGGTGTCCCTGAGAGGTACTGTAAATTCAAACCCCAGTCTTATGTGAGGACAGACCTTTATTAATTCCCAGGTGAGACTTTTTTGGTGCTGGTGGGGAAATCTAGAACCATGGCAGAGGAAAGCACATTACTTGTCAGCTCCCTTGTCTGGCAGGAGACTTTCTTCCTAGCTCACTCTTTACTTCTGGCTGTGGCTTCTTTGCAGTTCTGGGTTTTATGCTGTGGTCTCAGGTTTAGTGCTTAACCTTGCAGGTTTTGAGTCTTAACCTCTTCTTCGCGTGGATATTAACCCACAAAACGCTTGGTTTCCCCTGTTGAGCTTTCCCCCCAAGATAGCTTCAGTGTTTGCATTTGCTTGCCACTCCAGTTTCAGTTTTCTTTTCTGTGTTTTGTATGTTCATACTGTTTTTGTCCTTAGGGATTTCCCTTACTTTCTTGGAAGCTCACCAGAAGGTTTAAAGATACGTTTGTTTGACACATCCAGCATTTGGGTGTTTTGCAACACAGACTGCTTTTCATAACAGATAGTGTACCATATTGCCAGAAGTGGAGGTTGCAATGGGAGAGATGAGTAAGAATGTTAGTACCAGCAATGTTTGCAAAATACTAGACACAATCTAAATGTCCATGAACAGTCAAATAGATCAATAAATCACCCAACTTCTATTGTATGCTATGTAAAACCAAAATTGTCAGGAAATGAATGAATTATAACTAATGTATCAATTTGACCATAAGAAAGTCACAGAAAACCAGAAGTATGATGCTGTTTATATAATATTCAAATTTTGTTAAACTGCACAGTATTTTAAATAATGATTCATATATATATAGTAAATAATAAAAAAGAAAAGGAATGAGAAATACGAAGTTCAAAATAGTGGTACCTGTAGGGTACAGGAAAGTGGGAACGATTTGCTTTAGGAGGGATATACCGAGAGCATCAATAATATTTGTAATGTTTTATTTTTTTAAGCTTAGTGATGGATACATGGTGTTCATTTCATTATTCTTCATACCTTTTTTATATATCTATATACAAATGCACAAACCACTCTTGTTTATATGTATTTCTTAACAAAAAATACTTTCTGACTACTTTTAGTGAAGCTAAAAGTAGGAATAAGGTGGGCAGCTGGGATGCTGTATTAGTAACTCACACACAAATAATGATAGATTAGACTAGGGGTCAGCAGACTAGGTATGGCCTGTGAGCCAGCGGCCTGTAAATAAAGTTTTACGGGAACGTAGCTACATCTGTTCATTATATGTTGTCTGTTGCTACTTTTGTGCTGCCGTGGCTGAGTTGAGCAGTTACAGTGGAGACTGTATGGCTTGCAAGCCTAACATATTTACCATCTGGCTCTTTAAGAAAAAGTTTGCTGATACCTATGATGTTAACAGTAGAAATGTTGAGAAAATTAGATCTGGGATATTTTTCAAAGGTTCAGCCAACAGGATCAGTAGTAGTTGGATATGTGATCCTCTGGCAGAGTGGAGGGGGTGGAGCTGGAAATCACCAGCATATGGATAGTTTATAAAACCATAGGACTGAATTAGATCACTTGGTAAATGAATGAAATACCGAGAGGAGAAGAGGTCAAGGATCATGCTCTGAGACGTTCCTCCACTTGGAAGGCAGGAAAGCAGGGTGGTACATTAGGTTGGCCAGTGTTCTAGTTTGCCTGAGACTGGAGTTTTCCAGGATGTGGGACTTTTCAGTGCTGTAATCAGGACAGTCCCAGGCAAACCAAGATAGTTGGTCACCCTAGATGGTATCTTAAAGGAGACTAAGACAGACTGGTGAGTAAAGTAGGAAAATGACCAAGGAAAGAATGGGTGTACAGTAAGTCAGCTGCCACATGGTGCTGGCAGAAGGGTGACTGACCACTAGATTTAACAAAAGGGAGGGTTTTGGTGGTCTTAGAGGGTTTTTCAGGGGAGTTATGAAACAAAAATCATTCCTGATTGAAATTACTTTGAAAAAATTATAAGAGAGTTCTGGGAAAATGGTGGCAGTGGATGTGTAATGTTTTTGCTTTCCTTGAATCTTCCCCATCTCCCACCAAACAAAACAAACAAACCAAATAGGAAAGCAACTAAGAGAGCAAAAAACAAGTCCGCAGGTAACATCTACATCAACGTTAAGTGACAAGTCATCCCCTTGAACCCTAAAAGAGGCTTAATTGAGAATAAACTGACAACCCCAAGATCCTTTTGGTGTCTGGAGCTTTTATGGGATGAAGTAGAAGCAAAGTGAGGGAGAGTCTGACAGCTATGAGAAGAAGAGAACCCTCAAATCACAACTTTACAGACACTTCATCAAAGAGGATATATGGATGGCAAATAAACACATGAAAAGATGTTCAACGTTGTTAGCTATTGGGAAGATGCACATTAAAGCCATGATGAGGTACTACTGTGCACCTATTAGATTGGCTAAAATAAAACATACTGCCCTTACCAAGTGTTGACAAGGGTATTGAGCAACTGGAACTCACATACATTGCTAGAGGGAATGCAAAATGGCCCAGTCACTTTGGAGGATTGTTTGGCAATTTCTTATGAAGTTAAACACACATGACCCAGCAATCCTCATGAATACCCCAGAGAAATGGAAACTTATGTTTACAGAAAAGCCTATACATGGTATTTGTAGTAAGCTCTGTTCATGATTGCCCCAAACTGAAAACACTGCAAATGTCCTTCAACAAGTGAGTGGCATATCCTTACAATGGAATGCTACTCAATAAAAAGAAATGAACTATAAGTACATGAAGCAACTTGCAAGGATCTCAAGGGCATTATGCTGAGTGGGAAACATTGTGTAAAGGTTACTGTGTAATTCCATTTATATAATAATCTGGAAATGAAAAAAATATAGAGATAGAGAACAGATCAGTGTTTCCCAGGGATTAGGGACATGGGAGGGAGTGGTATAAAGGGATAGCGGAGGGAGTTTTAGGGGGTGATGGAACTATTCTGTATCATTATTGTGCTTACATGAATCTCTACACATATTAAAACCTTAGAACTGTACCCAAGAAAGCTTTACTGTATGTTAATTTAAAATTTTCAAAAAGTTAATTAAAAGCAGTAGCAAAAGATTGTAGTTTAACCTTGTACAAAATTGCTTTAAGATAAAAGAGAGGGGCTGCCTCTGGCCGAGTGGTTAAGTTTGCACACTCTGCTTCAGCGCCCCAGGGTTTCACCAGTTTGGATCCTGGGTGTGGAGCTGGTACCGCTCATCAGGCCATGCTGAGGAGGCATCCCATATAGCACAATCAGAAAGACATACAACTAGAATATACAACTATGTACTGGAGGGCTTTGGGGAAAAGAAGAAGGGGGAAAAAAGATCAGCAACAGATGTTAGCTCAGGTGCCAGTCTTTGAAAAAGATAAAAGATAATAAGGAATAAAACATTTCCTATAAACAATGAAAGGCACAGCAGCAAGTCATATCTACAAACTGTGTCATAATGTTTCAAAATTAGCTGAAAATTTCAGAAAATGGCAGACATTCTGAAAGTACAATTCTACAGAATTAGAAAAACTCAGATATGAGGTGATTGGAGAAAAAAATTGAAAAGATGGTGACATAACTTAGGAAAGAATTAGAAATAAAATAAAAAACCATTTCAGAAGTCAAGACCAAACTAGAAGGAAAATAAAAATGAAAACATGCAACAAATGATGACTTAGGAGAAATAGAAGATGGAAAAGAAAGAAAACTTCAAAATCAAGGAGAAATGAACAAGGAGAGAAAAAGGATTAGAGAGAAAAAGATAGATACAGAAAGTAGGCAATGAAGGTCAAACATCTTCATTAAGACTTCCAATAATTGTGCAATGAACAGAACAATTGCCAAAAATGATTCAAGATAACTTTACTAAAATTAAGAAGAAAAGGATTGAAAGTTTGTTTTGAAAGAGTACACCATGTGACCAGGAAAATCATACCTTTGGCATCTAAGCATAAAGACCAGTCACTTGAAAGGAAAGGAAAATCAGATTATCATCTGGCCTTTGTATAGGAAAGCTTTATTCCAGAAGATGATGTATATTTTTCTGTTTAAGTTATACAAAGACATAAATTTTGAGCTAAGAATTTTACATCTAGCCAAATTGTTATATACATGCAGAAACTTAGGTGATATCGTTTCCCTAACCCCTTCCTGAGGAATCAACCAGAAAGTGAGCTTCAGAAAACTGAAATAGACATAAACCTAAAGACTAGGTCAGCATTAAATATATAGTAACCTGTATATCTAATACCAAGTGGTGGTATTAAGGAAGAGAGTATAATATTGTTACTTAGATATAGTAGATGTGTGGCTATAATTCCCCAGGAAGTAGGGTAAGAATGTGGGGAGTGTATGAAAGATACAATAAGCTTGCAAATTACCTTATAGATATTAACAGGGAGTAATTATTTTAAATCAGGCTAGGGGAGGGAGAAGAGATTAATAATTATTTTCAGTGTTTCTCATATTAGGAAACCAGTAGATAATAGCAAAAAAGAAAAAAAAGGGACAACAGTTATTATATAAATTTATTAGGATAAAAATAACCATTGGATCAAAACTGTAAACTTGACCAAATATGAAAAGATATAGCCCCAAATAGAGAATAAGTAAAATGGTATACATCGTATAAAAGAGTGTATATAAAGGATATGGATGTGTGCATGCTCAAGTGTTTGTTTCATAAATCAAAATGATAGAACTAAGGCCAAACACTGGTTATATAAAATATGCTGCTATTTACCAAAAACAGGAAGGATATTATATATATATATATTTTTTTTTTCTTTTTGCTTGAGGAAGATTTGCCCTGAGCTAACATCTGTGCCAGTCTTCCTCTATTTTGTGTGTGAGTTGCTGCCACAGCATGGCCACTGATGAGTGGTGTAGGTCTGCATCCGGGAACCAAACCTGGGCAGCCAGAGAGGAGCGCGCTGAACTTAACCACTAGGCATCAGGGCCAACCCCCGATATTGTATTGTTTTAAAAGTCTTTTTAGTTGTTTGCTACAAGAGGTGGGCAAAGGAGTAGGATGAAGAGGACTTCTTTCACCATACTTTGTTTTGTAGATTTGAGTTGGGAACTATATAAATATATTACATAATTATAAAACAAAAGTAACTTAAAAAAAATCCCTGAAACCAAAAGAGAAATGAAGTAACTCAATCTAAAAGTTGGTTGGTAGCCAGTGGTTATATATCCTAAGAACAAAAGAAATGACAAAAAAACCCCACCTTACATTGTTTTTAAAAAGTAACCGTATTAGTGATAGCAGTGTTGATATTGTTATTCTGAGAATGTGGTGTGTGTAATGTGGAATAAAATAAATGAGCAATTTACTTGGAGTCTTTTAAAATCAAGACTTTCAGTATGGGAGAAAGGAAAGGGAACACTGGTAACGTTAAGTAAAAGCCCGGTAATCCTGAATATGAATTGGGAGGATTACTTTGAGCTCAAGCTGTATTTTATCTTTAACTATACGTCTTGTAGATTAAAGGTAATGATCCACAGAGCGGGGTTCTGAAATGCTGGTCTGTCTGAATCCTGTGTCCTTACTAAATCTCCTTACTATTTGACTTTGATCCATTTTGCAGCTTTTACTATCAAGTCACTTACTGCTAGGGACTTTGCCTGAGTTACTGTTTCAAGGACAAACTTTATAGCATCTGCACCAAATGATAGTTTCATTGAATCCACAAAACGTATCATACTGTAGTCACAGCAGTATTTGTGTTGTAATCATTCTGTACTCAACTCAGCATTTTAGAATTTTCTGTCTCCTCCATTGCCCAGATTGCCATTCGCCATTATTTCCTTCTGCTTACATCCAGCATGCCCTTTGTTGTAGAGTTCCTAGTGCCCCAGTCTCCTCAGACTCATTCTGCCAAATAGTTGGCAATTCTAGTCTCCCAACGTTCTCAAGTCTCTCTGCTCAACATTACATAGCCCTGTTATTACGTTTCAACCTGTTCTAATGCCTGGAGAAAAGAAGTTTTCTGGGAAGTAAAAATACAGTGGTCTTGGACAGAAAGGAGTGGAAGGGAGGCCCTGAGAAAGGGTTTGGAGGAACAAAATAGACTGTGTATTGGAAGGAAGGCTGAGGAATACTACAAATTCAAGTGAAGGTTAGAAGAAAAGGCACCTCAGTATAGTGGTTGAAATAGGGAAACAAAAGATAGTCGTGTCTATACATAAATGGCAGTGAGCATTGGGAGAGGTATATATGTAAAGGGAGAAAAAATTGGCTGGATGGGAAGTTAGGTGGATATAATAGCGTTTTTCCACTTGTACTGTTTAATAATCTAGCTTTGGTTATGATTTTGTTTTAGTCTCTGAGGGAACTGATGAAGTAAAGAGCATATATCATCTTTTCAGTGATATGGGAGAGATTAAAATCAGAGACAGATGTTTCTATTCTAACTATTCTATAATTATAAATAGAAATGAATATTATAATTCTTAAATACCTTTCCTAGTTCCATATCTATATAATATTTCCCTTTATCCCTATAATAATTCTCTTTCATTAATGCAGTGATTCATTCATTAAACAATTATCTATGGAACCCCTTTTATGAGTAAGATGTTGGTTATTCTGTGTTGAGTGAAACAGCCATTGCTCCTGCCCCTCAAGAGCTTTAACAGGAAGAAAATAAAAGATTACATATGAATAAATGATTGTATAATTCTAAAATCCAGAAAATTGCAACGAGAGAAAATACTAGATGAGATAGAATGAAGAAGTGAATTTAAATACGGTTGTCTAGCTCAACCTTTCTAAGGAAGAGCCTTATAGTATGCTACGAAGCCAGCCATGCAAAGAGCCAAGTTTAGAGAATTTCTAACAAATTAAACAGTCTGTGGAAAATTTTGAAAAGTAAATTTCAGATGCTCACAGGTGATGACTGGTACATAATGAACAGTGGGGAGAAGTGTGTTGACAAGATGTTGGATAGGATTTTGATTGAGGTATGCCAAAGAAAAGATGAGATTACAGAAGATCTCATAAACTGTGGTAAGGAGTTTGGATTTTATCCTAAGTACAACTGGAAACCATTGAAGAATTCTAGGTGGGATTCTTAAATTTGGTGCAATATCAGAATTGGCTGGTTGAATGTATTAAAAATAGGAAACCCAAGACCTATTGGTGTAAATTCTTACTTAGGTGATTGACATCCAATTTTTTAATAGACTATGTGATTCTGATGTACACCTGAATTTAGAAACTACTGACTTAACCTGTTTTCCTGACAACCTCCCTCTTCTTTAAGTGTTTATGCTCTTGACCTCTTTTTCAAATTGAAGGTCATGTACACCATCTTTACTTCTTATGGACATTATTTTCAGCTTTTCCCCTATTTCTACCATAGAAGTTTTATTTCACCCCAAAGAGGAAACACTATGTGTTTACTTTCTGGTTATCTTTCAGACTTGGAGTTCAGATGTAAGACCAAGGAATTGTTTCTGCAAAAAGAAATCTGTGAAGTAACATCATCCCAATGGATAATAATGGAAAAAAGTTATAGCTTCTTGGGCTCCAGTATCAGAGATGACTGGGAATGCAAAGGCCAGTTTGAGAGGCAAGAGATAAATCAGGAGGGATATTTGGGGCAAGCATTAATGACTTATGAAAAAATGCCAACTTTCAGCCTGCAGACATCTCTTACTCTACATCGGCACATTTATCCTGGAGAGAAATTCTGTAAATTCAATGACTGTGAGAAGGCCTTTATTTATGGCTCAAAACTTATACAACAGCAAGGAATTCATATTGGTGAGAAACCATATAAATGTAAGGAATGTGGGAAGGTCTTTAGTCATTTTTCCTATCTTACTGAACATCAGAGAATTCATACTGGTGAGAAGCACTATGAATGTAAGGAATGTGGGAAAGCTTTTATTCGTGGCTCACATCTTATTCAACATCAGAGAATTCATACAGATGAGAAACCCTTTGAATGTCAGGAATGTGGGAAGGCCTTTAGACAGTCTGCACACCTTACTCGACATCAGAGGATTCATACTGGTGACAAGCCTTATAAATGTAAGGAATGTGGGAAATCTTTTATTTGTGGCTCAGAACTCACTCGACATCAGAGAATCCATACTGGTGAGAAACCCTATGGTTGTAAGGAATGTGGGAAGGCTTTTAGATTGCGTTCACAACTTGGTCAACATCAGCGACTTCATACTGGTGAGAAACCTTACCAATGTAGGGAATGTGGGAAAGCCTTTCTTCGTGGCTCACAACTTACTGAACACCAGAGAATTCATCCTGGTATGAAACACTATGAATGTAAGGAATGTGGGAAGGCCTTTATTTGTGGTTCCCAACTTTTTCAGCATCACCAAATTCATACTGGTGAGAAATCCTATGAGTGTGCACAATGTGGGAAGGCCTTTATTTGTGCCTCACAACTTACTCAACATCAGCGAATTCATACTGCCAAGAAACCCTATAAATGCAAGGAATGTGGGAAAGCTTTTGTCCGTGGCTCAGAACTTACCCGACATCATAGCATTCATACAGGTGAGAAACCCTATGAATGTAAGGAGTGTGGGAAGGCCTTCAGACAGTCAGCACACCTTACTCAACATCAGAGAGTTCATAATCTAACATAATTACTGCAGGAAACCCTGTGTTTGCCATTCCTTTGTCAGAGATCATCAGATTTCATGTGACAGTAAAATACAGTGGAGGTGTCAATTCCTTTTATCTGATATTTAGTTTATTCAGAATCAGAAAATTTAATACTGAAAAAAATTGATAATGAATGTAGAAAAGTTTTCTAGCATTATTCAAACCTTGCAATTCTACAGATTCACACTAGAGAACGTAGTAAATGAGGACAGGCTACCATTTACTCTTTATGTGACATTAGGCAAATTGTTTAACTTCTCTATGCTTAAATTTATTAATTGGTAAACTGTTGATAGTAATAGCATCTATTTGTAATAAAGAGTCTGACTCCAGTTTTGATGTTTGCTGCTTTTTAAGCCTCACCTTCTCTATCCTCTTTGTCCACATGTCTGGAAAGGCTGACAGGAAAGCCTGTGTACACCTCCTTTGGAGTCAGTGGGAAATTTAAACTTTGCAAAGTCCAGCCCACATCCAGTCCCACCCTGTATAAAAGCCAACCTGTTCTCTCTGCCTTGCTCAAGCCGCTCCATACCTGCTTGTGTGGGCCCTGCTCTGCCCAGGGGCCCCTTTTGTGAGTAACAAACCTTCAGAATCTCTTGATGTGTGGAGTGTCATCAGCCTCAACATTCAGTGTAAAATTGAGAGGAAGGTCAATCCTGACTCTGTGAAGTGACCACAAATTAATTTGTGTAGCTGGCAGGACAGTCTCTAGGCTATGGCCACCACTACTTGGAGATGTTTCTTCTCTTGCGTTTGGCTTACTAGCTGGTGCACACCACTTTAAATAGTGTGGGAGATGGCTCGGCTGCTTGCTGGCAAGGTCATGCTTTGAGTTGTGCTGCTCTCTGCTGCATTTGCTGAGTCCTACAGAGCCTCTGTTATAGATTTAATCTATAACTGATTAAATCTGTTATAGTTAGAAGTCTTGATAATTGGTATTAGGGATGGGTATGGGATTGGGGTCCTCCTTAACGTGGCCTTGTGTTGTGTGTCTTGGCATGGATACATCTATGTGTGTCTTAGAATTTTGTGTCTTGGTTCCAGCATATGCTGTAACTGATGCTGGCTAAGGGGAATGACTCTTATTCTGTGACTGCTGGTTGTGTGTCTCAAGCAGGCACTGGCCCCTGTTCTATAGAAATAAGAGAAAGAGTGATACTCCGTACAATATACGCACCCACCAGCTGGTTGCTTGTGAAAGAGCAGTCGTTTGAGAGTGAAAAAGCAGACATGTGGTTTGCTGAGGTCTCTACTCTTAAGAGCAGACGGCCGACTAAGAGCTTTAAGTATTTCTGCTGCTGCTCCCCAGGACTCAGGAACAACAAAGATCTTGATCCTCAGGGTTATTTGGAAAAACACCTATGGTGTCCTGTGGCACAGATACTTTTTAACAGATCCTACTACTGAAGTTAGTCCCCATTTCAAAGTTTCCAGGGCTGCCCTCTACCACTGCAGAACCCCCACCAAAAGACCTGGTATTGGTAACACTGATCTGGGCTTCACATCCCAATAAGACCCCAAGGAGCTCCAGGTTCTTCCATGACAAACTTTACAGAACATCCAGTCCCTTCCTTGCCCAAACCTAGTCTCTGAAGTGTAGGACCCACTGCCCCATTCCCTAACCTGGGTCAATGGCAATCTCCCTAGCCTCGTAGGGACATAGCATGCCCTTGGGACCCCAGCCACCACCCACAGATAATTGACCCTGTGCAACTGTGGTGGTCCACTGGTCACCACACAATGTGTAACCTTTTACAGCCTTTATTGATACCAGTTTCCAAATCATGGTGATGCCCAGAAACCCCACGAAATTTAAAGGAGACCCTCACTGTGTGGGCATTACTGGACATAAAATTAAAGGCAAACAAGTCCACCTTACCTTGACCACTGGCACAATAACTTTGCCTGATTTTTCAGTGGCCATGTCTTACACCCTCTTTGGATTTTCCATTATTGGGATAGATGCTCTAACTGGTCATGTGGCCCATTAAAATAAAATTAAAACTCTGGCCCTTAATGTTGGCCTGACCAAATGGAATCTCATGGATCTGCCCCAATTCATCAAAGTTTTGATATCGCCCAATATAGATTGAAACAGGGTCTTAGATCAGGTAATTATCCTATTTCTCCATCTTACAGCCCAATTTGGTCTGTCTTAAACCTGGAAAGAATGAATGGTGCCTTACAGTAGATTAACACAATGTTAATGTCATCCCACCCATTAAAATGGGACCTAACATAACTGAAATGACCAAAAGGGTACAAGTTTTTAGTTATAAGCTAAGTTCTGGGGATCTACTGTACAGCACAGTGACTAATAGTAATGCTATTTTGTATACATGAAATTTGCTGAGAGAGTAAATCTAAGTGTTCTCACCACACGTGCACACATACACAGGTAAGTATGTGAGGTGATGGATGTGTTGATTAACCTGATTGTGGGAATCATTTCACAATATGTATATACAGTCATGCACTGCATAATGATGATTCAGTCAACAGTGGACCACATATATGATAGTGGTCCCATAAGATTAGGACCATATAGCCTAGGTGTGTAGTAGGCTGGACCATTTAGGTTTGTGTGAGTGAACTCTATGATGCTCACACAATGATGAAATCACCTAACAATGCATTTCTCAGAACGTATTCCTGTTGTTGAGTGACATATGACTGTATATCAAATCATCACATGGTACACTTTAAATATATACAGTTTTGGGGCTGGCCCCATGTCATGGTGGTTAAATTTGGTGCACTCTGCTTTGGGGGCCTGGGTTTGTAGGTTCAGATCCCAGATGCAGACCTACACCACTCGTCAGCCATGCTGTGGCAGTGACTCACATATAAAGTAGAGGAGGATTGGCACAGATGTTAGCTCAGGGCTAATCTTCCTCAGGCCAAAAAAAAAAAAAAAGATTGACAACATATTAGCTCAGGGCGACTCTTTCTCAGCAAAAAAATAAAATATATATATGCACACATACAATTTTATGTGTCAATTATACCTTAATAAAGCTGGGGTAGGGGGGAGAAATGACCAACACCATTCCATCTTTCACTACCAAATACTTTGCTGTTATATATTTAGTTAATATGTTCCATTTAGTACCTATTTCAACAGCCTCTCAGTTCACATTCAGCTTTGAAGGGACACAATACATTTTTACTCAGTTGCCCGTGGGGTATGTAAGTAGCCTGACTATTGCACATAATCCTGCTGACAAGACCTCAATTGGATCCAGGTGTCCGTATGTTCCCAGGTATGGCGCTATATTCATGACACTCATGTTGGGATAGTCACTAGATACTGACACAGGACATACAAACATTTACTACTGCACTTACTGAGAGGGGATGGGCTATTGCTCCACATGAGGTTCAGGGGCATGTCACCTCAGTAAAGTTTTTAGGCCTCATATGGTCTGCTGAGGGCAGCTCCACCACTCATGTACTTAAAAGGCAACTTCTAACTTTATCAGGCCCAACCACTCACAAGCAAGGCCAACATCTGTTAGGTCTCTTTGGCTTTTGGAGGCAACATATTCCTGTTTACAAATATTACTAATGCTTGTTTATGCCTTCACCTGCAAACCACTGTGAATGGGAGCCCGTTACAAGAGAAGGCCCTAGAGTCAGTCCAGATGACCATATAACGTTGCTTCTTTTATTACTTCCTGGAGATTCCTTCATGGTGCAAGCTCTGGCAGCCACTTGTTATGGTTTTTGGAGTCTGTGGACCACCCATGATGGCTGTAAGTTGCCCATGGGCCTCTGGTGTAAAAAGCTGCCCACTTCAGTTCCATGTTACACACCATTAGAGCTGCAACTGCTGGCTGCATACTGGGGGGTCCTAGAAATGGAGGCTCATAGGACCTGACCCTGTGACTCTACACCCAGCTGCCCAATATGCTCTGGTCATGGAAACAGTACTCTGCAAGCTTGAGATGGCCAATGAGATCTCCTTGCTGAAGTGGAAGTGGTACCTACAGGATAGTCCCCAACCTTGCCTCTCTGGCATATCCCTCCTGCAGGAGGAAGTGACCTCCTCTGTCCTCAGTCCTTTGCCAGATGCTACCATGCTGGAAGATGTCATCCGTCTCCCAGACCCCTTGGTTACCTGGGGAGCCCCTTGGGACCAACTGAGTGAACAGCCAATGGAGTTTGTATATTTTATGGATGGTAGCACCATCATCTCACGTGATAGAACTTGCTGGAGGGCTGTTGTTTTTATTAGGGTCAGCACAATTGGCCATATTCCAGGCAGTTATCTTGGCATTGGAGGATGTCGTGTCCAACAATCCAGGATAATTGCCAATAGTCTAGCCATTTAATCCAGCCAATGGCAACAACAATTTCTCATTCAAGGCCTCCCCCTTTGGCATAATAAAGAACTTTGGGTGATTCCTTGCCTCTTAGACATCAAACATACAAATTAAGGTCACATGTGTCTCTGCCTACACCAAGGCTCAAACTGCTTAGGCCAAATTTAATGCCCAAGCTGATAGATAAGCACAAATTTTAGAGACTCAGGCCAAAATCTCCTCAGATGACACTCCAGATTCCATTTTCCTACTTCTGGTCCAGGGCCCGTGAGATACCAGAACATCGAGGAGCTTCTACCCTTACTGCTTGGGATGAATGCAAAAGTCTTTCCCTCTGTTCTGTCATGGCCAGTGTGGTAACAAGCCAATGCACTCTGTGAGAAGACCTGTCATTGACAATATAATTCTTAAGGTGCCATTCCACAGCAGTCCTGCTCCTACAGTCGCTGGCAAATGGATTTTATTAGGCCACTGCCATCCTCTGCTGGTGCTGCTCATTACGCCTTGACCATGGCGCATACCTACACTGGCATCTTACATGCCCACGCCACTAAGACATGCATGAGCTCCCTTACATGGCCTCACTAAAACACTCCATTCTCTTTGGAGTTCCAGACATTATTGACCAAGGCACTCACTTTACTTCTCAAATTACACAACCTTGGCCTCTTGAACAAGGCAGTCAATGTAACTTTCACCTTCTTCAGCCGAGGCTGCCAATCTTCTACAACACTACACCGGTTTGTTTTAACAAACCTTAGTGAAATTACAAAATCAGAGTGGCCTTCTAAATGAGTCTCCTTCCTGCTACTGGCCCTCATTGAACTAAATTCCTGGCCCTGGGGTCCTCTACTTTGTATCAAAACATATTGATAACATCTTAATTGCCTTTCCTTGCCCTCTGGTGAGACTTCACAAATCAGGGTTTTTGAAGATCACACTGAAGTAGAAAGTTCTCATTTCCCTCTTCTGTCCCTTTTGAGTCCTGTCCCCATCCCAATTTCGATGGAAGTCAGACCAAGGATGGATTGTTAACTATAATCCGTTCACTACTGAATGCCCCTCTGGGCTATCTGCTAGAGCGTTCAGGCACCCTGATGGTGATGATTTGTCTAAGCCACAAGCTTTGCCACAATTTTCAAGCTATAAAGGATATTTAATTGATAATGATCTCACTTAGGAAGATCATTGACCCAGGACCCATACCCACAATGGTGTGGAGAGCAGAGAAAGGCCAATGGAGATTAATATTGGTCAATTACCTGACCGTATTGCTGCCTAGGCAGCTGATCTTAAAGAAACCTTCACAATAGCACAACCCAACCTCTGTCCATGTATTTTTGTTGGCCACATCTTGAGACCTAAACCTCAAATACTTTCCTGGTCCTCCCTTCAAAACACTAATTTCAGCTATTAAGGATGGCTTCTTATTATCTTATGATCAAATTGCTTACTGGCAATATATTAATCTGGGTTGTCCATGTAAAAATACTGTCTAATATTTTAGCCCCCAAGGGTTATTGGTATTCTTGCCCTAGATACCTCCTCACTTCTGTTTGCATTTATTCCTCTGCCTCAGGCTTCTCCTTAATTTGACTTGCACTGTCTGCATTTTGGGGCAAAATGTAACCTTTTGGTCTGTCTCTAAACACACCGCAATGCCAATCTTATTCCTACACAAGAGTGCTGTATTCTTGCCATTGCCCTTATTCAAGTGACAACACTGGGAGTCACTGGTGCTGCCTTAGGAACCCACAATATTATACAACAAAATAAAATAACTGATGCCAGTCATGAAATGTCCAAGATAATAACCAAATGTATAATTAAAAATAGCCCCGGGGCTGGCCTGGTGGCGCAGCGGTTAAGTTTGCACATTCCGCTTTGGCAGCTCAGGGTTCGCCGGTTCGGATCCCTGGTGCGGACATGGCACCACTTGGCAAGCCATGCTGTGGTAGGTATCCCATATACAAAGTGGAGGAAGATGGGCACGAATGTTAGCTCACGGCTGACGTTCCTCGGCAAAAAAAAAAAAGAGGAGGATTGGCAGCAGATGTTAGCTCAGTGCTGATCTTCCTCAAAAAAGAAAACAAAAAACCTTAATAGCCCTCAGAGCCCTAAATGAAGGGCAACACTTCCTGGCAGCCATGGTTGCAGATAATCGTCTTGCATTAGGCTGTCTACTGGCCAGCCAGATAGACATTTGTTCCCTTAAAGGTACTGCTTGCTGCATGGGGATAAACAAACAGGCCTCCCCATCCAGGAAGAAGTGACACAGGCTACTCTGGCGGGGGAGAGAAGAGATGTTAGATCCCCACTCTCTCCCTCCCCTGTACCTGGGCTTCTGGGTCCAAAGGGGCTCATGTCCTAACAGGGGAACTTTTCCCCATTGACTGGGATGTGGGCAGTCTGTCCTGTACCACGAGCAAGCATAGCACCTTTCATCCATCCTCCAGGATAATGAACCCAAATCTTTTGGCCCCCACACTTTTTTCTCCTGAAGTTTCAACAGCCTGTTGCACCAAGTGTGTTTACTGGTGCCAGGGACCTGCTTAGAGTTACTCAGCTTGTGAGAGCCCACTGACGGTCTCTGGTCCCATTGTTGGAAGACCACGAACAGTGGCTAGGGAATAGCTTCCTTAGCTTTCTCTGAACACTTTTGTTGCATCTCTAACCTGACCCATCGGCCAAGCTCATCAGGGAAGTTAGGGGCTAAAGAGAAGGACCTGAGAATAGAAAAGCTTACATAAACAGTCTGCTAGCATCTTTCAAGAATGCCCCATGGTTTCCACTAGCACTGCCCCAGACCCACCGGCATGGCTGGTGAAGTGTCCCAGGGGCTCTGCCAGCACTTCCCAAGACCCATTAGTGACCCTCAGACTCCTGCAAACAATCTTCTAGCATTCCTCTAGAATGTTCCCCATGGACTCTGTTAGCACCTCCCAAAGGTACCCTGCAGGATTCTTAAGGCTTTTTGCTCTTCCAGAATGGCACTGTGCCTAACTGAGTAGCCTGCTTGCTGCACCAATCTGTCAGGGCTCACCTGAGCTAGAAGAGAGAGCTCTGAGCTGCCAGATGTCAGAGGAGCCAATTAAAGCAACAAACCAAAAAGGAAAGAGTTAAGCCTTTAATCACATTGCAATAGTATAAGCAAGAGATTAGAAATGGAGGAGACACCGACTCCGCCATTTCATTGCCCTTATGAAATGTACCAGTCGAGGGTCAGGTGGATCACTGCCAATGTGGGGGTCCTCTCACTGTTGAAGGAGCCCTGAACAAAAGGCTCTGACACGTCTATGGACCCTGGGATCAGAGGGAGGACAAGGAGAAAGGGTTAGGAGTGGAAAAGGTACTGGGTACTGAGTCAGAGTGGAGAAAAGTGTCTTCGAAGTTTCCCTGTCTCTGAGAAGGTTTCAGCAGAGACACCTGAAGAAGACCTCTGCTCAAGGTCTCAGATAAGGAGACTTAGGAAAGCAGGCGCCAGGGCTGGGAATGCAAATATGTGAAGAACATGACTGTCCAGGGGGCCTGAGTCCTTGACTGCAACTCCTTTCAGAAACTGCAGTGCTCTGGCGACGCACCAAGTCTGGTGTCGGGGGGACAGCTTTCCCTCAGGCCTGACACACAAAGCCTTTTAACTGCCTGTAGTTAGGCCTAAAAAATCACACAAGCTTTTAACCAGGAGCTACACTCCTCAGGTATGGCTCCTCCTCGAATTGATTGATAGGAGCTTTTAATATATTCCGGATACTAATTTTTTGTTGGTTATATGACATATGTTGTAATTATTTTTCTAGTTTATGACTGGTTTTAAAATTTTTGGTGAAGTCTTTTGATAAATAAAATTTCTTGATTTTGATCTAGTGGCATTTTCAATTATTTGTTTTATGTTTTGTGCTTTTAATGTCTTGTTTATGAAAATTTTCCCTACCACAAGTTATTCATAGCATTTACTTACTTTTTGTTTTTCCTCATGATTTTATTTGACCCAATAGGTCTGTCTTTTCTTTATGGAGTTTGGCACTTTATCACCATGTCACACACTGCCGTTGCTGTTTCTTACTTCCGGCATCTTCAAGCTGCAATCTGGGAGCATTTTCCTTCTATCTATTGAAGAACATCCTTTAGTGTTGGTGCACTGGTGACAAATTCTTTCACTATTTTTATATGAAAATACCATCGTTTCACCTTAATTTCTGAAGGATTCTTAATTTCACTGGATATTGAATCCCAGGTAGGCAGTTATTTATTTTTTTTTTTTAGCATTTTTCAGATATTATCCCCTTATCCTCTCTGACTCCCACTATGTTGAAGAGTCTGCAGTCAGTTATGTTTGCCTCCTTGAAGGCAATATATTCTTTCTTCTCTGAGTGTTTTTAAGATTTTGTTTCATTTTTTGGCATAGATGTGATTTTATATTTCCTGTTCGAGATTTGTAGTGCTTCTTGAATCTGTGGCTTGATGTTTTTTAATCAGTTTTGGAAAATTAACAGCTACTTTCCTTTCAGATATTACACCTGCCTATTGTCCCAGTCCTCTTTCTGGGACTTCAAATGTGTAAGTAATAGACAGTCTCATCAAATCTCATTTGTTTCTTTATGGTCTTTTCTATACTGTCCATCCTTTTGTCTCTTTGTGGCTCGTGTAGATATTTTTTCCAAACTATATTCCTGTTAATTAATTCTCTATTCAATTGTATCTAATATGCTATAAAGTAATCCATTAAATTCTTAATTTCAATTACTTCTAAGCTTTGTATTCCATTTGGTTCATTTTTATAATTTCACTTTATTTGAAAGTATTCTAAATATTTTAAATTTTATGTTCTTGAAAATAATAGGCACAGTTAATTTTAAATCCTTGTCTGGTAACTTCCATTATCTTGTGAGCTTGTTTTATTAAGTGTTCTTTCTCTTGGTTTGTCAACATGTTGTGTTATCTCTCATATGCCCAGTTATTTTTAATTGCATGATAGGCATTATATATTAAAAATTGCAGGGATCATTTTGAAGCTCTTGATGATGTTAACTCCCTCCAGGGGATTTATATTTGCTCTAGTAGGTAGCTATGCTAGTGCACTGACAATTGCAAATTATCTTAATCTAAACAGCAATTGAGATGATTTGAAGCTGGGCTTCATTCATTCTATGAGCTGATCTATGCCTGGTTTTCCATTACTTATACAATATAGACCTTTAGGTTTCAACCAAAGCCTATAGGATTTAACAGATATCTCTCCTTCTTTATAGGTCTTAAAATACAATTTTTGTCCCATAAAGGCCATGAATCTGTTGAAAACTATGCTCACTTTTATATCCTCTCTGTTGTACATTCTGATTTGGTATCTGCAGCTAGAGGAAAAGAAGCTCAATATCAACTCATCATTCTGGATTTGCTTCATCTCCCAGATCTTGGCAATGCAATTCTTCACTACTTTGTTAACCCTCCAATGTCTTCAAACAGATTTTTCAAAATATTCAGCATTTTAGTCATTTTCAATGGAATTATTCTTTTGAATTACTTAGTCCACCAGTATAAGAAATTGCATATAACATTAATGTCTCCTTATCAAAATCTATTTATTATAATAGTTTTATTTCCAACATAACCTGATAATCACTCAGTTGCTACCATAATCTAGTGGTGAGCCAACCATAACTGTAGGGATCTTTAACCATTTTGGTAATTTAAAGCATAAGGAAAACCATTATTTTCCTAGTTACTGTAGACATTTCATTAATGATAAGTGATGCATAAGCTAGAGGAGGATGTGGTTTAAGAAACAATTATAGGATGGGGAGGGATGTATTCATTCAAAATCTATTTATTGAATCTACTACTGTGATACATTGTTTTAGGCACTAGGGATACTTCAGTGAAAAAAAAAGAGGAAAAGGAGAATTTTAAACATCAAATAAAAACTTAAAGAAATCTATGCCAGAAAAACTTTACTAAAGGAAATTCTGAAGGAAATACTAAAGTAATTACTTTAGGAATATAAGAAATTCTAAAGAATTTCCTTCAGAAAAAAAGAAAATATCATAGATGACAGTTCTGAGCTGCAGAAAAGAATGACGAGCAAAGAAGGTGTTAATATGTGGGTAATTTAATGACTACTGACTTATGAAACAATGACAGAAGTGTCTTGGGTTAAAAATTGGATAAAATGAAAATATGTGACAGAAATAATGTATAAGTTGGGAAGTGACATAATAAGATGACAGACTAAGAGTTTTCTACCATCATCTCCCACAGAACATCAGTTTTGACAGTTACCCACAGATCAGAATACATTTGTGGGAGTCTGGGAGTCTAGCACATTTTTGGAGCAAAAAAAAAAATCTCAGAATAGATTCATTGAAGAGGGTAAAAAGAACAGTTTCACTTTATCTGCATCACCTATCCCCCAAGAAGGCACAGTTCAGTGGCCAGAGAGACTCCCTTGGATGCAGTTTCTCCCAGAGGAGAAAGCGAGAGTGTAGCGAGTGAGCGCCTGGATTCCCCAGCTGTGTGGGATGCTGCCAAAGAGGCCCACTTCCTTCTCACCCCACCCCAGAATACTGAGGTGATCTGCATGACTGAGGGGTGAAGAGAAGCTGGGAGCACAGCAGCCAGGGCTCAGAATGCATCAAAGGGACATGGATCATACTAACCACTTTGTGGACTCTATGAGGAGGTTGGCTCATGAGCCAGTGGGGACAGTTCACCTGCAGATTCCCTCAACTGGCCCAGTGGCACCCAAAATACTCCACATACCTCACACACACACATACGGCCAGCTACCTGCATGCCCCTGCAGACAGCAAGTGTCAGCCTTTCAGATAGCTGGTGAGTATGTGCAGAAAGCTAGCCTGACTCCATGGAATTAGAGAAAGCATAGAAACTTGAGAATTTCAGGGCACTGGCCTCAGAAAAGAAAACAGGAGGCTCTCAGCACCTCTCCTGGGTTTTCAGATCAAGAGAAGGTACATAGTCCTAAAAATTTCCCCCCAAGAGGGAACAAGAGGTGTGGAGCAGGCACATCCATAGAAAAGGACCAAGAAAGCTTCAAAATCCCTCGGCAGGCTGACTGGTGAAGGCATTTCTCTCCCCAAGCCAGTCAGTAAACACTGGAGAAGATGAATCTTCTTCAAATGTGAAGACAGCAAGACAAGACTTCAAAGAACACAAAAAATCAACGAGACGTAACACCACCAAAGGAACACAATAATTTTCCAGCAATAAACCCCAGAGAAATGGAGGTCTACAAATTGTTGACAAAGATTTAAAAATCATTGTTTTAAGGAAGCTCAGTAAGCTACAAGAGAACATAGAAACTGAAAAAAAATCAAGAAATAAATGAACAAAATCAGAAGTTTAACAGATGGGGCCAGCCCAGTGGCGCAGCAGTTAAGTTCGCACGTTCTGCTTCTCAGTGGCTCAGAGTTCACTGGTTTGAATCCCAGGTGCAGACATGGCACCACTTGACATGCCATGCTGTGGTAGGCATCCCACATATAAAGTAGAGGAAGATGGGCACGGATGTTAGCTCAGGGCCAGGCTTCCTCAGCCAAAAAAGAGGAGGACTGGCAGTAGTTAGCTCAGTGCTAATCTTCCTCAAAAAATAAAGAAGTTTAACTGAGAAATAGAAATCATAAAAAATAACCAAACAATTTCTAAAGCTGAAGAATACAATGAATGAAATGAACAATACAATAGAGAGCAACAACAGTAGGCTTGATTAAGCAGAAGAATCTATGACCTTGAAGACAGGTCATTGGAAATTCTCCAGTTAGAGGAGAAAAAAGAAAAAAATTAAAAGAGTGAAGAAAGCCTATGTAAATTATGGAACACATCAAATGAAACAATTTATGAGTTATGAGAGTCCCAGAAGGAGAAGGGAAAGGGGCAGAAAGCTCATTTAAAGAAATAATGGTTAAAAACTTCCAAAATCCACAGAGATACATGGATATCCAGTTTCATGAACCTCATAGATCCCCAAACAGATTTAACTAAAATGGTCTTCACTGAGACACATTATAATAAAACTGTAAAAAATCAATGGCAATGAGAGAATTTTGAAAGCAGCAAGAGAAAAGAAACTCATCACATATAAGGGGACCCTCATAAAGTTATCAGATTTCTAAGCAGAAACCTTGCATGCCAGGAGAGAGTGGGATGATAGATTCAAAGCGCTGAAAGAAAAAAACTGCCAACCAAGAATCTTTTACCTGGTAAAGCTGTCATTCAGAAATGAAGGAGAGAGAAAGACTTTTGCAAATAAAAGCTGAAAGAGTTCACTACCATCATACCAATCTTACAAAAAATGCTAAAAGGAGTTCTTCAAGCTGAAATAAAAGGACAGTAAATAACAATATGAAAATATATGAAACTATAAAGCTTACTGGTAAAGGTAATTAAATTGTTAAATTCCTAATACTCTAATACTGTAATGGTGGTATGTAAATCACTTAACTCTAGTATGAAGGTTAAAAGGTCTAATTTGTTAAAAGATACACAATATAAAAAGATGTAAATTGTGACATCAAAAACAAAATATGTGGGGGAAATAAAAGTGTAGAGTTTTTGTATGTTCACAGTTAAGTTATCCCAGCTTAAAATAGATTGCTATAAGAAGTTTTATGTAAGCCTCATGGTAACCACAAAGTAAAAAACCTATACACAAAACAGATAGAAAACAACAAAATGGCAATAAGTACATATGTATCAATAATTACTTTAAATGTAAATTGATTAAATTCTTCAATCAGAAAGCACAGAGTGGCTGAATGGATTAAAAAAACAAGACCCATCTGTATACTGCCTACAAGAGACTGACTTTGTATGTAAGCACATGCTCACACTGAAAGTGAAGGGATGGGAAAAGATACTCCATGCTAATGGAAACCAAAAGAAAGCTGAGCTGGCTATACTTTGCCAGACAAAATAGACTTTAAGACAAAGATTGTAATAAGAGACAAAGAAGGTCATTATATAATGATAAAGGGGTCAATCCAACAAGAGAATAAACATTTGTAAATATTTATGCACCCTACATAGGAGCACCTAAATATATAAAGCAAATATTAAGAGACCTATAGGGAGAAATAAACAGCAATACAATAGCAGCAGGGGACTATAATATCCCAATTTCATCAATGAATAGATCATCCAGACAGAAAATTGATAAGAAACATTGGCCTTAAACAACATGTTAGGCCAGATGGATTTAACAGACAAATACAGAACATTCCATTCAAAAGCAACAGAATACACATTCTTCTCAAGTACAGAGGTAACATTCTCCAGGATAGATTATATATTGGGCCACAAAAGAAGTCTTAATAAATTTAAGAAGATTGTGATCATATCAAGCATCTTTTCCAACCACAATGGTATGAAACTAGAAATCAATTACAAGAAGAAAACTGGAAAATTTACAAATAGGCGGAGATTAAACAACATGCTACTGAATAACCAATGGGTCAAATGAGAAATCAAAAAACACCTCGAGACAAATGAAAATGGAAATGTAACATACCAAATTTACGGGATGCAGCAAAAGTAGTTCTAAGAGGGATGTTGATAATGATAAATGCCCACCTCAAGAAACAAGAAAAGTCTCAAATAAACAACCTATCTTCATACCTCAAGGAACTAGAAAAGAAGAATAAATGAAGCCCAAAGTTAGTAGAATGAAAAAAATAACAAAGATTAGAGCAGAAATAAACGAAATAGAGATTAAAATGACAACCGAAAAGATCAAACTAAGATGAAACTTAGAAACTTAAGAAACTTAAGGAAAGATGAAACTAAGAGCTGGTTATTTGAAAAGATAAACAAAACTGACACCTAAAAAGAAGAGGACTCAAATAAAA
This sequence comes from Equus quagga, assembly GCF_021613505.1. Taxonomy (NCBI): domain Eukaryota; kingdom Metazoa; phylum Chordata; class Mammalia; order Perissodactyla; family Equidae; genus Equus; species Equus quagga. The sequence continues at coordinate 100,591,106 of NC_060279.1, read as the reverse complement.
TCAGAAATGAAAGAGGAGATGTTACAGCTGATACAAAGGATCATTAGAGACTACTATGAACCATTATGCACTAACAAAAATGCACAACCTAGAAGAAATGGATAAATTCCTAGAAACATACAATCTACCAAGACTGAATCATGGAAATCTGAACAGACTAATTACTAGTAAGGAGATTGAATCAGTAATCAAAAACTGCTCAACAAACAAAAGTCCAGGACCAGGTGGCTTCACTGGTGAATTCCACCAAACATTCAAAGAAGAATTAATACCAATCCTTCTGAAACTCTTCCAAAAAAGAGAAGAGGAGGGAACACTTCCAAACTCATTTTACGAGGCCAGCATTACCCTGATAATGGATGACACATTATCCATTAGGATGCCACAAGATAAAGAAATTACAGGCCAATATCCCTGATAAACATAGATACAAAAATCCTCAATAAAATATTAGAAAACTGAATTCAACAATACATTAAAAGGATCATACACCATGATTAAGTTGGATATATTCCAGGGATGCAAGGATAATTCAACATCCACAAATCAGTCAGTGTGATATACTACATTAATAAAATAAAGGATAAAAGTCATATAGATGATCTACATAGATGCAGAAAAAGCATTTGACAAAGTTCAATATCCATTTATGATAAAAACTGCCAATGCAGTGGGAACAGAGAGAACATAATAAAAGCCATACATGACAAGCCCAAAGCTAACATCATGCTCACTGGTAAAAAGTTGAAAGGTTTTCCTCTAAGATCAGGAAGAAGACAAGGATGCCCACTCTTGCCACTTTTATTAAACATAGTAGTGGAAATCCTAGCCAGAGTAATTAGGAAAGACAAAGAAATAAAAGGCATCCAAATTGGAAAGGAAGAAGTAAAACTCAGTATTGGCAGATGACATGATATTATATTTAGAAACTCTTAAGCCTCCATAAGAAAACTGTTAGAACTAACAACTGAATTCAGTCAAATTGCAGGATGCAAAATAAATACACAAAAATCTGTTGCATTTCTATACACTAATAATGAACTATCTGAAAGAGTTATTATGAAAACATCCTATTTAAAAAAACCCACCTAGGAATAAATTTAACCAAGTAGGTGAAAGACCTCTACACTGAAAACTAGAAGACACTGATGAAAGAAATTGAAGACACAAATAAATGGGAAGATATTCTGTGCTCATGGACTAGAATTAAGATTGTTAACACTACCCAAAGCAATCTACAGATTCAATGCAATCCTTATCAAAATTCCAATGGCATTTTCACAGAAATAAAACAAACAGTCCTAAAATTTGGATGGAACCACAAAAGATCCCTAATAGCCAAAGCAATCTTGAGAAAAAACAAAGTTTAAGGCATCATGCTTCCTGATTTCAAACTATTTTACAAAGCTGTAGTAATCAAAACAGCATTGTACTGACATAAAAACAGACACATCAATGGAACAGAATAGAGAGCTCAGAAATAAACCCACACAAGTCAATTAGTCTACAACAAAGGATCCAAGAACATACAATGGGGGAAAGACAGTCTCTTCAGTAACTGGTACTAGGAGTACTAGACAGACACACAGACACTAGACAGCCAAAGAATGAAACTGGACCACTATCTTACACCATACATGAAAATTAACTCAAAATGGATTAAAGACTTGAATGTAAGACCTGAAACCGTAAAACTTCCAGAAGAAAACATAAGCGGTAAGCTCCTTGACATTGGTCTGGCAATGATTTTTGGTTTTGACAACAAAAGCAAAGGCAACAAAAGCAAAAATAAACAAATGGGACTACATCAAACTAAAAAGCTTTTGCACAGCAAAGGAAACCATCAACAAAATGAAGAGGCATCTTACCAAATGGGAGAAAACATATGCAAATCATATATCTGAAAAGGGGTTGATGTCCAAAATATATAAAGAACTCATACAACTCAATAGCAAAAACCCCCTACAAAATCTGATTTAAAAACAGGCAGAGGGTCTGAATAGACATTTTTCCAAAGAAGATATAAAGATGGCCAACACATAGATGAAAAGGTGGTCAACATAACTGATCATCAGGGAAATGCAAATCAAAACCACAATGAGGGATCACCTCACACTGTTAGGATTGCTATTATCAGAATACCAAAAGATAACAATTGTTATTAGGAATGTAAAATGGTGCATCTGCTATGGAAAACAGTATGGCAGTTCCTGAAAAATTAAAAATAGAATTATTACACGGTCCAGCAATCCTACTTCTGTATATCCTACTTTTGTCTATCTAAAAGATTTGAAATAAGGATCTGGAAGAGATATCTGCACTCTCATGTTCAATGCAGCATTATTCATAATAGCCAAGACATGGAAGCAACCCAAATGTCCCTTGACAGATGAATGGATTAAAAAAATGTGGCAGATACACACAAATGAATATTATTCAGCCTCAAAAAAGAAGGAGACCCTGCCATATGTGACAACATGAATGAACCTGGAGGACATTGTGCTAAGTGAAATAAGCCAGTTACAGAAGGACAAATATGCATGATTTCATTTAGATGAGGTATCTAAAATAGTCAAACTAATAGAAACAGAGAGTAGAATGGTGGTTGGCGGGGGCTGAAGACAGAGGGAAATGGGGAGTTGATGTTCAACAGGTATAAATTTTCAGTTATACAAGATGAATAAATTCTAAGGATCTGCTCTACAACACTGTGCCTGTAGTTAACAATATGGTATTGTGCACTTATAAATTTGTTAGGATTTAGATCTCATGTTATGTGTTCTTACAACAATAAAATAAATCAAGTAAAGGAAAAATCAATAGTATTTGGTAGAGTAGGCAATATAAGTCCTAAGCATCTGAGAATAAGAAACATTTATGGGCAACACTGTAAAACACATAGTAATAAACAACATTTATGAAAACAATTTTTATTTAAAAGTGAGGAGTCATTTAAGAAATGATTAAAGAGTACCTCAAGAAGCACTAAGAGTTAATGGAATAATGCAATAACAAATAGGAAACTCTATTGACCTGGGCATAAAACAGCATAGTCATTTTATGTAAATAAAGAAAAGATGCATAATCTAATTTTACTTCTTTTGTGCTTTATTCATGTTACATATATACATAATAACATATGCATCACATTTATGTATAATGCCACATACATTATGAGAACTCACATATGGGAAGATATAGATATATATATATACACATACACATATACACAGACACACATATACATACACATAACAAGTTATAAAATAAATTAATTATAGAAAAAAGAATAGGAAAATATGACCCATTTTCAAGAAAAAAGAAACCACAAGATGATTAAGATTTAGAGTTAGGAGACAAAGATTTTAAGGCATCTATTTTAACATTGTTCATGAAAGTAAGGGAAAATATGCTCACTGTGAATGAAAAGATAGATGTCAGCAGGGAAATAGAAACTATATAAACTATCCAAGTAGAAATTCTAGAATTAAAAAATACAGTATCTAAGCTAAAACTCAATGCATTTATTTAAAGACCAAATATGGATGACATTCGAAAGAGTAAATGTGAAGATACATCAAATAGAAATTATGCAATGTGAAGCTGAGAAACAAATGACTGAAAAGGAAATGAACAGAGCTCCAGGGACTTGTAGTGTGATATCAAAAGATCTAAAGTATATTTAATTAGAGCCCTTGACAGAGAGGAGAGATAGGTGGGGGCAGAAAAACATTTAAAGAAATAATGGCTGAACACTTGCTCACTTTGGCAAAAGATGAAAATGTACTGATTCAGGAAGCACAGCAAATCCCACACAGGATAAACAGGAAGAAACCATGCCTACACATATCACAGTCAAACTGCTGAAAATCGAATATCTAGAGAAACACTTAAAAGCAGCCAGAGAAAAATGATATACCGAACAACATTTCAAACGCCCACTGACTTCTCAGCAGGAACTATGGAGGTCAGAATATAGTGGCCCAATATCTTTAAAGTGCTGAAAGAAAAAATAAGTTAACAAAAATTTTATGTCCAGTGAAAATATTTTTCAAAAATGAAGATAAAATCAACTTATTTCCAGATTTTTAAAAAAATGAAGAGAATTCACACCAGCCAACCTGTTCTACAAGTAAAGTTATAAAAGTCCTTCATGCTGCAGGGAAATTGTAGAAGATGGAAACTCAATAGTTACATAGGAATGAAAAACACTGGAATTAGTAAATATCTGGGTGAATATACATTTTGTCTCTTTATTTAAAATATATCAGACCACTTAAAGAAAAGTTCTAACACTGTCTTGTGTCTTATAATGTATGTAGATATAACACATCTGGCAACTATAGCATTATATAGCAATTAGATAAATTACAATGGAATTCTAAAACATTCAATTATTGTAAAAGATGGGGGGGTTCAGAGGTAGAAAAGTCAGATGTAACAAACAGAAAACAAATAACAAATGGTAGATATAAATCCAACCATATCAATAATTACTTTATGTTAGTAAGTACTCTCAATAAAAGGTAGAAATTGTCAGAAAGAATAAAAAATCAAGATCCTACTCTATGCTGTCTATAAAAGGTTTATCTCAAATATAAAGACACAGGTTGAAAGTATATAGACTACAAAATATATGCCATGTAACTAACTATGAGGTAGGTCAAAGTGGCTATATTAATATTAGACAAAATAGACTTCAAGACAAAGAGTATTATGAGAAATAAGGAGGGACATGTCATAGTGATAAAAGGGTCAATTCATCAGGAAGACATAACAATCATAAATATTTATATGCTTAACAGAGCTTCAAAATACATGAAACAAAAACAGACAGAATTAAAAGGAGAAAAACAATTTCACATTTAGAGTTGGAGATTTTAACACCCCTCTCTCAACAACTGATAGAACAACTAAACAACAACAACAAAAAAATCAGAAGAGACATATACAATCTGACCTGAACTAAACTGTCAGCCACTTTGACCTACTGATGCTTACAGCACACTGTACCCTACAATTGCAGGATACTCATTTTCAAGTGTCTGTGAAACATTCACGAAAATAGTACATATGCTGGGCCATAAGAGAAGTATCAATCAAGTTAAAATGACTGAAATACAGAATATGTTTTCTGACCACAAGAGAGTTAAATTAGAAATAAATAAGTATAATATATCTAGGAAAACTCTAAATACCCAGAAATAAAATATATACTTTCAAATAACCCATGAGTCAAAGAAGTCACATAGAAAATTAGAAAATATTTTAAACTGAATGAAAATGAAAGTACATCATACCAAAATGCATGGGATGCAGCTAAAGCAGTGCTTAGTCCCTCCTCCCCAAATTGTAGACTGATATCCCCCACGAATGAAGATGCAAAAATCTTTAGCCAAATATTAGCAAATGGAATCCACCAATATATAAAAAGGATAATATATCAATGCCAAGCAGGGTTTATCCAGGAATGAAATACTGGCTTAATATTTGAAAATCAATCAATGTAACCCATCATATTACAGAATGAATGAGAAAACCGATTATGATCATTTAAAAAAGACTGTGACAAAGTTTAATATCCATTTGTATTAAAAACTTTCTTCCGAGAGGTGACATCAGCAGCATGGCAGTGTGAGCTCACCTGGAACTCTCCCCTCCAAATTACAACCAAAAAGAGCAACTGCTTTCCAACTAAAAAAAAAATCCTAATAACAGAAATCATCAGAGACCCACAGCAGCCAAATGACGGAAGGTGGAGAGGCTGGAACCACCCTCCAAGGAGCTGGAACAGAGTAGGAAAGAACTTCCTCCCGCCCCTAGAGATTGGGATCGCTGCTGTGGGTGCCAGAAGGAGTCAGGGAGGGGCCGCATGTCTGGGAATCGTGCAGGGCTCCCACCGCGAGTGCAGCGGAAACCCTCTAATGGGGGAAAGGTTTTGCGTGGGGGGACTCCATAAAGCCAGGGCCCCGGGAGACCAGAAAGTGAGAGCTGATCCAATCCAGGTCAGGGTGAGTGAAAGTGCCCCTCGTCCCTCAACCCACGCTGGGTGCCCCCATCGGGGCTCAAGGCAGAGGGCTCAGAATGTGTGGCTCTCAACCCCCATCTAGTGGTGACAGGCTGTAACTGCAACCGAATAATAGCATCATCCGCAGAAACCGCTCCTCTACCATCCAGCAATTTATAAAAGCTCCAGTCCAAAACGAAAACAATAAAAATACAGAAGTAGGTCCTGAGGGCTTGGAAATGGGTAAACTAAGTGAAGATGAGTTCAAAATAGCTATCATCAAAATATTCAATGAGGTAAAGGGAAATATAGAGAAACAAGTCAACGAGTTCTGGAGTTACTTCATGAAAGAGATTGAAATTATAAAGAAGAATCAATTAGAAATACTAGAGATGAAAAATACAATGGATCAGATAAAACAGAATATAGATTCCCTGAATGCCCGTGTAGACACCATAGAGGAGAAAATTAGCATAATAGAAGATAGACAGGCTGAATAGCTCCAGACAGAGGAAGAAAGAGAACTAAGAATTAAAAAAACTGAAGAAAATCTCAGAGAAATAGCTGACTCCATGAGAAAATGCAACTTAAGAATCATTGGAATTCCTGAGGGCGTTGAAAAGGAAAATGGAGCAGAAAGTGTGCTCAATGAAATAATAGAAGAGAACTTCCCAAATCTAGGGATTGAGAGAGAAATGTGTGTGGAGGCACCTTTCAAATCTCCTAGATTTGTCAATATAAAAAGACCTACTGCAAGGCATATAGTAGTAAAAATGGCAAAAATGAATGACAAAGAAAGAATACTCAGGGCAGCAAGGCAGAAGAAAATAACCTACAAAGGAAACCCCATCAGGCTTTCAGCAGATTTCTCTACAGAAACCTTACAAGCTAGGAGAGATTGGAATGACATATTCAAAACTTTAAAGGATAAAAATCTTCAGCCAAGAATACTCTATCCAACAAACATACCCTTCAGATATGAGGGAGAAATTAAATCTTTTCCAGACAAACAAAAGCTAAGGGACTTTGTAGTCACAAGACCTCCACTACAAGAAATCCTCAAGAAGGCTCTCATACCTGAAAAAAGAAAAAAATGGAGTAAGGGGTCACAAAACACAGAGTAGGGAGACAAATAGAATCTGAATAGGATAGCAAATATTCAACTATAGCATTAGGATAAAGGGAAGGAAATCACCAAAGCAAAGACAATCTTATCACTCTAACCACAAACTCACAAGACAAGTTGGAATAAGAGATGAAAATAGTAATTTAGGAGGGGAGGAGGAAAGGGACTGAAACAGTCTAGGCCAAGGAAGTAAGAGACCACCAGAAAATGGATTATGTTATACACGAGATTCTGAATACAAACTTCAGAGTAGCCACTAAACTAAAAAACAGAACAGAGACACAAAACATAAATAAGGAAAAACCTAAGAAACCCAGCGTAAGAAACTGCAGAAGTCAATTGGTAGGCTAAAACACACGGGATGATAAAAAAAGGAAACAGAGGAAAACGAGCAACAGAATGACAGCATTAAGCCCTCATGCATCAATACTCACCCTCAATGTAAACGGATTGAACTCTCCAATAAAAAGACACAGAGTGGCAAAATGGATTAAAGAACAAGATCCAACAATTTGTTGCCTCCAGGAAACACACCTCAGCTCCAAGGAGAAACACAGGCTCAGAGTGAATGGGTGGAAGACAATACTCCAAGCTAATAGGAAACAAAAGAAAGCAGGTGTCGCAATACTTATATCAGACAAAACAGACTTCAAGATAAGACAGGTAAAGAGAGACATAGAGGACCAATATATAATGATCAAAAGGACACTTCATCAGGAAGAAATAACGCTTATAAATATTTATGCACCCAACACAAGAGCACCAAAGTTCACAAAGCAACTATTAACAAACCTAAAATAAGATATCAAAAATAACACAATAATACTAGGGGACCTCAACACACCACTCACATCAATTGACAGATCATCCAGACAGAAAATCAACAAAGAAACAGTGGAGCTAAACAAAAAGCTAAAACAGTTGGACTTAATAGACATGTATAGAACACTCCATCCAAAAACAGCAGAATACACATTCTTCTCAAGCGCACATGGAACATTCTCAAGGATAGACCATATGTTGGGAAACAAGGAAAGCCTCTACAAATTAAAAAAATATGGAAATAATAACAAGCATCTTCTCCGATCATAATGCTGTAAAGCTAGAAATTAATTACAAGAAAAAAGCTGAGAAAGGCACAAGGATGTGGAGACTAAACAATATGCTATTGAACAAGCAATGGCTCATTGAATAAATTAAAGAAGAAATCAAAAACTACCTGGAGACAAATGAAAATGATAACATGCCATATCAACTCATATGGGATGCAGCAAAAGCAGTATTAAGAGGAAAATTCATCACAATTCAGGCACATCTTAACAAACCAGAAAAATCCCAAATCAGCAATCTTAAACTACACCTAACCGAATTAGAGAAAGAAGAACAAACAAAGCCCAAAGTCAGCAGAAGGAGAGAAATAATAAAAATCAGAGCAGAAATAAATGCTATCGAAACGAAAAAGGCAGTAGAAAGGATCAATGAAACAAAGAGCTTGTTCTTTGAGAAGATAAATAAAATTGACACACCCCTAGCCAGACTTACAAAGACAAAAAGAGAGAAAGCTCAAATAAACAAAATCAGAAGTGAAAGAAGAGTAATAACAACAGACTCTGCAGAAATACTACAGATTATAAGAGAATACTATGAAAAACTATATGCCAGCAAAATGGATAACCTGGAGGAAATGGATAAATTCTTGGACTCCTACAATCTCCCAAAGCTCACTCGAGAAGCAGCAGACAATTTAAACAGACCAATCACAAGGAGAGAGATTGAAACAGCTATCAAAATCATCCCAAAGAATAAAACCACAGGACCAGATGGCTTTCCTGGGGAATTCTACCAAACTTTCAGAGAGGATTCCTATCCTTTTCAAGCTATTCCAAAAAATTAGGGAGGATGGAACACTTCCTAACACATTCTACGAGGCCAACATCACGCTGATACCAAAGCCTGACACGGACAGCATGAAAAAGAACTACAGGCCAATATTGCTGATGAACATAGATGCAAAAATTCTCAACAAAATTTTGGCAATCCGAATACAGCAATTCATCAAAAGGATCATACATCATGATCAAGTGGGATTCATACCAGGGACACAGGGATGGTTCAACATCTGCAAATCAATCAACGTGATACACCACATCAACAAACTGAGGAATAAAAACAACATGATCATCTCAATAGATGAAGAGAAAGCATTTGACAAGATCCAACAGCCATTTATGATAAAAACTCTGAACAAAATGGGGATAGAAGGGAACTACCTCAACCTAATAAAGGCCATATATGACAAACCCACAGCCAACATCAGACTCAATGGGCAGAAACTGAGCGTCATCCCCCTGAGAACAGGAAGGAGACAAGGATGCCCTCTATCACCACTCTTATTTAACATAGTACTGAAGGTCCTGGCCAGAGCAATCAGGCAAGAAAAAGGAATAAAGGGAATCCAAATAGGGAGGGAAGAAGTGAAACTCTTGCTGTTTGCAGACGACATGATCTTATATATAGAAAACCCCAAAGAATCCATTGGAAAACTTTTAGAAGTAATCAACAACTACAGCAAAGTTGCAGGGTATAAAATCAATTTACATAAATCAATAGCATTTCTATACTCTAATAACGAACTAACAGAAAAAGAACTCAAGAACACAATAACATTCACAATTGCAACAAAAAGAATAAAATACCAAGGGGTGAATTTAACTAAGGAAGTGAAAGACCTATACAATGCAAACTACAAGGCTTTTCTGAAAGAAATGGATGACGACATAAAGAGATGGAAAGACATTCCATGCACATGGATTGGAAGAATAAACCTAGTTAAAATGTCCATTCTACCTAAAGCAATGTACAGATTCAACCCCATCCCAATCAGAATCCCAAGGATATTCTTTACAGAAATAGGACAAAGAATCCTAAAATTCATATGGGGCAACAAAAGACTCTGAATTGCTAAAGCAATCCTGAGAAAAAAGAACACAGCTGGTAGGCATCACAATCCCTGACTTCAAAACATACTACAAAGCTACAGTAATCAAAACAGCATGGTACTGGTACAAAAACTGGTGCACTGATCAATGGAACAGAATTGAAAGCCTAGAAGTAAAACCACACATCTATGGACAGGTAATCTTTGACAAAAGAGCTGAGGGCATACAATGGAGAAAAGAAAGTCTTTTCAACAAATGGTGCTGGGAAAACTGGAAAGCCACATGTAAGAGAATGAAAATTGACCATTCCTTTTCACCATTCACCAAAATAAACTCAAAATGGATCAAGGACCTAAAGCTGAGACCTGAAACCATAAGGCTTCTAGAAGAAAATGTACGCAGTACACTCTTTGACATCTGTATTCAAAGGACCTTTTCAGACACCACGTCTTCTCAGACAAGGGAAACAATAGAAAGAATAAACAAATGGGATTTCATCAGACCAAAGAGCTTCTTCAAGGCAAATGAAAACAGGATTGAAACAAAAAAAAATCCACTAACTGGGAAAAAATATTTGCAAGTAATACATCCCACAAAGGCTTAATATCCATAATATATAAAGAACTCACACAACTCAACAACAAAAAATTAAACAACCCGATAAAAAAATGGGCAGGAGACATGAACAGACATTTCTCCAAAGAAGATACATGGATGGCCAATAGGCACATGAAAAGATGTTCATCGTCACTGATCATCAGGGAAATGCAAATCAAACTACACTAAGATATCACCATACACCCATTAGAATGACAAAAATAACTAAAACAAATAGTAACAAATGTTGGAGAGGTTGTGGAGAAAAAGGAACCCTCATACACTGATGGTGAGAGTGCGGACTGGTGCAGCAACTATGGAAAACAGTATGGAGATTCCTCAAAAAATTAAAAATAGAACTACCATACGATCCAGCTATCCCACTACTGGGTATCTATCCAAAGAGCTTGAAGTCAGCAATTCCAAAAGTCCCACGCACCCCAATGTTCATTGCAGCATTATTTACAATAGCCAAGACGTGGAAGCAACCTAAGTGCCCATCAACACAGGATTGGATAAAGAAGATGTTGGATATATATACAATGGAATACTACTCAGCCGTAAAAAAAGAACAAAATCGTCCCATTTGCAACAACTTGGATGGAACTTGAGGGAATTATGTTAAGTGAAATAAGCCAGTTAGAGAAGGACAATCTTTGTATGACTCCACTCATATGAGGAATGTAAACATGTGGACAAAGAGAACAGATTAGCGGCTACCAGGGGAAAGTGGGGGTGGGGGGTGGGCACAAAGGGTGAAGGGTTGCACCTACAACACGACTGACAAACAATATTGTACATCTGAAATTTCACAAGATTGTAACCTATCATTAACTCAATACTTTTTTTTTTTTTTTAAAAAGGAAAAATCATACAGAACACTTTTCATCTGCCACTTTGAATTTTTGCAGGGACACTTCAAGTAGGGTAACTTTCTGTGGTCAAATACTTGCATATTGTCTTTTCATTGCTCTTTTCCCCTTCAGCCAACTGAGATAAAATATATATGTTAAATTCCAGAGATTTACATGAGGGCTAAATATAGGATTTGGGAAATAATGGAAATACAAAATGTAAAATGTAGGTTTAAGATATTTGCCATTTGCCCTAGGATGCCAAAGGAGTCTGGGACTGGCCTACTTGAGTTTAAAAGTTTTCGTTACAATGAATGTAGTAACAATGTGACTCTTCTAGCAACACACCATTCCATCTCCTGTAAGTGATATATAGTTTTGTGGCTCTAGCTATTATGATAGGAGAGTGGAAATTGGGGAGATCTTGGTAAATAGCTAAGAGCACAAATAAGGAGAGATGGCCAGTGATTACTATACAAATACTTTTATGACTTGTTTATATAACCTCCTATACTGTGAGTTCTCTTAGGTAAGAAAACAGCCTAACCATCTGTGAGTTCATAATTGGACTTTTAAGTTTAGCCATTTAAAAAACTGTCCTTTAGTACACCATACTTTCTAGTACCTCATACACAAGACCTATAAAACACGATTATGTCCTATTGTGTAGAACTAAAACAAGCAAATGTGTACAATGTTATACCACAAGCAAATCATGGCTACTTCATAATACAATCAGAAGGCAGGATAGCACATATAGGGATGCCATATGACTTATATTTTTGTGACGGCCATGGAAATGCCTAGGAGAGCAGAAACAAGGGCGAGCAGAATATCCAAGAGAATGACTCTCACAGTCCCAACATGTTTGGTGGGTCAAGATTGGAAGAAACAGATTCAGCTAGGCCACACCTCTCCATGCACTACATACCCAGGAAAAAAGAGGTAGGCTTGCATCCTTGGTCGTGAGTACAATTCTTTTGTTACTCACCTTTGTTTGCATATAATAGTATTTACTCACCTACAAATACAGATTTATTCAAATAAAATAATTCCTAGGTTCTCATAGTTCTGAATATTGATCATGTAATCTTACCTACTGTTGTAGTTATTTTATTCTAATATGCTCATCCTGCCTGCACTCTAAGAAAAAAAAAAAGAAAAATCTCTAAGCATGGATGTAATTATTAGTTAAGGCTAAATTTCACAAAGTTCTGTCCAGTTAGATAAGGAATTCTATCTTTTACATTATGCCACTTTCAAGTCTCAATATTTATCATGTCTGACTTTCCTCATCACTCACTGCTCTTTTTTTGCTCTGAAATTATCTGCAAGACCAGGACTGATGAGCAGGTTTCCATTTACGATCCACTGGTGATTACTGTCCCTTTCCATAGGCCAGAAGGCCTGTTTAACATTTTTAATTGTCAGATACTTGAACCACCAACCATTTTCCTGCTTACTTAGAACCGGTTTACAGCTCTACTCAACTGGTAAAAAACTCAGCTTATTTAAATATGTTTATTACATATGACGACTTCATGTATGTAGTGAATATTTGTTATGAGTTATCCTCCCCAAGAAGGGCCTTCAGTAACTGTTCAACTTGCAGCTGAGCTTACTATTTTCACAGAAAAGATGCTATAGATGTTATTATTCTAGCAGATTTCTAATTCTCAAACATCAAAATATCTCCAGTGACTTTTCATTTGGGATTTTCACAGACCCACATTTCTTATGAATTAAATCAAGTCATAAAAAGCTTATTTTACACATAGGCTTACTTATATATATATATTTCATAATTCTGTCTACTGTGACTCCTATACTCCCAAATTTTCCTTATCTATGTCCCTTCTTAATCTCCCTTTCTTTAGTATGAATTCTCTGATATTGAATAAGGTGTAAGCTATGGCTAGAAGTACCCCTGTAATCATGACAACTATAGGATTCCCTCCAGTATGAATTCTCTGGTTTTGTGTAAGGTTTAAGCCACAGCTAAAGGTCCTTCTACGTTTATTATATTCATGTATTGATGACTAACAGCGTTCTCACATTATAAGGATTATACATTATGAGGATTTTGTTTCAGTAGGAATTCTCCAGCTGAATGACCTAAAGACCTTTCTCTACATTGATTACAATCAGGGCTGTTACTTCCCAAAGTGAATCATCTCATGCTAAGAAAGGTCTGAGAGGTTTGGTGGTTCTACCATAGCTGAAAAAACTTAAATACACCCTTGGACTGAGTATTTCCAGTCTTAGTATAAATTCAACAGAATTACATACACACACACAAAGACACATACAAGAATATTTATAGTAGTATTTTTATTACAACACAAAATTATAAAAAATACAAATATCCATCAAGAGGATAGATAAATAGCATTATATTCTTAAAATGGAATAGTATACAGAATGGAAATGAATACACTACTGCCACATGCAATAATGTCTGAATCTTAAAAATGTTGAGTGAAACAAGACACAAAAGAATTCACGATGTATGATAAAATATATATAAAGTTTAAAGACATGCAAAAACTACTTCATGATGTTTAAGCCAGAGAAGTGGTAATCTTTGGGGAAGAAATAACTACTTTTTATTCTACAGACTGCAATGAGAAATATACTTCCTATTTTCTTTCTCTTATGGAGACTGATGATTATAACCATTTTGTATCTTGCCTCTGGATATATTATAGAAGTATTTTTTTTATAAACTGAGTCAGCAGAACTTGAAAACTTAAAAAATTAGCTTCATTGCTGATAGCATTCAATAACAATGATCATACCCATTTTATATGCTAGTAAACAGCAGATAGTTACATGGTATGGCAATTTAAATAAATAACTCATTACATTTGTGATTAAAGTTACCTTATGAACATGTTTAAGCATGCTTTAAAAAAAAAACTAAAGGGTTATAATAACTTGGAAAGGCTTCACAAAGAAATCACACCATTTATTGCATTTCCATGTTTTCTCCCTTGTGAGTTCTCTGATGGACAATGAGGTTTCTCTTATAACTGAAGGACTTACCACACTCATTACAAATATAGGGTTTCTCCCCTGTGTGAGTTCTCTGATGTACAATGAGATTTGTCTTCTGGCGAAAGCACTTCCCACATTCATTACACTTATATGGTTTCTCTCCTGTATGAGTTCTTTGATGATGAATAAGATATGACTTCCTGCTAAAGGCTTTCCCACACTGAGGACATTCATAGGATTTCTGCCCTGTATGTATTTTCTCATGTACAGTGAGGGTTGCTTTCTGGCGAAAGGACTTCCCACATTCATTACAAATATAGGGTTTCTCCCCTGTATGAATTCTCTGATGTAGATTGAGATTTGTCTTCTGACTGAAGGATTTCCCACATTCATTACATTCATAGGGTTTCTCTCCTGTGTGAGTTCTGTGGTGGTCAATGAGGTATGACTTCATTCTAAAGGCCTTCCCACAGTGAGGACATTCATAAGATTTTTCTCCTGTATGTGTTCTCTGGTGTGCTACGAGGGTTGTCTTCTGGCGGAAGGACTTCCCACATTCATTACAAATGTAGGGTTTCTCTTCATTATGAGTTTTCTCATGAAGAGCAAGGGTTGTCTTCTGGGAGAAGGATTTCCCACATTCATTACAAATATAGGGCTTTTCCCCTGTATGAGTTCTCTGATGTACAGTAAGGTTTGCCTTCTGGTGAAAGGACTTCCCACATTCTTTACAAATATAGGGTTTCTCTCCTGTATGAATTCTCTGATGGAGAGAGAGTGTTGTCTTCTGGCGGAAGGACTTCCCACAGTCATTACACTCATATGGTTTCTCTCCTGTATGAGTTCTCTGATGACGAATCAGGTGTGACTTCAATCTGAAGGCATTCCTACATTGTGGACATTCGTATGATTTCTCCCCTGTATGTGTTCTCTGATGATCAGTGAGGGCTGTCTTTAGGCGGAAGGACTTACCACATTCATTACAAACAAAGGGTTTCTCTCCTGTGTGAGTTCTCTGATGATCAATGAGATATGACTTTCTTCTAAATGAATTTCCACATTGATGACATTGATAGGGTTTTTCTTCTGTGTGAATTCCCTGATGTAGAATCAATACTGACTTCCTGCAGAAGGACTTCCCACATTCAGTGCATGTATGTTTTTTTTCAATATTTGTTGCTCTTCTCCTTTTATTATATTCAGATGGGTTTTCCCTTCTGTAAGCTCTATTAGGTGTAATTAAGTCTCCTTTTTTAAGGAAAGATTTCTCACAGTCATTACACCCAAATGACTGTGCTGGAGTTTCCATCTTATGATACTGCATAAGTACTTCATTATGACTGACAACCCTGCCATACTGATTATGGGATCTGACTCCAGGGTGAGCTGTCTCTGGCTTACTACTGAGGAGTGATTTCCCATATCCATTATACTCACTAAGTCTCTTTCTTGAAGGACTTAGATTACTGATGATTAATTCTGAAACATTTTTAAAAATCTTCCCATGAGTATCATATTCAGGAGGTAGATTTTTTGAATTAACAGAGTTTTTGCTTATAGTAAATGTCTTCTCATGTGCATTACTGTTTTCCTTAATCAGCTTTTTCTGGTTGATGAATACAACTGATCTAGAATACTTATCTTGATGTTCCTTGAATTTCACTAAAAAGTCTTCAGCTTTCCAATTTTCTTCTAGAAAAGAATATAATTAATAACAATTTGTGAATCTGCACACATTTGCTATGGAAAGTAATTGTACTAGGGTCTAGCATATGAGGCCAAAAAAGACCCAAGACAAATGCCTCCAAGCCTGGGAAAAGACAAAGAACCTAAATAAAAACTATGCTTCAGTGCGGAAAAGGATGAAAAAATAAGCAATGGATGCTAGTAACTTTTGCACTTTGCACCAGAACTTCATGCAGAAAGCAAAATGAAAAAGAAGCAGTGAGAAGACAAAGACTGGTGGCAGAGGGACTGATGCCTGGATAGGTGGATTCAGAGGTGACGAAGTGAACCTATCCAGGGCATTAAGCTTTAAGTAGGAGAGACAAGAAAGATTAGTAAAAAAGCTTGTTCAGGGGAAATGTTAGAGGAACGACTACTTTTGGAGCACACAGATCAGTGCCTATACTTATATACACTTATATCCCTTGATTGCGAGGTGAAACACTTCCAGTTGTTTCACCACTCCCTACTATGTAGCCATCAATGGCTAATTAATCTTTCTATGATTCAATTAATTTCCTAGTGTTAAGAAAAACAATCCAACAGTCTGGGTTCTAATCCTCCATATGGCTGGGAATCATTTTCTCTTGTGAGGGAAGAACTAGGAAAACATCTCCAACAGGAACTTTAAAACTGACTAGGGGTATATTCACTGGTGTATTCAGATCGCTGTTACTATCAATTCTTTCAGAATTGTTCAATAACAAAACTCTCATGACCATCAACTATAACTGTTCCTTGTTTTAATTGCTGGCTTATTTGTTTAGGTTTAAAGAAAAACTGGTTCAAGTCTTACCCCAATATGATAACATTTCTTAACTCCAGTTTTCTATATGGTGGACTAGAAAGAGCAGACTGTTCATTCTAGTTCTAAATCATCATTAACCTTGACCTTCATTTCTCTTATAAATTTTTAACTATATCTGACTTCTCTTACTTTGTAATCACCCACATCTAGTGGAACAATGTTAAATCTAGGCTCAAAAATTGATATTTTTCTTGACTCCATTGCCTCCAATATTAACATACAAGGAATTTCTCTTGTAAACAAAACTTTACATCACCTAGATTCACTTTTTGTCTTCAAACAAGTTTTCAGGGTTGTCCACATATCTGACAAATCTCACCTGTAACAAGTTTGACTGATTGATTGATTGCCCTATAAATACCTCACTTATTCCTAATCACATGCTTTTTGCTCATGTTCTTTTAGTCAGTTGGCTTGTCTTCCAGTCTTATTTCTACTCATATTTAGAGAATCTTCAAGAAAATGCTACCGTTTTATGATCTCAAAAGCCCTTCACATATTTCCCATCACCTTAAGCACTATTTCTTTATAACATGAAAATAACTGTGGTCTAGAAAAATCATTTTGACAAATCTTTTTACAAGCTTACACTGTGTCATAAATATTTTGTGAAAATGCAGACTTTGATAGTAATCCTTTCTCATTGAAAGGAATACTTTATCGGTTATCTCCTTTGAACACTTCTGAGTTTACATTAACACCATGTATCACAGATAGGTAGTATTTGGTAGAATTCACCCATTCCATCACAATGTATAGGGCCATGGCCTGAGCAGGTACATCTGAAAGGAACTTACCAGTATATGCTTTCTGAATGGAGGAAAAAGATATCTCCCTTAGCCCCACAAACAGTTAATGAAGCAACTACTGAATATCTAACATATTATATAATAAGCAAAGAAGATTCAAACAGAGGATCTTGTCTCTTGTCTTTGGAAGAAAGAATCCTTAAGCATAAACCATGCATAATCATGTATCAAATTATATAATCATATCCAAGAATTGTATGTGCTGTAATTAGCAAGCAGCATGGGAATTCAGAAAAAGAAAAGGTGGATATGATGTGGAATAGTCAAAGAATAGTTCATGGAGAAGAAATCTCAAGACTTAACTTAAAAGATATACAGTATATGGCAGTCAGAACACAACACAATGACAAATATAGATATCATGACAAATCCTACATGTATGGAGAACATTAGGAGACTATACAAAGTGGAAATTAGCAAGAGTTTTCCAAAGAGAGAGAGAAATAAACTCAAAAAGCCCAGATGAGGGCTTATTATGGTAGTCCTTGAATGAAGAAGAATTTCAATTTCATATATTAGGGAACAAATGATGATATATCATGTCAGGAAAGTAACAATATAAAGAGAAAGAATTAGGACAAATTCTAGCAAAGCCAAATTGTTATTACAGAAGTCAAGATATGAAATAAGATAACTGTCATTTTGTATGATGTGAGAAATAAAAATATGAGAGGATGTAAAATATGTTTCACAGGCTGATAAACAATACAAATTGTGAAGAGATCCACATGAGATGACGACAGAGACAGAAGAATCAAGCTGATATCATGGCAAGAAAAAATAATTTGGAAATAGATAATGGGAAAGAATTTAAGAGCTAGGAAAGTTAGTAATTTTCATTTTCAACATATTGTCACAAAATAGGTGAGACATTAGAGTGTAGAATTCCTAAAGGATTAAAGGTGGGGAAAATGGGCTGAATATGCCAGTGTCAGAGGCATCTACATAAAACAAAGACCTTACGTGCTGAGAATGGATGAGATTACTATAATTTAAGAGCAGATCCCTTGAGGACAAATCAGAGAAATAAGAGTGAGAGTCCAGTGAAACAATATTCATTAAAAAAAAAATGTGTTGACTATTATGTGCAGGCTTTGTTCCAGGCAATATGGCCACAGTGCTGAAGAAAACAGACCAAGCTGGAAACAGTAATCACTCAGGGAATCAGGAAAAGAGTGAGTTAGTGTTTTACCCAAACCAACAGCTGATTTCAGGAATGATCAGCCATACAAAATGAACCATGAAAGTTTAATGGAAGAAAATGGTAACTGTGGAATTATCAGTCTGGGCCAAGACAAGCAAGTTTTAAAATTAATGACTAGATGTGTAGTTAAGAATGGGAACTTAGACTTAGTACAGAAAACAAATCTGAGGTAACATAAAACAAAGAGAAAGAAAGAAAATAGAAAGCAACTAAGGAGAGAAACATTAACCAAAAATTTTCTCTTTTTTAAAGACAGACTTAAGAATGCCTGAAAGAAATCTATCCAAGGAGATAAAGGACTGAGAATGCTAGAAAAAGACACAAATCAAGAAAAAAGATCTAAAAGAAGGAAGGCTTATAGTACATTTTGATTAAGTTAAGAGTGGGAACTACCTTTGATAACATTAAGAAAACTCAGGAAAAAAAATAAGATTTTACTTTATTTTTTTCCTTTTTCTCCCCAAAGCCCCCTGGTACATAGTTGTATATTCTTCGTTGTGGGTGCTTCTAGTTGTGGCATGTGGGACGCTGCCTCAGCGTGGTTTGATGAGCAGTGCCATGTCCGCGCCCAGGATTCGAACCAATGAAACACTGGGCCGCCTGCAGTGGAGTGCACGAACTTAACCACTTGGCCACGGGGCCAGCCCCAGGAAAAAAGCATTACATGGGAAGGGTAATATTTGAAAGTTTGACTTAAGTTTTGCAGGCACGAAGGTCTTTTCAAAGGTTTTAAAAAATACTCCCAAAATATCTCAAAGGTGCCATTCACCACATGACCACTTTAAAAGTTAAAAGTTATTTTCCACTAGATTTCACATGCCTGAGAGCCAGAAACTCACCTAAGCAGGTATGACCTGTAAATGATGTCCATGGCTCTTCTCCTCGTTCCAACTTGAGGATCACCTCAGGCTTGGTCATGTGACACCCTGATAAGGGAAGATTTGGATTAAGTTGCTTAGGCTTCAGTACATTTGAAAAATTAGTAAGGTGCATGTTCAGTAATACAATTTAAGATACTCCTCCTTTGTGTAACAGTAAACTTAACACCTAGCAGTGGGCAAGTGAAGACATATTCATCCTTCCTGATAACCAAAAAGAATTCATCACCTCTTATCCCTAAAATTCAAGATCACACATTCTTTAGGCACTTTGAAAGGAAATGCATGCTACTAAAGTTTCACAGAGAGTTTTCTCACCCACAGAAACAAGGTGGCAATAGTTTTCCAACATCACATCCATGTATAGAGTCTTCTGAGCAGGATCCAGGTGCTGCCACTCCTCCCGAGAGAAGTCCACAGTCACATCCTTGAATGACACGGATCCCTGAAATGGATTGGACTGTGATCAGAACAAGGTGATGAGATACTGGAGACTAGTTTTAATCCTATTCCTTTGTGGCAGTCATATGAAAAGTTGTAAAGAAAACCTATCATTTTTCTTGTTTTGTGATTTACATTGCAAGGAAAACAAAAATCAAGGTAGATGTACGGAACAACAAATTTACTTAATAACTCATATTCTAAAAGTATTTACTGTGAAGTCACTTTGTACCCAAAACTGTATTCGTTTACTGGGGTGCCAAGACATACAAAACACTGTCCCTGCTCATGAGTAGCTACAGCCTCAAAGCATGTTAATACATACCTTCAAGAAAGTATGTGTAAACACAAACCTGCAAGAAGGTGTTACAGGTACAACACAAGTATTTACAGGATGCAGTGTGTCACAGGGCAGAAAAATTTCTCAGGCTTCACTGAGGAGGCAAATTTTTCCCCTTTGAGATCAATGTGTTTATACAGGAAGACTATAAAATGCATGGGAGAGAGTTTCGGCATCCAGCAAAAATAGAGTGAACTGGTCAGGAAAACAATCCCTCAGATAATCCCTCAGATAATATGAAATCTGAACACAATATATAACAAACAACTAACAGAAGACACTGGAAAGCAATCAAAGCAAGCAGAAACTGGAAGAGAGTTTATCCTTAAGGGACAGAAACTGCAATGGGTAAGAATTGTTAAGTTTGTGGCTTTTTTTGCATGAAGGTACCCAAAACCCCATGGATTACTTCCTCAAAGGTGGTGGTGGACAGAATTTAGGACTGGCAGATGAGCTGGAGATTCAGGGATAAATTCTGGAAGTGAGAGAACTACAGAAAGGATCTGAGTATAAACTCTGCCAGAACTCCAGGTTGATAGTTAAACTAAGCAACTGTTGGTGAGATCACAGAGGGCTTAGCAAAAAGCAGACAGAAAGATACCAGAAGAGTCTTGAAAAACAAAAGTGCACCTAGTGAGATTCTGAGATGTCTGCATTTTTGATTAACAGCATTCCACAACCTTCTCACAGCTCAAGCAGAAGAAAATTGAAGGCTTACTGGATCAACGTGTTAGAAGTTGGGGCTGAAAAAGCAGCAGGAAGTATAAGGGATGAAGTCCTGGATGAAAGAGAACTAAAGAAAATTAGCCCCCAAAATCAAGTATAAACACGCACCAATTCCTTGACTGAGAGTTAAGGTACTTAAAGACAAGGAAAACCCACCTCCCCTTGGGGGCCAGGGCAAAAAGCAGCAGCTGGAAGCTTAAAAAACCAAGCAGATATGTCAGCTGCCTCACACTTGAGGAGGGGGGACAGAGGGCAGAGTGTGAAGTTTGATTCCAAGCAAGTTAATTGCCTACTAGAACAAAAAAAAACAATAATCCTCTGAAAAACAGACATAAAAGAATTCAGATTACTATAATATATTATTCATGATGTCTAGGTTTCTAGCAAAAATTACTAGGCCTACAAACAAAACAAAAAAGGAGAGGGAATATGACCCATAATAAGAAAATGTCAATCATGGAAACTAAATCCTAGTGGGTCCTGATGTTGGATTTTGTCAGAAAAGCCTTCAAATATTCTAAATGTGTTCAAAAAAGTAACAGAAAACTTGGCATGGGACCTCAAAATGTAAACTATGCACATAGCACCAAATGAAAATTCTAGACCTGAAAAGTACAAGAACTGCAATGGAAAATTCACTAAATAGGCTCAACAGCAGACCAGAAATAGAAAAAGGAAGAACCAGTAACTTTGTAAATCTACAGAAATTACGCAATCTGAACAGAAAGAAAAAAGAATAAGAAAAAACTAATAGAATTACGCAGATCTATTCACCCACAGATCTGTGGGTCAATTTCAAAGTAATCCAATACAGATGTAATTGGAATCCCTGAAAGAGAGAAAAAGAAAGGGTCTGAAAAACTTTTAAGAAAATAATGGCCCAACACATTTACAGTTACTAAAAACTTTAAGTTACATACTGAAAAAGCTTAATGAACCCCAAAAGGATAAAAACCAAAGAAACCACACTTAGAAAATCCTAATCAAATAGCTAAAAGCCAAAGATAACGTCAACCAAGAATTGTATATTCAACAAAATTATCTATTACAAACAAAGGCAACATAAAGCTATTTTCAGATAAAATCTGAGAGAATTCACCACTATCAAACTGTACCATCAAAAACAGTAAAGGAATTGCTTCAGGCTGAATGTACAAATGACATCAGATGATAACTAAGGTCTTTAGGAAGGAATGAAGAGGATGAGAAAAGTTACATATAAAAGACCATAAATACTCATTTCCTTCCTTCTTTAAAAGACACCACTGTTTCAGGCAGGGGTTGCTCAACATTTTATGTTGTTTTAGCACGAAAGCAACCACAGTAGTATGCAAAATGAATGACCAAAGTTCTGTTTCTATAAAACTGCATGCATGGACACTAAAATGTGAATTTCATAAAACTTTCATAGGTCAGAAATATTTTGCTTTTGCATTTTTTTCAAACATTTGAACTATAAAAACCATTCCTAACTCATAATCTGTACAAAAGCAGGCAGCAGGTTGGATTTGGCCTGTGAGTTGTAGACTCTTCGCTTAGAATAAGCATTCTAGCACCATTTATTACAAGCATAAATATCACACACATGGCAAACAAAAGAACAGAAGATGGAGAGGTCAGTAATTAGAAATATAATGTTGCAAGATTGAGGTATTTTACCTTAAGTAATTCAGTATCATCTCTAAATAAATCACAATAAGTTAAAGATGCATATTGCAATCCCTAAAGCAACCAAAAAAAAAAAAAAATGCAAACAGATATAACTAAAAAGGCAACACAGGAATCAAAGTGAATTATTAAAATATATTTGACTGACATAAAATACAAGAAGATGTAGGAACAGATGAACATAAACAGGTTAGGAGGAACCTTAAATGCATATTTCTAACTATAAGAAACCAATCTGAAAAGGCTACAGACTGTATGATCTCAACTATACGACATTCTGGAAAAGGCAAAACTATAGAGATAGTAAAAAGATCAGTGGTTGCCACTGCCAAAGATTAGGGGAGAGGGAGGGATGAAAGGTGGAGTAGGGAGGATTTTTAGGGCAGTGCAACTATTCTGTGTAATTCTATAATGGTGGATACATGTCATATTTGTCAAAATCCACAGAATAAACAATATCAAAAGTGAACCCTAATGAAAACTACAGACTTTGGGTGATAATGATGTGTCAATGTAGATTTATTGATTGTAAGAAATGTACCACTCTGAGGCGAGATGTTGGTATGGGAGAGGCTACGAATATGTAGGAGTAGGGGGTAAATGGAAACACTCTGTACTTTCTAGTCAATTTTGCTGTGAACCTAAAATTTCCCTAAAATATAAGTAAAAGGATAAAAATAAACACACAAACACAACAGGTTAGGCAATCAGAAAACAAATAACAAAATGGCTGCCCTAAATCTAACTATACCTTTAACTGTATTAATATAAATGGACTAAACACTCCAGTAAAAAGGCCAAGATTATTAGAATGTATAAAAAAGCAAGACAAATATATTCTATCTACAAGAGACATATTTTAAATACCATAGACACAAATATGCTGAAAGTAAAAGGATGGAAAAAGATATTCAAACACTAAATATGGAACAGCTGATGTGGCTATAGTAAAAGTAGACAAAACAGATTTCAAGTTGATGAGTATTACTACTACAGACAAGAAAGGGACACTTCATAATGATAAAAGAGTAAATACATCAGGAAAATCTAACAATTACAAATGTATATGTACTTAAATAAGAGAGTTTCAAAACACATGAAGCAAAAATTGGCAAAAGTTGGAATAAGATTTTAAAGTCCAAAATCACAGTTAATGTTTGTCAGGAACTGAAAGAACTAGACCAAAATGGGAAAAAAAATCTGTAAAGATTTAGAAACTCTAGAATACTGACAACCACCTAACTCATTTGATATTTATAGACCAAAATTTTCAATAATTTCATAACACATACATTTTTCAAGAGCAAATGGACTATACACCAAGACAGAAAGTAAACAAATCTTGATGGATTAAAGACAAATCATACAAAGTATGTTCTCTGACCACAACTGAACTAAATTAGATATCAATAAAAATAACACATCTAGACAAGCCCCAAACGTTTGGACATTAAACTATCCTTTTCCAAGTAACCAATCTTGGGCCAAAGAATAATTGAAAAGAAAATTTTCATGAACTATTTTCAACTAAATAAAAATAGATCAAAATTTGAAGATGCAATTAAAACAGGCTAAGAGAGAAACTTGTAGGTTTAAATGCTTATATTAGAAAACAAGAAACATCTAACATCAATAATTTAAACTTTTATCTTGAGCTTTAAAAAAGAGTAAATTAAACCTAAAGCAAGTAGAAGGAAATAGTAAAGATAAAAGCAAAAATCAGTGAAATAGGAAATGAATAAGAAAAAGGGAAAAATCAATGAAACCTGAAGCCAAATCCTTGAAAGTATGAATAAAATTTAAAAACCTCTAGTTAGATGGATTAAGAAATTAAGAAGGATGTCATATATGCCCACTCTGAGATCCTACAGATATTAAATAGATAACAAGATTATAAACAAATTAAAGGCAATAAATTATACAATGTAGATGAAACAGACAAATATTCACTTAAAAAACATGTTACACCAGAAGAAAAAAACCTGAAAACTCAACTATTAAAGATATTGAATTTGCAATTTAAAAAGTTCCCACAAAGATTTTCCAGGCTCAAAAGACTTCAAGGTAAATTCTATCAAACATTTAAGAGGTAATGAGAATATTACACTAACTCTTAAAAAAAACAGTGGGGGGGAAAAAAAACAAACAGTAGACTGGGTAGCACTTTCCAATTCATTTTATGAGGGGAATGTTACACTGTTACCAAAACCAGGAAAAGACATTCAAAGAAAATTATAGACCAGTATCCTTGAAGAATACTGATAAAAAACCATAAAATATTAGCAAATTGAGTAAGGTGATATATAAAAAGCACAACACATTATGACCAACTGGTGCTTATCCCTGGAATGCACAGTTGGTATAACATCTGAAAATCAATAATGTAATCATCATAATATTAGAATAAAGCAGGAGAAAAACTATATAATCATTTCAAATGAAGAAAAAGCATTAGATAAAATTTAACATCTATTTATATCAAAAACTCCCAAAAGTAAAAATGGAAACAGGGCTGGCCTGGTGGTATAGTGGTTAAGTTCGTACGCTCTGCTTTTGCAGCCTGGGGTTTGTGGGTTCAGATCCCAGGCACAGACCTACACAGTGCTCACTGGGCCATGCTGTGGAAGTGTCCCACATACAAAATAGAGGAATATTGGCACAGACGTTAGCTCAGGGACAATCTGCCTCACAAAAATTTTTTTTTAAATATTAAATAAAATAAATTAAAAAAAAAAAAGAATTTCTTCAACCTGATGAAATGCAACTACAAAACACTTACAGCTAACATTGTACTTAATGGTGAACGACTGTTTTCCCCCTAAAATCTGGATCAAGAAAAGGGTGTCTCACCAATTCTATTCAACACTGTAGACAATACATAAAGAATGAAAAAGAAATAGAAGGCTACAGACTGGAAGGGGAGAAGGCAAACTGTACTTACAGATAACATGACCAGATATGTAGAAAGTCCCAAGGAATATACAGCAAAGAGTACTGGAAACAATAAGTGAATTTAGCAAGGTCATAGAATACTTACATCAAAATACAAAAATCAATTTTTTTATATACTAACAATAAACAATTGAAAATGAAATTAAAGAATAAAATTAACGAATATTTGCAAGACCTGTACACTGAAAACTACAAAACACCGCTGAGAAAAATAGAGAAAGACCTAAATAAACATGGAGATACACCAGGTTTACAGACTGGAAGATTTACTACCATTAACACATCAATTATCTCCAACCAATCTATAAAGTCTTTGAAAACCAATCGGAATCCAAGTAGCTTGTTTTACAGAAATCAACAAGTTGATTCTAAAATTTACATGGAAATATAAAACACCTAGCAAATCTAAAACCAGTCCAAAAAAGACAGAGTTGGAAGATTCACATTACCGAATATCAGGACTTAATACACTAATCAAAACTGTGTTATACTAGGGAAAGCAAAAATATACAAATCAATGAAACATACTACAGAAATACAACTATGGATATATGGTCAAATGACTGTCAACAAAGGCTCTAGGATAATTCAGTAGAGAAAGGATGTCTTTTCACAAATGACTCTGGAAAAACTGGATATCCATTAAAACAAAAACAAGGAACCTCAACTCTTACCTTATAGTATACAAAAGAATTATGTTGAAATGGATCATTCACCACTTAAAAGGAAACCTAAAACCATAATACTTATATTCTTTTAAGCATTCTTATAAACAAAGATTAAAATATGTCCACCATGGAGTATGCAAAGATTTCTGAGGTAGAACACAAAAAGCATGGATCATAAAATTCAAAAACCTGATGAACTGGATTTTTGTCAAAATTTAAAACTTCAGCTCTGAAAGACACCATTAAGAAAATAAAAAATCGAGTCATAGACTGGGAAAATACATTCACAGTACTTTCATCTGACAAAAGACCTACGTCTACAAAATATAAAGAACTCTCACAGCACAAGACAACCAATCCAATTAAAAATTGGCAAAAGATCTGAAGAAACTCAGAAGATATATAAATGACAAATAAGCAAAATAAAAAATGCTCACCATTTTAAATCATACCAGGGAAATGAAAATTAAAACAATAATGAAATACCATTACACACCCACTAGAATAAATGAAATTAAAAAATGACCATACCAAATATTGGTGAGGATACAAAGCTGCTGTAACTTTCATACATTGCCAGTGGGAATGTAAAATGGCACAACCACTTTGCATAACAGTTTGGCACTTTCTTGTAAAGTTAAACACACATTTTTTTATACAACCCACTGATTCCACACCTAGGTATTTACCCACAAGAAATGAAAATATAGTCCACCCAAAGATTTCTATGCAAATGCTCACAGTAGTATCATTTAAATAGTCTAAAAGTAGGAAAAAAAATCTATCAAAAAGTGAGTAAAGAAGTTGTGGGATATTCACATACTGGAATACTCCTCAGCAATACAAGGAATGTTTTAATATACACAATAACATAAATGAATTTCAAAAACATTATGTTGAGTTAAATAGGCCAATCCCCCAAAAAGTACATATTCTATTATCCCATTTATATGAACTTTAGAAGAAGAAAGACACATAATTACTGAAGGCTGGGTGTGGCAATGGAGCAACTGGGGGCATGTGGGAACTTTTGGGAGTACTGGAAATTTTGTAATCTTGACCGTTGTGGTGATTACACAGATCTATACACTTTTCAAAGTTCATGAACTCTGCACTTAATGTGGGTGCTTTTTATTGTATGTAAATTATACCTCAATAAAGTTGATTAAAAAATATGGGTGAGTTTGGGGTTCTGCCTCGAGAATGGCAGAGTAGCTCTTACTTGACTGTTACTGCAGATAACACCTATAAACTCCAGATAAAATATAAAAAGCAACAATCTGAAAGCACTGCAAAGTGACCCAAACAGACAGAAACTGGAGAGGAGGGTTTACACTTGGGAGAACAGAAGAGCAACAGGAGAACTGTCAATTCACACCACTTGTAGCCTGAGGGCAGGTCCCAAGGAGACACCCTGTGTGGCAAATAAAATTCAGGTGGAAATCAATCCATGGTCTTACAGGCTTGAAGAACCAAAAGACCGAGTTTAGCGCAACAGGAGCAGCTGGAAAGGAAGTAGGGAAATCCCACAGAAACGGAAGCCAGAGAGGGGCCCCAAGGACTTGGAATAGACTTTGTTCACACCTTTGGCTGATATGTCAGTCAGGCACGCACGGGCCAGAATCCAAGCACCCTGACTCAACGTGAAAGAAACAGAGCAGGGATTCAAGCTGCTACAAATCTGACAGTCTACAGTTTGAGGTTTGCTTTCAGCCAATTTTACTATCCAATAAAACAAAACAAATCAATACTCACTTCCATTTCTATGGAATTTAACTGCTAAAGAGATTCTCTTTTGCCATAAACAACTAAAGAACTGTATAAAATAGATTAAACATCTGTTTTCAAGTACTGGCCAGCTGACAGCATAGAATGGTGACCCCTGAAAGAAGGGAAACAAAGTAGGTTCTATGACTGCCCCAGCTTCCTGCCTAAAAGTAGTTTCTGGGTCCCAGGCCCGGGAGGGGAACCAGAAACAGAGCCCGGCAGTCACCCTGAGTTAAAGAAACATAAATGAGAATTTGAAGAGTCCAAGATGGCAAGAACTGCCAGGCAAAATACTGAAGAGGAGGAAGCAGCAGAGAGAGACCACTTTAGACAGCTGCAGAGTGATCCCCATGAATCTACGGCTGAAGACTGACCTGCAACGACAGGGAGTGAAACTCCATGAAGCGGGGGAAAGAATCAGAGGAAAGTAATAGGGCGAACAATTCCCAGAGCTCAAACAGGCGTGGGAACAGTTTGTTCTCCCACCAGCCAGAGTAGAGGGACCTGATACTACACAGGCTTTGGCAGAGCAGGGGTTGGCAAACTATTCATGTAAAGGGCCAGATAGCAAATATTCCAGGCTTTCTGGGCCATATCGTCTCTGCTACAACCACTCTGTAACTGTAGGGCAAAAGCAGTCATGAACAATATATAAGCAAGTAAGTGTGACTATGTTCCAATATAACTTTTATTTAAAAAACAGGCAGCAGGCTGGATCTGGCGCATGGGGTATAGGTTGCTGACCTCAGTAATGGGACTAAATTAGCCTTAGACCAAATGCTGCTCTACACCAACAAAAGCTTAAATGCAAGCCTTAAAAGGGTCAAAACGATATGAGGTAACTGAACTCTTTAAAGGAACACAACAAAATACAGCATGCAGCAATTTAAAATTCAAGTAAAAAATTTCCAGGCAAGCAAAGAAGCAGGAAAATGGGATCTATATTCAGGAGGAAGAAAAAAACAAACAAAAACAAAACCAGAAATAACAGAGGTGATGGATTTAGCAAATAAAGATGTTAAACTGGGTCTTGCTCCATAAGCTCAAGAATGTAGAGGAAAAGATGAACATGACGAGAGAAACTGAAGATATGAAAAAGGATCATATAGAACTTGTAGAGAAGAAAAATATGAGATATGAAAAATCCAATAGATGGGAGCAACAACACATTAGCCATTGAAGAAGGAAAGAGCAGGGTACTTGAAAGAGAGCAACATAAGCTATCCAAAATGCTTTGGCAACTGGCTGCGTCCCAATGAAACTTTAGTTACAAAACCAAGTGGCATGCCTGATTGAGCCCTCAGATGATAGCTTGCCAACCCCTAGGCCTAGGGCAACCACTAAAAAAATAAAACAAAGATATACTTCTAATAAGTGAATAATAGAGAAAAAATGGAATCATAAAAAAGTTTCTCAATCCAAAAGAAAACAAGAAAAGAGAAAAAAGGAACAACAATAAAAAAAATTGGGAAAATAGGAAAGAAACAGAACTTCAAAATACGGTAAGTAAAAACTGATAGATTGAAAAGGAAAAATAAACAAAGCCACGATTATAATTGAAGATTTCAACTTTCCTCTCTCACTCATTGCTATAACAAATAGACTGAAAATCAATAAGGAGATAGAAGACCATCAGAATCAACCAATTTGACTTGATTATTTAGAAAATACTCCACCTAATAATACTAGAATACATTTTTTATAAGTGCACACAGAACATTCAAGTTAAACCATAATCTGTGTTACAAAAGAAGTCTCCACAAATTTAAGAAGATTTATATAGGGTATGTTGTCCGATCGCAACAGAATTAAACTAGAAATCAGTAACAGACAGATATTTGGAAAATCCTCAAATATCTGGAAATTAAATATAACTTCTAAAAAACCAATGGGTCAAGAAAGAAATCATGAGAAATTAGAAGATATTTTCAACTAAAAGAAAATGAAAATACAACACGTCAAAATTTGTTGAAGGCTACTTAAATAGTGCTTAGAGGGAAATTTATAACATTAAATGTTCTATTAGAAAAAAATAAAGATCTTATATCAATGATATAAGCTTCTATTCACAAAACTAGAAAAAGAGTTAATTAAACCCAAAGTGGCGAAAAGGAAAGGAAATAAAAAATGTAACAGCAGGAGGGAAGAAACAGGAAACAGGAACACAATGGAGGGAATCAATGAAACCAAAAGCTGGTACTTTGAAAAGATCAATGAAATTGATAAACCTCTAGCCAACTGACCAATGAAAAAGGTAAGAGACACAAACTGTCAATAACAGGAACGAAAGAGGGGCATTGCTACCTATTTTTACAAACATCAAAAGGGTAAAAAGAATATATTTTGAACAACTTTATGCCAATAAATTTATAACTTAGATGAAATGGACAAATTCTTTGAAAGACACAAATTATAAAAGCTCACTGAATAAAAAAATTGATAACCTGAATAGCCCTAATTCTATTAAGGAAATTGAACTGCTAGTTAAACACCTTCTCACGAAGAAATCTCCAGGCTCAGACGACTTCACCGGTGAATTCTAACAAACATTTAATGAAGAAATAATACCACTTCTGCACAAATTCTTTCAGAAAATAAGATGAGAGAATACTTTCCAACTCATTTTATAAGACAGCATTACGCTGATACCAAAACTAAACAAAGATATTAAAAGAAAAACTACAGACCAAATTCTTTACCAACAACAGACAAAAGAATCCTTAACAACGTACTAACAAATTCCTCAAACAATGTATAAAAAAATAATACTAGGGCTACTAAGTTGGTTTAACACTTCAAAATCAATCAATATAATTCATCATGTTATTAGAAAAAAGAAAAAAGCCATATATCATGCAGAAAAACCAATACATGTAGAAAAACGTCTGACAAAATTCAGCACCCATTTGTGATAAAAACTATCAGCAAACTAGCACTTCTTTTACCTGATAAAGAGCATCTATGTAAAACCTTTTGCTAATATCATACTTAATAGTGAAAGACTGAATGCTTTTCCCCTAAGTCAGCAACACGGCAAAAACGTCTGTTCTCACACTTCTACTCAACATTGCACTGGTTCTAAACAATGTAGTAAAGCAAGACAGAAATAAAAGGAATATGGATTCAAAAGCAAGAAGGAAAATAGTCATTATTCACATATGACATGATTGTCTATGTAGAAAATCCTAAAGCATCTATAAAAAAATTACTAAAACTATTACGTGAATTTAGAAAGACTGATCAATATACAAAAATCAATTGCATTTTCATATACTAGCAATAAATGATGGAACTTTGAGATAAAAATGAGTAGCATTTGCAATAGCATAAAAAAAACCTTAAAATAACAAAATATTTGCAACACTCTTACAGTGAAACAACAAAATATTACTAAGAGAATTTAAAGATCTAAATAAAAGGAGATGCGAGTTGGAAAACTATTATTTATTTATTTATTTATTCATTTTATTTTTTTCCTTTTTCTCCCCAAAGACCCCCGGTACATAGTTGTATATTCTTCGTTGTGGGTCCTTCTAGTTGTGGCATGTGGGACGCTGCCTCAGCGTGGTTTGATGAGCAGTGCCATGTCCGCGCCCAGGATTCAAACCAATGAAACACTGGGCCACCTGCAGCAGAGGGCATGAACTTAACCACTCGGCCACAGGGCCAGCCCCTGGAAAACTATTATTAATAATTCCTATTCTTGAATTTAAACTTGAGCATTTTAACATTTTCTTCTCCCGTAATGGATTGTTTTTATACATTCCTTTAATGTGCTTTGGGTCTCATGCTATAAAAACCGTAAGAGTAATTATTTAATGTTATTGGTACAGAGTTTCTGTTTGGGATGCTGAAAAAGTTTGGAAACTAGACAGTGGTGACTGCTACACAACACTGTGACTATACCTAGTAGCACTGAAGTACACACTTAAAAATGGTTAAAATGGTAAAATTTTGTTATGTATATTTTACCACACACACAAAAGTTAAACAGAAAAGCACAAGAAACACAAAGATCTGTAAGTGAGCACTGGGGTGAGCACGTGGAGGACTGGAAAAGGGGCAAAGGTGTTAAATGAGAAGATGAATGACCACTATGAGCGAGGCACCCAAATAAAGATGGTATCAGTGGGGATGAAGGGACCTGTGGTATAGGAATAAGATTCTCCACTAAATGATTGTGTGGTGAAAGAGGAGACATTTAACTCAAGTTAGCTGTACTAGCAGGTGGGTAGGGGCTGGGGACATAAGCAGGTTGGGAAAAAAACAAAAATAAAATAGGATGGGCAGGACATAATGAGGTAAATCTTGACCATGTGCCTGAAGTACCTGTGGAACATCAGGTGGGGATATTTCGTTGGAAGATGGACATGATTTTGACACTCAGGCCAGAGGTTTAGGATTAAAATTACTTGAGCATCATTAGAATAATAGTGGTAGATTGTGAATAGGAAGACGAGACTGTAAAGAGAAGAGAACCAATACAGAATAAGAACACCAGTATTTAAGAGGTCCAGATATAAAGATAAATTTTCTGAAAGAAAGAACCAGGAGAGAGTATGAACCAAGAGCAGAATATTTCAGGAGTTACACTCCTACTTAAGTATGGTGATTTAAGCATATATATTTACTTCCCATGCATCCAAATAAAAAAATTAGAGGAAATTTAAAAATAGGAATAAATCTTAACACAATTAGCATACTGGGGGAGTGTTACCGGCAGGCCACAGATTTTTAGGAATTGTTGGCAGCTATGAGCAAAACTGAAGGAGCAGACAGGAGAAATACAGAATTCTCAGTTCTTTGTACAATCTGCCAAGCATAGCTCTATTCTCGAAGCCTCAAGATAGGACTTCTCGCCACTTCTTAATAGCAGTCTATCAATTCCCTCTCCATCTTGACTGTTTTTATCTAGACAAGGTCATGTGGTAATACATTCTCATTAAATTTGAGGAAATGCACTTTTGTCCCAGCATTGCTTCCGGGAGAAGATTGAGAAAGATGTTGAATGATACACCCACTTAATGTGTGAACGCTGATTAAAATTAGAAGGAGCACTTGTGGAAGGTAAAGGCTTATTTGGCCAATATGGGAAGAAATGGGACCACGTGCCTGAAGGGGAAGATAGGCCAGGAGGATTTCAGAACAAGAAAGGCAAATGCTCAAATGTCCTTTAAAAAAAAAAAAAGAAAAGAGAGAGGAACCATCACCTCACCTGAGCCATGGTTTTGAGATTTGCAAAAGATGACCAGTCTTCCTTTGGGCTCCTCTTTAGAAAAGGGGCAGTTCCTAAGAAGGCAAAGCCAAGATGAAAACAAGCCACATGCACCCCACATGCCTTATAGCTCTCTTATGATTTACGACTCAATTAAAATTGCCTCCGTTTCCCTTGCTTTGGCCCTCGTCCACTCTGCACATCCCACATAAATACAGTGGGGAGAATGAGCCAGGCAAATCTTATTTTATCCCCAAAGCCAGAGATACAGGCTCTTGGGGCAACAGGTTAGGTTCTGGGCAAGCTCCCCTCCTCTCCAGCACCATCTTTTCTCTCCTAAGCAGACTACTGTTATTAACTACCTCCAACCTGCTCTCCATTAAGACTCTACCATTTATACCACCATCTGCAATATATCGGAATACCTGTCACTCTATATGCTAATATATACTATGATACAAACTTCTTGATGCCTGCCTATCTACTAGGTATAAATTGTGGTTCTAATTTTTATTTCTTTTATTATGGAAGAAGACAGGCTGCTTTTCATAAGTCACAAAACATCTTTAGTTTCTTATCTGTGAAAGGTCTAATTCTTTCACTTTTCTGTTAGGTTATTTTTATTTTCTGGATTGATCTTATTTAAAAGAAGGAGATTAATCATGTATTTACTTAATTTTTTATAGTTTCTCATTTGAATTTGCATTCTTCCCATGCAAAAATAACTTAAAAAAAAGATTATTGGGCCATCTGGTTTAGTACCATCCGGTATTCAGTAATCTATATTTCCTCCACTCATCAAAACTGCCATCTTTATCATATACTTTATTTCCTTTATACATTTGAGTAGATCTGGACTTCATATTTAGTTCCACTGATCTGTGCATTTAATTGCCAAGATTACTCTGTAGTTATTACAGTTTTCAAACAATTTTAATATCAACTAGGCCTACTTCTCCCTCCATTATTTTTCTCTCAGAATTTCTGGCTTGTTCACTTTCTCCTAAGAACTTTAGAAAGTTCAAAAATTTTACTGGAACTGCATGAAACGTTAGGGAGTTTTGACATTTTATTATATTGTGTCTTCCTGTTCTTTTATCAAAGTCTTGATTTTTGAGTCCCTTAGGATTAATTAAAACAAATTTTTTTATACATCCTTTGTATCTCATATTTTTGATGGCCACTGGCCACTTGCCATAGTTTTCTGATACATATATATACACATATGCACAAACACATATCTGTGAAGCCTACTGATTTAACTTTTTTTTTTCCAGCAAAACTGAGTTTTCTAATTGCTAGCATCGTTTGTTTTTAACAGAATGGTAACATAGAAATCTTTCGGCCTGTTTCAGCAGATGTCCCAAAGATGGTGAGCAAAACAAGTTTCTAAGTGTTCCTCATTTGAAAATGAAGTCTTGTAGAGCAGCTAACTAAACTATAAAGTTTTGCTACCATTAGTTTCACTCCTACTTCAAGAGGCTGGAGAGGCTGAGAGAAGGGAATATCTCAGTAAAGGAGTAAATGGTTTTTAGAACATAGCTTTACAGAGGGAAGAAAAGTGAGTGCTTCTCCCTTCCTTATAATAAATAAGAGGCCTTTCAGACCCTCATGCCAGTAGGAACCAAAGTGGTGGGAGAATTGTGGGGGAAAAGTACATGCTTCCAGGATTTGGGAGGGCAAAGTGGCTGAGGTGGTGAATTCTCACCTGAGCTCTGGATGCGGAACCCATGGATGAAGCCTGCCTAGGCTGGCTTGGATCCTGTCCAAGAGGACTAACTGGAGAGACCAGACCAGCCAGGTGGGCCACTGCATGCCCAGAGGAAGCACTGAAGAGGCAGCTGGAGAAGTGTCTGTGCCCAGGAGAAGGGCAGTGTATCTCCGGAAGTTCCCAGCAGGAGGTTCTTTCAGAAGGTAAAAGACGACTTACACTAAATTATAATAGTACCAGTCATGTTAGCCTCTTCTTGTCCCTGACGTCTCTTCCCTTTTCCAGTTCTCAATCCATTCCAGCTGGAGACTACCCACCTAGAGGAAGTAGAGACAAAATAGAGGTTGAGAAATTAGAGAAGAAACTGGAAGCACTGCAAGCTTCCAGGAGGAGAGAGAGTTTGAAGTACTGATTACTACAGTGAACATTCTGGATAGTCCATATGGGGTTTCCCAATATACTATCCTGCCATCTGAAAATCATTTTAATTTTATCTCATCCCCTCCATTTTTAAAATCTCTATTTATTCTACTTGTCTAATTGCCACAGAGTAAAATTCTGAAGCATATAAAATGGCTCATGTTTAGATAATCTAAACAATACATACTTAACTAGTCACACATCCAATTTCTCAAGCACTTCATCCCACACAAGGAGCCACAATCATAGTCACTTTGGATTGTGCACACAAAATACTTCAAAAATTAGACATATTCAGTTATATCATCCACTACACAATCACAATCCCACAGGCACGCATGTCACGCATAATCTCACACAGCCCATACATACTTCTACACAAAGTAACAAAGTTTTACTTATAAAGCCCTTATCGTCGCTTCTCCAAAGCTGCAGTCTCAAACACAAATCGACTGGCACCTAATTTAAAAATCAGACACAGGCAGAGACCTACTACTTTCATAAACAATCGGTTCCACAACGTTACACGGAGCATCACATGCCCAAACACACACAAGCACAGGCACAAAAAGCTATACGAACTGTGTGTGCTTGTGCGTGCCAGGCCGCCCTCCGAGAGCTGGGATTCCTCACCGGGAAAAATCAGACAAAATTCCTGCCCGGCGAGCTCCCACCCGCCTCGGACTTCCAGGTCCCTCCTCGGCGCTCCCCAGCCTGGACTCCCGTTCCCTCTCGGGCGCTCCCCGGCCCTGGCTCCCGGTTCCCTGCCCTGCCTGGGTTCTAGCTTCACTCCTCGCTTTCTCTAGGGCCCAGACTCTCGCTTTCCTCCTCGTCCTTCTCCGCCCAGGTTCCCTCTTCCTTCCTCGTCGTTTTCTCCAGCCCACGGTCCCTCCTCAGCATCCCCGCGGGTCCCGCCACCACCCGCCTCCTCAGAGCCCACCCGGCCGACCAGCCTCACCTTGGACCACTGGCCAGCCGCTTGCGCCTGCGTACTCGGCGCTGGCTGCACCTCCCAAGTGTCTCCGCGGCTCCGTCTTCGCGGCCGCGGCCTCGGCGCGCCTTCTCGACATCCGGGTTTTTCCGGCCTTGAACTACATTTCCCACAGCCCCTCGGCCGCTTTTGGAAACAACTTTGCCTGTCTGGTTCTCCTGCGAAACCCTCAAAAGTCGTCGCGCTCCAAGTGGGCAAGGGAGTCTGGGCGCGGCGGGCGCTCAGGTGAGGAATCCCCGAGCCCCCATGGCGCAGACGGGCGTGCGGAGCTCAGGCGTATGTATGCGTGTTTAAGTGTGAGCGTTTGTGGCGGGGACGAGACGGCTGTGTGCGCTGTGATGAGGCCATGACAGGTGCGTGATTGTGCTGTGTGTCCCTGCTCGGATGCGGGACCTTTGGGGTGACTGTGGTCGGCTCTGATGCGGGCTATGTGACACTGTGGGGTTTGAGACGACATTGCTGTTGTTACCTAATGTGATGGGAGAGGCTTTTAATTCTGTGACCGCGTAGGGTTGTATTACCGAGTAGAGCTTCATTTTTGCAGTTCTGGGTTTAACGTTGGCATGAGGCGCTTTTTAAATATCTCCCCTAAAAGTGTATCTGTGCCTGTAAAGACTACGATGCCTGTGTTGACCAGGGTCGCCCTGCACTGAAGCCTGGCCTGGGCTCCTTGTTAGGGCACCGCCACCTCCAGCGCCCAGCCTGGTGCTTAACACAGAGGGGTATGAGTAGCGTGCTGCCCGCCTAAGGGCCAATTTTAGGGTCTTTCCTTTCTTAGGATCTGTATCCGTGGGCTCCCTGCTGCTGCGTCTTTTCTCCTGCTTTATAGCCGTGGACGCTAGCTGCAGAGAAATGGTCACCAAATCGGGAGTCAGATATTTGAGTGGTAGGATAAAGGGTACTTGCAAGCAAAAAAGCACAAAGCTGTTTTTGGAATGAATTTCAGGGTTGGTAGTGTCCCTTAGGGCAGAGTCCTAGGAAGACATGGGGAGAGCCCAGGAGTAGGATTCATTCCTCAGAGCATCTCCCTTGGGAGCTGAGGTCAAGTTCCATATTTCAGAACCACATCATTCCCAAAGCTGTCTCCCTAGGAAACTTGCTGTGAACTTAAAGTTTCAGCCCTGGATATCAGTGACCCTGGCCTTTCCCTTTGTTATTAAGAAGGTTAGCAGACCTTCCATCTCCCTTTTATTTCCATCTGAGCATGTATGTGGTAGATAATGGGAGCTTGTGTGGTGTTGAAGAATTTCTTCCAATTTAGCCATTCTGTGCTCCAAGAAAGGTCTGATGTCTCATGATTTCTTACCCTTCCCCCCTCCCTCCCCTTACAGTGCAGTTCTCTGGATGAAGAACCCCGAGGAAAGGAAAACATTACTGAGCATATCTGAAAACTAAGCTCAAGGTCAGGGATTTTGTTGTTGTACTTGTTGTTTTTGTTTTTCAGAACAGGAAGTTTTTGCTCTCCTTCTATTGAAATGGTTAGGTAACTATCAGGCAGGGCCTTGAGATGTACTTTGACTAACAGAATGTGGTGGAAGTGACACTGTGAAACTTCCCAGACAAAGCCTTAGGACGGCTTGCAGCTTTTGTCCTTTCCCTCCTCCTGCCCTGAGAACACCATGTGCTGAAGGCTAAGACTAGCTTGCTTGAAGATGAAACGTCACTTGGAGACAGTGGCCCAGCTGACAGTCATCAACAACTGCCAGCTATTTCAGTGAGACCATCTTGGACCATCCAGCCCCCACCAAGCCACCAGCAGGCTGCTATAACTTAAGGGAGATCAGCAGAAGAACCGTTTAGCCAAGCCAAGTGCAAATTGCCGACCCCCAGAATAATGAGCTAATTACTGTTTTTTGTTTTAAGCCACACACTTTTGGTGTAGTTACATAGTAATAGATAACTGAAACAGGTATAAGACTTTCTAGACTTTTCTGTCACTCTATATTGATGTAATTGTATTGGTCAACTTGTTTTGTAAAGTGATTTCTCTGCTATTATAGCTTGAAAATATTCCATATCCTTAATTATTTTCTGCAATTTTGCATTTGTCTTAGTATTCTATAACATGGATATTTTGTAATTTATTTAACTAATAACTTTCCTGAGCAACTCATCTTTGCTGTCCAACTTCCCATGTCTTCACCAACTTTACATTCCATTCCAGGACCTTATAGGGACATGGGTTCATGTCATTTCAGGAGCATGTAGACTCAGGAATGTGGCATTGACTTCTGCTGAGTGGAGTATAGGTGACTCCCCCCACTCAGAGGAATTTATTCAAGTGTGTGATATAGGACCTATATACATTTACACATTTATTTAATCAACTGGGTCTCCCTGATTACAATATCTCTTTTTCCTTTTCCAATTCAAAATCTGCATTCTGGAGCCATCTTACTTTCTTCACCATGACTCACTGGGGAATGTGACTCTTTAGGGTGCTTAGCTAATTTTCTGAAGGATTGCTTTAAGATTCCTAGAGGTGGAAATGGGCCTCTGTGCTGTGTTATTTCTGAAGTGTCATCATCCTGATCCTTCAGATTACTTTTTACTTCCTTTTCTGCCTGATGATCAAGGGAATGGTCTGGATTTCTGCATAGCCACATCAGGCCTAAGTCCCATTTCTTCTCCTCTGTGTAGGATTTATTATTAATTAATTAATTTCCGAGGCAGATTTGATTTCCTTGTTGGAACAATGGCTGGTGGAGAGGTTGACAGTGAGAGAGCTGAGCCTAGGTAGGTGAGGGGCAAGCAGTAAGAGGGAATCCTTGTGTATAAAACCTTAGGACTCAATGTAGTATTGGTACTACTTTAAGGTAGTACTCGTGTTACTCATCTGACAGATTTCATGTCTATGAAGAAAGCTGAGGCCTCTTCAGCCAGAATTCAAACCACAACACTGTACATCACGTATCATATACACATCTCCTATTATGTCTTCTGCCTTCAAAGATGGAAGAATTAGCTCTGTTATATTTTCTGATTGTAAAATTAGTAGCTTCTTAATTCAGAAATTTAGTGAATACGGAAAAGCTTAAAGTAAAGCTCACCTAGAAACAGCTTTTTTGAACATGTTATTCCAAATCATTTCACCTGTTTCTCTGTGAATTAGCACATGGATATAGGTAAATAGGATTCTTTCATTCAAAACAAAATCATACTGCCTTGTAATCTGCCTTCTTCATCTAACAAAATATAGGTGCATATAGATTTTCATGTCATCAAATTACAAACTGTGTTATAATTTTTTAACTACATTGTCTGGATATACTATAATTTATTTAACCATTTCCCTATTGTAGAATATTTAAGTTCTTTCTGGCTTTTCCTCATTATTATGCAGTGTTTTACTGCACACTCCTTTTTGTGTACATGTATAGTTACATCTTTTGGACAAAGTCTCAGAAATATTGTTGAGAATGAGGCTTTCATAGTTAAAACCTGATTGTACATCTTTATCAGTTGCCCTGCTTAAATTTTCACCAATATTCAACATACAATGAAAGTGTCAATTCTACTAATATAGGCTATCATCAGTCTTTTAAATGTCGCAATTTCTAGTGGAAGTTGTGTTTGTTTAAATGAATTATCCATGCTCAGTTTTCACTCAGTGGAATAAAATCTAGGCTTCTGAGGCAAAAACCAGAATTGAAAGAGAATTGGTTTTGTAGTTAGAGAAATGTGGATTCAAAACATAGATCTGCTGGGGCCAGCCCCTTTGTGTAGTGCTTGACTTCAACACCCCTTCAGCAGCCCAGGTTCACAGGTTCAGATCCCGGGCTCGGACCTGCACCACTGTCAGCCATGCTGTGGTGGTGACCCACATACAAAGTGAGGGAAGATTGGCACAGGTGTCAGCTCAGGCCTAATCTTTCTCAGCAAAACAAACAAACAAAACTTAAGATCTGCCATTTACTTTGAGCATGTGTGATTTCTTTTCTTTCATTTTTAATAAGACTTTTGTACAATATAGAGCAAAGATCTTAAAATCATAACTTGATGATTTGTTTTATAAACCCGTACAACCACCATTTGATAAACTTTTCAACATCCCAGAAAGCTCCCTCATGTCTCTTCCCAATCATTATACCCAAAAGTTAATCATTATTTTGACCTCTATCACAATAGATTAATTTTGTCTGACTTTGAATCTTCTATAAATGGAATCATACAGTATGTACTTTTGTGTCTGGCTCCTTTTACTCAATGTTGTATCTATGAATCATCCATGTTGTTGTCCATAGCAGTATTTTGTAATTAAACATTGTTGTATAGTATTATATTGTCTGAATGTACCATAATTTATGTATCCATTCTCCTGTTGATGGAATATTTGGGTGGTTTTTCCAATTTTTGGCTATTATGAGTCAAGCTGTTATGAATATTCTTGTACCAGTCTTTTGGTGTACATATGAAATCAGTTCTGTTTGTGTTGTGTACCACAAAATAGAACTGCTGGGTTAGAAATTACACATATATTTAGCTTTAACAAATATTGCAAAATAGTGTTTGAAAGTGGTTGTTCCATTTTACACTCCCACTTGCAATGTTTGAGAATTCTAGTTGCTCCACGTTATTGGGATTATTATTGTCAGCCTTTTGAATTTTAGCCATTCTAGTGAGTATGCAGTGGTACATTTGGATTTAATTTGCATTCCCCTTATGACTAATGATGTTGCAACCATCAGTTCCTATGGACAATGGAAAAATCCTATTATCCACAGAGCTGGGAATGAACAAAATTGAAATAAGTGAAGTTTCACAATAAAAAGTAAGTGCATAGCTTACCATACAACCCAGCAACCGCACCCTTGGCCATTTATCCCAGAAAAATGAAAACTTATATTTACACAAACACCTGTACGTGAATGTTCATAGCAGCTTTATTTGTAGTAACCAAAAACTGGAAATAACCCAAATGTCCTTCAATAGGTAAATGGTTAAACAAACTAGGGTATATCTATACCATGGAAAAACACTCGGCAATAAAAAGGAATGAACCATTGAAACATACAACAACTTGGATGGATCTCAAGGCAATTATGCTGAGTGAAAAAGAGCCAATCTCAAAGTTACAAACTGTGTGATTCCATTTATATAACATTTTTAAAATGACAAAACTAGAGAGATGGAGGACAGATCAGAGAGGCTGCCAGGGATTGGGGGGTGGAGAGGAGGTGGCGGTGGCCATGAAAGGGAAGCACAAGGGATCCTTTGATAGAACTGTTCTGAATCGTGATGGTGGTGGTGGTCACATGACTCTACATGTGATAAAATTGCACAGAACTAAATATACACAGAGATACATACATAAATGGGTGCATGTAAAACTGGCAAAATGTGAATAAGGTCTGTGGGTTGTAGCAATATTGATGTCCTGGCCATGATATTGTACTGTAGTTTTACAAGAAGTTGCCATTGAGGGAAACTGGGTGAAGGTTATGTGGGATCTCTCTATATTATTTCTTACAACTGCATATAAATTTATAGTGATCTCAAAATAAAAAGTTAAAATATAAGCACATAGCTGGGATAAGCAGTTTGCCATTTGGAAAAAATAAAATTATATCTATACCTCACATCATACCACAAGAATAAACTCCAAATAGATCAGGGATGTAAACATAAAAAATGAAACTCTACGGGCCGGCCTGGTGGTGCAGCGGTTAAGTGCACACGTTCTGCTTCTCAGCGGCCAGGGGTTCACTGGTTCAGATCCCGGGTGCGGACATGGCACCACTTGGCAAAAGCCATGCTGTGGTAGGCATTCCACATATAAAGTAGAGGAAGATGGGCATGGATGTTAGCTCAGGGCCAGTCTTCCTCAGCAAAAAGAGGAGGATTGGCAGTAGTTAGCTCAGGGCTAATCTTCCTCAAAAAAAAAAAAAAGAGAAAC
This sequence comes from Equus quagga, assembly GCF_021613505.1. Classification (NCBI taxonomy): domain Eukaryota; kingdom Metazoa; phylum Chordata; class Mammalia; order Perissodactyla; family Equidae; genus Equus; species Equus quagga. The sequence continues at coordinate 100,548,367 of NC_060279.1, read as the reverse complement.
TATACAGGTCCTAGAAGAAAGCATTGGTAAATTCGTCTTTAATTTCAGTTTAAGAAAGAACTTTCTGGCTATGACTCAGAAAACAGATGCAATAAAATATTGATGAATTTGAAATATTCAAAGATTTGACTACATCAAAAAAACAAATCAAAAGACAACTTACAAATTGGGAAAAAAATATTTGCAAGATGGATCACAGATAAAGGGCTAACATTGCTGTGTTACTCTGCTAGAGCTGCCATAACAAAGTACCACAGACTGGGTGGTTTAAGCAACAGAAATTAATTTTCTCATAATTCCGGAGACTGGAAGGTCAAGCTTGCAGATGGCCTTTTCTCTGTATGCACACATCTTTCTTGTGTTTCTCTCTCTCTATGTCCTTATCTCCTGTTTTAAGGACACTGGTTAGACTGGATGAGGGCGCACCCCAAGAGCTTCATTTTAACTCCATTACCTCTTTAAAGGCCCTGTCTCCAAATACAACCACGTTAGGGCTTCAACATATGAATCTGCAGGAGGAGGACATAAATCAGTCCATAAGACTTACTAACATTGAAAAAGACTCTTGGGACCAGCCTGGTGGTGTAGTGGTTAAGTTCGTGTGCTCCACTTCAGCGGACCAGGGTTTGCGGGTTTGGATCTGGGGTGTGGACCTACACACCACTCATCAAGCCATGCTGTGGCAGCATCCCATATACAAAATAGAGGGAAACTGGCATCGGATGTTAGCTCAGGGCCAGTCTCCCTCACCAAAAAAAACACAAGAACAAAAAACAGAAAAACTCTTTGTTTCACAATATATACAAGTATCGACTCATTATGTTGTACATCTGAAACTACAGTCACATGCCTCAAGTCTTGTTCTTTGCTGTTGCACTGTACAGTCATGCACTGCATAATGATGTTTCAGTCAACAATGGACCGCATACATGATGGTGGTCCCATAAGATTAGTACCATATAGCCTAGGTGTGTACTGGCTATACCATCTAGGTTTGTGTAAGTACACTGTATGATGTTTGCACAACGAGGACATTGCCTAACAATGCATTTGTCAGATTGTATCCCCGTCATTAAGCAATGCATGATTCTAATATAATGTTCTATGTCAATTATACCTCAATTTAAAAATACCTCTTAAAATTGAAGGAAAGATGAAAAAACTTGACAGAAAAAAAATGGCCCTGCTGACACCTTGATTTTAGACTACTGGCCCCAGAACTGTGACAGAGAATAAATATCTATTGTTTTAAGCTACACAGTTTGTGATAATTTGTTACATCAGCCACAGAAAACTAATATGCAAGGGATTAAGCAGTCTTTGGGAATTCAGGCTGAGGCGACCTCAGTTGTCTCCTCTGGCCTCTGAGAAAGAAGCTTCTCAAACATCTTAAATGTTCTGACTGTTCACACTAGCTGAGCTTTACCTGCAATGGCTTGCCTCTTCCTGGAGCCCATTTACTCACTGCTCTCTCCATCACTCAGGGCTGTCTCCTTTCCTGCAATGGGGAAATCACATCTGGCTTAGAGATATAAAATCCTACATATAGGAAAAGAAATGGGACTTAGGTCTGCTGTAGTGATGTAATCAGGGAAGAGGAACAGAAGGGCCAAAGGAAGATAAGGTCACCTTAGGTGTCGAGAAAATGAAGTCTCAGTAATGATAAAATACAGTTGTTTGTTTCCAATTATACAAACGTCAAATCAGTTCTTCAAAGGCTCTCCAGAGATTCATAATGAAGGAAGATACTTCCAGCAAGCAGATTATAAATAACGAGGGAAAATGTTCTTAACTGGCAAGACCAGGCTCCAACATCACATCCTTGTAATTACGTCCCTCTGAGCAGGGTTCAGGCACTCACCCTCCACCTGGGAGAACTTGATGGACATCCTTGGAAATGACAGTCCTGCAAATGACAAAAACACTCCAACTCTACAAAGTCTAGTCCCATATGACCCTGTGGGAAAGGGGAAGGTGGGGCAGACATGGGAGCTAGGCAGCATATAGAAGGAATTTTTCTGGCATGGTTCAGTTTTCTGAATCCAGCAAGAATATACTAGTTTAATAAATTCCAGAACTGCCTCACAATGAGATTTTAAGTGGTCATTAAAAATTAAGTTGTAGAATAACCAAAAAATATATAAAAACTCAAAATATACTGACAGTGGCTAAAGCAGGTTACTACACAATATGTACAACTATTCCATTTATCAAAATGTACACATACGCCATTACAGATGGAATGTCAGACATCAGCAATAGAAAAACAAATAGCTAGATTTATACTGTAAATGTTAACATTGGTGATTTGTAGGCTGTGATACTGATTTTTTGTTTAAGTATACTTCCATAACTTACATAAATTTAAAGTTAAGTATGCTTCCTGTTTTCTTTACAAAAACCACATATTGATTTTAGAATATATGTTTTAAGGAATTTTATTAAATGGAAGTTCTTCAACAAATAGGTAAAAGAAACTGTTATAAGTCTTTAGGTTAGATTTACTGCTCAGAATATTCTAAATACAGTTGGCTATGAATGATTTCTCTTATGTTCCCTTACAGCAAACTGTTAGTTCCAAGCATGCCTGTGACGTGCTTTTCTGACTAGAAAAGAAGAGCTAAGAGGCTCAAACGTTGGTCTTGCCGCTTTGTTTTATGTCTTCTTGACAGAAGGATTTATTTCACTTCTGAAATATTAGCCATCAGGCCCTGCAACCAGTGAGAGAAGCACCTTGCTCCATTAGTTTCTCTTTGGACCCAACATCAAGAGAATCAAAACTGTAGGGCGTAAACTTGCCCAGAGAAAATTCATTCACACCCACAGTTGCTGTGAATTCGCAATAACTGGACAAGTTGCTGTAGTTAGAATTCTTTCCTATCAACTCCCATGGTTTATCATTGTACTTCTCCAGGTCTTTGTCATGCTCTGCCTTTGACTTACTTTTATACCCCTGTTGAATTATGAACAATTAACGTAGCAATTATATCTTATTAGTCTGTGTTTCTTCCAAGTACATAGGCATAGCTTCTTGCAAATTGTGGACATGTCCAACGTCTTACAGACAAATCACACTTCTAGGACAGTTTGTCTTAGGAAGAAATTATAAAAATGAACAAAAAAGTATCACAAAGATGTTCACCGAAGAGGAATTCCTGATAATCAATAATTAGTTAAAAAAAAAAAAGATAGGAATAAACAATGTGTTAAAAAATAGACCACATTATAATCATGATTTTGGTTCCAAATTAATTGTCAAAGAGAGATACTCATCAGGAATGGCTTAGTGAAGCAGACAGGATGCACAGCAGAAGGTACAGAGTTGGAAAATGATATAATCTAGTAGTTAAGTAAAGACTGAGGGCTTTGGAATTCTGGTTCCATCTCTCAGGACCTCTGTGACATTTCACAAGTTATTTCAGGTCCTGGTGCCTCACTTACCTAATCAGTTTACTGGGAAAACAGAGGGTTCGCATGAGGATTAAATGAGACAATACATAAAATACTTAGAATAGAGTATTAGTGTTCTCCAGAGAAACAGAACCAACAGGACGTGGGTGTGTGCACATGTGTATGTATATGTCTATATCTATCTATAAATCTAGACAGAGAGAGAGGGATTTTAAGGAATCAGCTCATGAGACTTTGGAGACTTGGTGAGTCCAAAATCTGCAGGGCAGGTCAGCAGGTTGAACAGGTGCAGTTCCAGTCCAAAAGTTGTCTGCTAGCAGAGTTCCTTCTTGCTCTGGGAGAGGTCAGTCTTTGTTTTATTAAGGTCTTCAACTGATTGGATGAGGCCCACTCAAATTATGGAGGGTAAACTCTACTTAGAGTCTACTGACTTAATTTCATCCAAAAACACCTTCACAGAAGCATCCAGAATGATGTTTGACCAAGTATCTGGACGTTGTGGCCCAGCCAAGTTGACACATAAAATTAATCATCATAGGTCCACTCCTTGTCAACTTGGCACCTATACGCATCTCCTTAAACCTTATTTTATCTCCAAATAAAGACAGTAACAAGGTCATACTTCCATGACCTAACATGATACAACTGTCCTGCATGCAACCAAAAAACACACGAACCCTATCCCCAGAAGAGGATGCAGAGTCCTTGGGTGATGTTTACTCTTCTCCTTGATATCCCATAACTTAAGTATCATGCTGTAAAGTTAACAATACTTAAATACTATGATATAAGGTAAGTACATTTTATGTTACATGATAAATGGATAAAAAGGGAAGAAAACAGAGATATTTGATATATATATATATACACACACAAGAAAATAAGGGAAAAAATTCATGACAGTTACAGTCCTTACTTCTGAAGCTGGTCACATGGTAATAGTTGGCATTTATAGCTACCTTCTTCCACGACCCATTCCGTATTCCCTTTGCCCTCAGCAAGCGCCTCAGCTGGCTGTGCTTCTTACTTGGTGAGATGACCCAAACATTCATTCTTGAAGGATCTGGCCCATCAGTAATCCTGCCTGAATAGAGTTGTAGTTTTCCATTCACTGTTATCAAGGGCACAGTAATACTAAGAGATGCCCAAAGAATCTCCTGTACTCCAGGCATACTCTTCCTTACCTCCCCGTGGAGCAGCAGTCCAACTTCCCTTGTTAGTAGGATCAGTAACTCCAGTCAGCAGAGTAACTCCCTTCTTTGCCTATTGATTCAGAGGGACGAGGAGCCCAGAGTGGCCGGGCAGCAGTCTTAACTTCCAGTTCAATGGAATCATTCTATCTCCTGGGAGAAGCATCTCTCCCTTTGGAACCAACAGCTCTGGGGCAGCAGAGCATAGGCTGTGGGGACAGGTAGCAAAATTTTGCTGCTGGGTCACTAGGGGTAATAATGAGTGCTGTCACTCCCATTTCTACCCCTTGATTCCTGGCCTCATGAATCGTGGCAATGTGAGAAACAGCTCCAGATATTGGACACTGATCCAGAGCATATACAGCTTTCTGGAGAACCTTGCCCCAGCCCTGCAAGGTACTGGCATCTAGCTGGCATTGTAACTGAGTCTTCTAAAGATCATTCCACTCTTCCATCAAGTCAGCTGCTTTAGGATGGTGGGGAACATAGTAAGACTAGTGAATTCCATGAGGATGGGCCCATTGCTGCACTTCATTTTCTGTGACAGGAGTTCCTTGATCAGAAGCAAAGCTGCAGGGAATACCAGGATAATGGATAAGCCATTCTGCAGGTTCACGGATAGTAGTTTGGGCAGAAGCATTATGTGCAGTAAAGACAAATTTGTATCTAGAGTGTCTATTCCAGCAAGAACAAAATGCTGCCCCTTCCATGATGAAGCAGTCCAATGTAATCAACCTGCCACCAGGGAATGATGCCGTATCAGGGACTCAGTGTTGGTCTCTGCTGCTGGCAGACTGGGCATTCAACAGTGGCCGTAGGGATGTCAGCCTTGGTGAATGGAAGCCTATGTTGCTGAACCCATATGTGTCCTCCATTACTGCCACCACAGCCACTTTGTTCATGAGCCCCCTGGGTGATGACGGGTGGCTGAGGAAAGAATTTGAGTGGTATTCACAGAATGGGTCATCCTATCCACTTTATAAAAATCCTCCTTTGGTGAGCATACATGGGACACAAATATCTTCACTTTTTTTTTTTCAAATATCTTCACTTTTACCCAGAGAGGTCCATACCTCTTTCCCAGACTTCCTTGACACCGATTTTCCAATCATGTTCCTTCCAACTCCCTGGCCATCCAGCCAAACCACTGGCCACAGCCCATGAACAGCTATATAATCACAAATTTGGCCATTTCTCCTTCCAAGCAAAATAAACAACCAGGTGCATTCCTTCAAGTTCCGCCCAACAAGAGAACTGCTTGTGCTTTCAGGGCCTTCTCAGCCTGATCACGTTTATACTACTTCCATTTAAGGGTGGAGTGATGCTATGTGCACCCAACTTAATGGCTTCTTGGGTCAGATAACCTCCAGTTCATGATGGGCAGCTCAAGTCACATGGTAACTTGGCGGCGCATGGTTAAGTGTTCAGTCTCTACTAAGGCCCAGTAGCACATCAAAATCTGTTTCTTTTGGCAGGGCTTTGCTTCAAAAGCCTAAGGGCCTGCTCTGTGTGATTCACCTATAGGGGCCTGCCAAAGGCTCCAGACAGCATCCCTATCTGCCACTGATACTTCAAGCACCAATAGATCTGCTGGGCCATATGGCCAAGTGGCAAAGCAGCACGTACAGTAGTCTCGACCTGTTGCAGAGTTGCAGAGCCTTCTCTTGTTCTGGGCCCTACTTAAAACTAGCAGCTTTTCAGGTCACTCAGTAATTAGGCCAGAGTAACACACCCAAATGAGGAATATGTTGCCTCCAAAAGGCCCACGAAACTTTGCGCCTTTTTTTTTTAGTTGTGGGGGGGCGAGATGCAACAACAACTTATCCCTCACCTCAGAAAGGATATCTTGACATACCCTACACCACTGGATCCCTAGAGATTTCAGAGGTAGAAGGCCCGAGTTTTTCTTGGATTTATTTCTCACCCTCTGACACACAAATGTCTTACCAATAAGTCTAGAGTAGTGGCTACTTTTTGCTCACTACACGAGCAAAGGTCCCCTAGGTTTGATAGGTCCAATCAGCATAATGCCATCAGTGTAATGGACCAGTGTGACATCTGGAAGAGAAAGGTAATCAAGATCCCTGTGAACTAATTTGTGACATATAGCTGGAGAGCTGATGTACCCCTGAGGCAGGACATTAAAGGTGTAGTGCTGTACTTCACCTTGCCAGCTGAAAGCAAACTGCTTCTGGTTGTCTTTATTAACAGAGATGGAGGGAAAAAAACATTTCCCAGACCAACAGTTGCATACCAGGTACCAGAGGATGTGTTAATTTGCTCAAGCAATGAAGTCATATGTGTTACAGCAGCTGCAATTGGAGTCACCACCTGGTACGATAATCCATCTTCATTCTCCAAGAGCCATCTGTCTTCTGCACAAGCCAGACAGGCAAGTTGCATGGGGATGTGGTGGGAATCACCTCTCTGCATCTTTTAAGTGCTTAATGGTGGCAGCAATCTCTGCAGTCCCTCCAGGAATGCAGTATTTCTTTTACTTTACTAGTGTTCTAGATAGAGGCAGTTCTAGTAGCTTCCATGTGTCTTTTTCCACCATAACAGCCCTCACTCAACAGGTGAGAGAACTAATGTGGGGATTCTGACAGTTGCCGAGTATGCCTATTCCATTATCCATTCTAGAACTAGGGGGAAAAAACACAGGATGGGTTGGAGCACCATTGGGCCCACCAGTAGATGGACCTGAGCTAAACTTCCATTGATCATCTGACCTCCATAAGCCCCTACTCTGACTGGTAGGCCACAGTGATGTTCTGGGTCTCCTGCAATTAGTGTCAGTTCAGAGCCAGCGTCCTTTCAGTACCTGAAAGTTCAGATTATTTCCTTTTCCTCAATGTACAGTCACCCTGGTAAAGGGGATAGGTTCCTTTGGGAAGGCTTGGGGAAAAATTAAATTAATTTTTGGCAAAGTAGCAGGGTCTTTCATTTAAGGGGTTCTGGGTCTGTACACAGGGTCAAGTCTGGGAGCTGACTGAGGGGCCATGACACTCTGTTTTTATTATTCATGTTAGGTTTTTGTTCACTTGACCTAGAACTCTTCTGCTTACACAGATGGAGTAAGAATTTAGTAAATTGCCCATCTATTTCACCTCCACCAAAGAATACCAACCATATTCCCAGTTACCCTATAACAGAGATTTTTTTTTTTGAAACCTTCTTTCATGGTCATTTTGCATTCTTTATCACAATAAATTACTATTTCATATTTTAAAAATCATGTTTTAGTCTTAGATTTTTTAAAATTTCCGCTGAAAATTTAATTTTCAAGTAAAACTGATACTTCAAGAAGCTTAACCCCTTGGGGCTGGCCCCGTGGCCGAGTGGTTAAGTTCGCGCGCTCCGCTGCAGGCGGCCCAGTGTTTCCTTAGTTCGAATCCTGGGCGCGGACATGGCACTGCTCATCAGACCACGCTGAGGCAGCGTCCCACATGCCACAACTAGAAGAACCCACAATGAAGAATACACAACTATGTACCGGGGGGCTTTGGGGAGAAAAAGGAAAAAATAAAATCTTTAAAAAAAAAAAAAAAAAAAAAGAAGCTTAACCCTTATCTTTTTAGAGGTAAGTAAAGTGAGGTTTAGAGTAGGTATCTCCTCATCCTCAACCTCACACATTCATAATATTTCAGTCTCATATAGTTACTACATTCAGATCACAATCACAATCTTCCATCGAGATTTTAACTTGCCTAAGTTGCAAACACACAAAAACACACCAAATCTCTCACATGATCTCCCACTCAATCACACTCAGTTAAACCTCACATATCAACTTCAAAGTCATAACGTTATAATCACCTGCTCTTTCACTGTCATACAGTTCATCCGGAGACTTGGGTACAGTCACAAACCACTGTCACATACTGCACCTGTTTCACTCAACGCCCTCTTCCAGGGACAGTAGTCTCAGGTGCAAACCACCTCACACAGGTGACCAAGACTCACACACACAAACACGACCACTTGTTCTCACAGATACATTTGCTCCCATCGTACTTAGAGGTGCAGTTCCTGGCCTCTCAACGAGGTTAAAAATCTTTCCCATAGACTTGTCCCTTCTGGCAGATAATCTGGACTAGCTTCCACCCCTCTCAGTCAATACTGGTCTCTCTCTCCCCGACACAGGCACACAATGTCACCGCACACCTCTCCCGAGCACACGTGTAAGGCTCAGGACCAGCTGGCCCTTCCCCAGGGATCTGTGATTCATCCACCTGGGCCCCTCCCGGTCCCGAAAGACCAGCTGCCCCCCTTCTCCCATGGAACTTACGGACACACGCCACAGCTAAACCCGTCGGCCAGTCACAGGCAGCCCCAGCGCAGTCTCCCACTGGAGGTTTCAAGGTCGCCGCCGCGTGGCGCCGCCGGCAAGCACGCGTCCTCAGCCCCCCGGCCTCACGGGCTCGTCACGTCACACCACGTCACAGTCACCGAGGCGGCCGAGCCCACCGCCTGAACCCGCCCGGCCATACCGCGCATCCGCTATCCCTAACGGTCTCAAACCCGTTTAACATACGGATTTCCTCACGCTTGCCCACCTGCACAGTCGGTGACACACATCCTCTCCCTCTCGAGCAGACTCACCCTCGGCCACACTTAGAAAACACGTGTGGACTTAGAAAACAAATCTAGGGCAACCGCGCGCCCTGAGCCGGATCCTTCCGCAGCAGACAACTCCGAGCCAGCGCACGCGCGCGTCCCCTTTGAGGTGCTGGGACAGCCATTGTGCCAAGCCTGAAATCTGTCCTCAGAGAGATCCGAGGTCCCCAGGTGAGACGGAAAACCAGGACCTAAGCCGCGGAGACGGGGAGGTCGCGGCGTCACCCAGACCGGAGTGAAACTGCTGAGGTGCAGTCCGAAGAGCGGCAGAGGACCTACGTCGCTCGCTCCCGCCTCCTTCCCCTGGACTACGTTTCCCAGAGGCCGCAGCTGTGCACCTACTTCCGGTGGGGCCGGCGGCGGAGTGGTCTGCAGAGGCAGGTGCTACCCTGGTCCTGTCTCGTAGGCAGGGCTCGGCCTGCAGCCTCACCTGGAGTCGAATCAGGACTCAGCCCAGAGCCCTTCCTGGGGATGCTGAAGGTGAGGAATCCGGGAGCCCCAGGGCCGGGCAGGAGGAGTGTGGACTATTAGGCCTCTAAGTGCGGGGGCAGCCCGGGGGAGGTGGACTGAGTTGCTGTGAGTGCGTGAGAAACTCGAGTTTGTGTCCGCACTAAGTGTTCGTGTGTTTGTTGTGACAGCGCCTGGATTCGTGATCGTGCTTTTGTGACTATAATTGTGTGCGTGACCGTTTGTGTGAATGGAGTTCGTATGTGATTGTGACCACGACTGCGGGTGGTTATTTGTGTAAGCCCCATTTACTTACATAAAAGAAAAGCGCATTTACACAAACGTTACCCCCAGGCTCACGCAATCAGGCAGTTAGGGAGACATTCCAGTAGCACCTGTAGATTCATACACACGACACAAAGCCAAAATCTCAAAATCCATCCCATGTGTATCATCATCTCACAGCCCCAGACAAAGCCACATATACGGTAAAAAAACTACCCACTTAGTACTCATCCCCAATAGTTACCCGAAGATCTTACACATATCACCAGGAATCATAGAAACATTGTTACCGTGGTCACAGACAACGTCTGCTCGACACCACACTCAAGGTCACACAAAGTTTGAGCTCCTAGAAAGGCCTCGTGTCTCATAATTCTCTAAGTCACTACTTCTGCCGTTCCTCTTAGAAACGCCTAGAACAGGAGTAAAGAATGGCACTGTTGCACATTCAAAAACAGTGTCTAAAATGATCAGGTGCTGCTTATCTGAAATGTTCATATTAAGTTTTAACATTCCTTTGTTACATTATTTAAAGTAGAAGTTATCTATAGTTCTCAACCACTCTGAACATTTTACTGCAAATGCTTTCACCCTCTTTAACATGCATATATATGCTTATGTACATAGGAATTTTTTCCCCAAAGATTAGACTACAATACAAATTGTTTTGTAATTTTTATTAGAAGATATTTAGATCTTTTTGTCTGTGTTCAGGGATTAAACTGCCAAAGATTTTCCAGGATGCTTCCAGGTCTGATTCTTTAATTCTCACTGGTACTTCAAACTAAAAACTCACTATTTATTTTGCTCCGGAAATTTTTGTTCTATTTATTTCTTCTTTTCCTTCTTTGTTGTTTTAGTCTCTATTTTTTAAATTCCTGTTACAGGTATATTAGGTATTTTGGGTCATTTCCTGTTTCCCTGATATTTTCATAATATCCATTTCCTTTTCTTTTTCCTCCTAATTCTGTGAGGATCTGGTCAGGATAGGTCTGAGCAGGTCACTTGGGTCCATTTCATCGTAGTGTGGGGACCCTGGTCTGCCTCTCTAAATCCCTCCTGCTAAAGAGCTTGGGCCCGGTCTTCCCTGAATCCATCCTGCTGTAGCTGGGTTCCCTCCTTGTTTGGAGTAAAGTTGGGATTTGTCCAACTTCTCTCTGATTTATTACATATGTGTGTATAGGGACCAGGAATAGGAGACATGAAGGGGCAAGAAAACTGCCAGTCTAAATTAGCACTTTGGGAACTCAGAGACAAAACCATCTTATGTTTTTTTTTTTAAACTGCTCTCATCCAGCAACACTTTCTTTGGACTCTGATTTTCTTCTAAAGTGGAACCAAGAAGAGAACTAATAAATACATTGAATTCTAAAAAAAGCCATGGACCATGTAAGTTGGTATTTTCTTGTTCCTAACTGAAGTATTCTTTTTTTCTGTAGTTCATATGAATATTTGCATTTTTTATCCTGATGTTGTTACCTAACTGGATCTTCTACAATAACTTACTAGTGAGTGAGTAAGTGATGGTGCCAGAAATTCAGGTTTTTCCTTGTTTTGCTCCTTTCTTTTCTAACCACCGTTCATCTACTTAGTCAATTAATCATTCCTCATTTCTCATATGCTGTCTTCTGCCAGGCACAAGGAGAGAACAGAAATACTTCTTTTGAGGGAAATATTAATGTTTCTCTTGTCAGAACTTTGGTTTGAAATATTAACATATTTATTGAGTACCTACTATGTGATAGGCACTCTTCTGGGTAACTAGGAATAAATCAGTGGGGAAAAAAAATCAGACACATACAAATCATCCCTAGTGGAACTTAACTTGTAGAGAGAGAGTCACAAAATAACTAACTTATATAGTGCAAGACTTAAGACACACTGATATATATATACTTACATAGATAGATATATGTATACTTATGAACACAAAATAATTATATGATAAAACTAAGACCAAAGAGCAAATATATGTCTTATCAATAAATGTATATAAGCTTTAGCTCACCTATTAAAAGAAAAAGGCTTTCAGATTGAGTCATAAAGAAAAACTTAACTCTCTACATCCGACATTTACGTGATTCAGAAAGGATAATAAAAAAATGGACAAATTACATCAGGTAAATGGAAACTAAAAGAAAACAGACTAAAATTCAGGCTCTGTCACACCATTAAACATGGCAAAGAAGGGCACTATATAATTCTAAGGTGTAAATTTCAAAATGAAGATGTAATAGTTATGAATACACTTGCATCAAATATTATAGCAGCAACCTTCCTAAAGCAAATAGAAGAGCAGATAGAAGAAGAAATTGACACTTGCCAGCAGTAGGGGACATTAATTTACTCTCTCAGTCAAAGTCAAGCCAAGTGGACAAAATTTAGTAAGGATATAGAAGTACTAAATAATATACTCCATGAAATGTACCTTATTGATAATATAGAAAATTCTGTATCCTAATAATAGTGACTGTGCATTCTTGTCAAGTGTCCATGAATCATTTGGAAAAAAATGACAAAATATTAAGCCACAGTAAAGTCTAAAAAGTAGAAATGATAAACAGTATCCTCTGAACACGGTGAAATACAACTAGAATTTAATAACAAAATCAGAAAAAATAAAGTTACTCTTGCCAACAATTTATAAAATCTGTTTTAATAACTCCTAGATCAAAGAAGAAATAGAATCTAAAAGTAAAGAATTTCTAGTAATCAGTGATAGCAATACATATTGGAAGCCATGGGATTTAGTGAAAGCAAGACTCTAAAGGAAAGTTATAGCTTTAAATTCTTCCAACAAAAAATAATGAAAATATATGTTAGGAAATATGGAAGGGATTTACAAAGATAAAAATTATAGGCTTTAGAGAATAGGAAATAATTATAACTAATAAGATAAATCTATAAGATAAATCACTAACCCTTGAATCAGGAAAGAAATGGGAGAAAGCACAAATATACCATTTTCAATTGCTCTCTCTTTTTGAGATCTGAATTTCTGTTTGTTGTCATTTCTCTTTAGCCTGAAGATATTCCCTTAGCATTCCCTATAGTTTATATCATCTAGTGACAAAGCTTCTCAGCTGTCTTTATGTGAAAATGTCTTTATCCTACCTTAATTTAGAAAATAAATCTGAAAACGGGCTTTCTTCCTCTATTTTATGGAAGAGTTTTTTGTAGAATTAGTATAATTTCTTCCTTTATTGTCTGATAGAATTCACCAGTAAAGGCATCTGTGGTAGGCAATAATGACCCCCCAAAGATGTCTACATGCTAATCCTGGAACCTGTGAATATGTTACCTTACATGGCAAAAGAGACTTCACAAATGTGGTTAAGAGTTTTGAGGTAGGGAGATTATCTTGGATTATCTGAAGAGCCAGTGTCAGAGGGAGATGTGAGGATGGAATACGCATACTTCTGTTAGAGAAATGCAACCTTACTGGCTTTGAAGATGGAAGAAGGGGGCCACAAGCCAGGGAATATAAGTGGCCTCTGGAAGGTAGAAAAGGCAAGGAAATGGACTCTCCCAGGAAATGCCAGAAAGGCGCGCGCCTTGATATAGTCCACTGAAACCCTTGTTGCACCTCTAACTTATAGAACCGTAAAGTAATAAATTTGTTGTTTTAAGCTACAACATTTGTAGTGATTTGTTGCAGCAGCAGTAGAAAACTAGTCTACCATCTGAGTTTGGAGTTTTCTTCATGGGGATATTTTAATTTCTTTAATAGATATAGGGTTTTGGGGATTTTTATTTCTTCTTGAATCAGTTTAGTAATTTGTCTTTCAAGGAATTAGTTTACTTCAACTTAGATGTCAAATTTATTGGCATAAAGTTCATAATATTCCTTTATTATCCTTAAAATGCCTGTCATATAATGTAGTGAGGTACTCTTTTTAATTCCTGATATTGATAATTTGTCTTTTTTTCTTGATCAGTACACTAACACTTTATCAATTTTATTGATCTTCTCAAAGAACTAACTTTTAGTTTTACTGATTTTTCTTTCTAGTTTGCCCTTGCTATTTCATTGATTACTGACCTTATTTATTCTTTCCTTCTGCATACTTTGGGTTAATTTTCCCTTCTCTTTCCAGCTTAAAATTCCCTTTCCTCTTTTCCCCATAGGTTATTTAGAAGAGTGTTCTTTAACTTCCGAATATTTGGGGACTTTATCAGATTTTTCTGATAATTCATTTTTAACTTATTTCTTTTGTGGTTAGAAAACATATTGTGTAATTTCAATTCTTCTAAATTTATTGCGACTTGTTTTATGGCCCAAAATGTGGACTATCTTGGTGAATATTCCATGTGCACTTGAAAAAAAAGTTGGTATTATACTGTTTTTGGGTAGACTTTTTATCAGTTAGGTCAAGTTGTTTGTAGTGATGATACACTATTCTGTGTCTTCACTGATTTTTTATCACTTGGCGTATGAATTACTGAGAGAGAACTGTTGAAACATTGTGAATTCGTCTGTTACAGTTCTGTCAGTTTTTGCTTTATGTATTTTGAAGCTCTGTTATTAGGTACATGCATATTTAGGATTGCTGTCTTCTTGATGATTTGACCCCTTTATCATGAAATATTCCTTTTGGTGATATTATTTTTCTTGAATTCTACTCTCTTCATTAGTGTAACTGCTTCAGCTTCCTTTTACTGTTGTTTCATGGCATATCTTTTTTTTCATCCTGTTATTTTAACCTGCTTTAACTATATCTCAAGTAAGACCATATAGTTTGATTCTACTTTTTTATCCAGTCAGACACTCTCTGCCTTCAAGTATCTAGACCAGGGGCTGGCAAACTATAGCATGCCAGCCACAGCCAGTCCACAGCCTGTTTCTGTATCGCCCTCAAGCTAAAAATGGTTTGGCATTTCTGAAGGGTTATAAATAGATAAACCAACAGAAAAATATGTGATAGGGACTGTATGTGACTCACAGAGCCTAAAATATTTATTGTCTGACTCTTCAGAAAAAGTTTGCTGACCTCTAGATTGACTTTAAATTGAATGTAATTATTAGGTTTTAATCGATCATCTTGTCATCCCTTCTTTCTTCCTTTTTTTTCTATTTTCCTGCTTTCTCTTAGATTAGTCTTGTATTTTTTAGTATTTCATTTATCTCCATCATAGCATTATTAGCTGTACTGTTTTTACTGTTTTAGGGCTTGTTCTAAAGTATCCAGTGTGCCTTTAAAGAAACAATCTTACTAGAGTCTTCCAGTAATTTTATACAATTTCACATATAACGCAGAAATCTTACAGCTGAATACTTCTATTTCCCGCTCCCATCTTCTTTGCTATTATTGTTGTATATTGTATTTATAAATATGTTTAAACCACACATGCTTTTTCTCCTTTACATAGTCAGTTATCTTTTAAATAAATCATGAAATGAAAATAATATCTTTATTTACATCCAAATTTACCATTTCTGGCACTCTTCATTCCCTGTGGATGGAAATGTTTACCTAGTATCAATTTTTTTTCCACCCAAAGAACTTCCTTTAACATTTTTTGTAGGACATAGCTTCTGGTGAAGAATCCTCTCAGCTATTTTTTTGGTCTCAAAAACAAACCAAAATACCCCAAACTTTATTTCACTTTCATTTTAAAGGATTTTAGTTGGCTATAGAATTATAGGTTGACAGCTTTTTTTCAGCATTTTATAGATAGTGTTTTGTTGTCTTCTTGCCCCCATTGTTATTAATGAGAATTAATCTTTGATTTGTATTGTTGTTCCCCTCTGTGTGATGTATCTTTTTTGGGGGAGAAGGTCTGGCTGCTTTTAAGATTTTTTTCCTTATCCTTGGTGTTCAGAAGTTTTATTATAATGAGCATAGGTGTAGTTTCTTTGTATTTATGTAACTTGGGTCATAGGTCATTATGGCTCTGTTCACTTCTTTTTTGAATCTTTTTTCTCTGGGCTTCAGTGGGTGATTCCTAGAGACCTGTCCTGAAGTTTAGTGATCTTTTCTTTTACTGTGTTTAATCTGCTATAGATCCCATCAAACTAATTTTTTATTTCAGATAGTTCATTTATCAATTTCAGGATTTGCCTTTGGTTCTTTTTTAAAATACCTAAATTTCACAAGTCTTTGTCTGCTAATTTCAGCGTCTGAATCATTTGTGGATATTTTATATTAAGTGATTTCTTTTCTTTTCTTTTCTTTACTTTTTGCTGAGGAAGATTCACCCTGAGCTAACATGTGGCCACTGACAGATGAGTGGTGTAGGTCTGCACCCAGGAACCGAACCCGTGCTGCCAAAGCAGAGCACACCAAACTTAACCACTAAGCAACCAGGGCTGGCCCAAGTGATTTTTGCTTGAGTATGGGTCACATTTCCTTTTTTTCATTTCTAGTAATCTTTACTAGTAATCATTTCTATTAATCTTTTATTATATACTAAACATTGTATATTGTTGACTCTGGATTCTGTTAATCTCTTCTGAAGAAAAGAAATTAGCTTTATCAGATAATTACTTATAATTATACATAATGTAAAGCATAATACTTAAAGCATTATGGCACTGGAGCATAAATAGATCAAGGGAACAGAATAGAACATCCAGAAATACGGTAATTTAACCTGTGATAAAAGTGACATTTCAAATCAGTAAGCTAAAGATAGGGATTTTTTTTAACTGAGATATAATTGACACATAACATTATGTTAGTTTCAGGTATGCAACATAATGCTTTAATATACATATTGTCACTTATGAAGTGATCACCACAGTAAGTCTAGTTAACATCCATCACCACACATACTTAAAATTATTTTTTCTTGTGATGAGAACTTTTAAGATCTACTCTTTTAGCAACTTTCGAATATACTGTACAGTATTAATAACTATAGTCACCATGCTGTACATTGTATCCTCAGGGCTTATTAATTTTATAGCTGGAAGTTTATACTTTTTGACCACCTTCATCCATTTCACCCACCCACCTCCTCCCAGTTCTGGCAACCACCAATCTATTCTCTGTATCTATAAGTTTGACTTTTTGTTTTCTGTTTTTAGATTCCCCATATAAGTGAGATCATATGGTATTTGTCTTTTTCTTTCTGAATTATTTCACCTAGCATAGTGGCCTCAAGGTCCATCCATGTTGTTGCAAATGGCAGGATTATACTTAGCTTGTTTCCACGTCTTGGCTGTTGTAAATAATGCTGCAGTGAACATGGAGTGCAGATATCTTTTGAGTTATTGTTTTCATTTTCTTCAGATAAATACTCAGAAGTGGAACTGCTGGATCACATGGTAGTTCTATTTTTAATTTTTTGAAAAACCTCTATTCTGTTTTCCATAGTGGCTGGACCAATTTACATTCCCACCAATGGTGCACAGGGGTTCCCTTTTCTCCACATCCTTACCAACACTTGTTATGTCTTGTCTTTTTGATAACAGCTGTTCTAACAGGCGTGAGGTGATATCTCACTGTGGTTTTGGTTTCCATTTCCCTGGTGATTAGTGACGTTGAGCACCTTTTCGTGTACCTGTGGGTCATCTGTATGGCTTCTTTGGAAAAATGTCTATTTGATTCTCTATCCATTTTTTAATCAGATTTTTTTTTTTCCTATTGAGTTGTATGAGTTACATATTTTGGATGTTAGCTCCTTATCAGATACATGTTTTGCAAATTTTTCTCCCATTCTGTAGGTTGCCTTTTCATTTTCTTGGTGGTTTCCTTTGCTGTGAAAAATCTTTTTAGTTTGATGTAGTCCCACTTATTTATTTTTGCTCTTGGTGTCAAATTCAAAAAGATCATCATTGGGAGCCGGCCTGGTGGTGTAGTGGTTGAGTTCGTGTGCTCCACTTCGGTGGCCCAGGTTCAGTTCCTGGGGGCAGACCTACACATGCTCATCAAGCCATGCTGTGGCAGCATCCCACATACAAAATAGAGGAAGACTGACACAGATGTTAGCTCAGCGACAGTCTTCCTCCAGCAAAAAGAGGATTGGCAACAGATGTTAGCTCAGGGCCAGTCTTCCTCACACACGCAAAAAAATGATCACCAAGACAAATGTCAAGGAGCTTACTACCTATATTTTCTTCTAGGAGTTTTGTGGCTTCAGGTTTTATTTTCAAGTCTTTAATCCATTTTGAGTTGATTTTTGTGTATGATGTAAGACAGTGGTGAAGTTTCATTCTTTGGCATGTGGCTGTCCAGTTTTCCCAATACCATTTATTGAAGAGATTGTCCTTTCTCATTGTATATTCTTGGCTCCTTTGTTGTAAATTAGTTGACCATATATGTGTGGGTTTATTTCTGGGCCCTCTAGAGGGAGAGTTCACATTGGGAGTGATTGTAAAGTTGGGTGATTAGCTGAACACAGAATTTAAGGGGAGAAGAGGTATGAGAGTGGTGAGTGACAGCATAAAGGTGACCAGAGAGAAGGATTACTCGATATTTTGCAGATGTTGCAGTTACTACTAATGATGAGGTCTAGAGTAGTGACATAAGAAGTGAGTGAACTATGGTGGAAGACAAGATCATTGAAGTAGAGAGGAAGTCAGGGAACTGGGAGGCCAGGATACTAGAAGGAATAGGTATGTGGATATTTGAATCACTGAGAATTAAGGTAGCAGTAGTGTTGGAGATAGGGACACTGAGCCAGGAGCTAAAATTCCTGAGGGGCAGAAATCTGGATGTCAACAAATCACTGCAACAGGGAGAGAGAATGCATAGTATAGTCTGATGCAGTGATGACATTAGATTTTAGAGACTGAGGGACAGTTGTCTGATACAAGCAAAGGGGCAGGGAGGACAGTGGTATGAAGATTGTAGGAGGAAAAACAGCCACACACCTGAGATGTCCTCCCAGGAAATGGTGTCCTCAGGGGAAAATGATTAATCAGTTACACATGGGAAACTTTGAACTTCTCCACAATTTTGAGTTTTTCAATTAGACATTATGAGAATTGGTGTAGGTTGATCTCATGGGTGGAGAGACTTTTTGCTTTGTGAGGCATTAGGATTTGGTGGAGATATGATTGGTGCTTCCATATAGAAAGATTGAAGGTCTTTCCAGGAAATAAATGAGCACCAGTTACAAAACCAAATTTTATATTGAACTGGATATGCTAGTCTTAGGTCACGTCTGTGTGAGTCTGGATCATTCTACATCAGTATTCTCTAACTTAGGAACACGGAAAGTGTACAAGGAAGAGTGCTGGCTGATAACAGGTAAGCTCTCCCAGGTGTAATTGCAAAAAGTGGAATGATATATGCCTTAGAAAAGACCTGAGAGATTTTGTCCACCGTACAAGTCCAAGTTTATGAGATCTTTATTTATAAGATCAAATGTTATGCTACCAATTAAGGAAAAAAGATGTTAAGCTACTATTTTTGCTACATCACCACCCCAAAACTTAGTAGATTAAAATAACAATAATCATAGTTTGGCTCTCAAATCTGCAGTCTGAACAGGACTGAGTAGGGATGGCTCACTGCTGTTCTGACATGGGATCAGCTGTGATGGCCTGACTGGGAGCTGGATGATCCACTTTCAAGCTGGCTCCCTCACCTGCTTGCAAGTTGTTGCTGCATGTGAGCTAGGAGCTCAGTCAGGGCTGCGGTTTGGGGGCTGTCCTTCCTTTTCACATGAGCTATTCCATGGGCTGCTTGGGCTTCCTAGGAACATGGTGACTGGGCTTCAAGAACAAGCGTCCCAAGAGAGTAAGACAGAAGTATGAGACATTTTTGTAATCTAGCGTCACAAGTCACATAGTCACTTCTGCTATACTCTACAAGTTCAGTAAGTCACAAGTGTTCTCCCAGGTTCAGGTTCGAGGGCAGAGGACATCGACCCCACACCAATGGTGGGTGGGTAGGGGGCAGGACAAGATTACATTGAAGAAGAGCATATGGGGTGGGAGATGTTGCTCTGTCTGTTTTTGGAAAATACAATCTGCACCAGATGTTTACGTAAGAATTTGCATGAAAAGTAAAAATGGTTTTGACATGATAGTCATAATGATGAAAAAAAAATCTTCAAGTCCTTTTTCTCAATATGGATATTTTTGTAAGATATTCTGGAAAGATTCAAATTTTCCAACTATTTAACTTAGTTGGAAATCTCTGCTTATTTTCTTAATTTCTAGATGACTGATAAACAGAAGTTTTCCACTCTGTGCAAGAGGATGTGTCTTAATTGTTTAAGAGCACGTAGGCACTCTGCTTCAGTCTCCTTAAGTTCCTCTTTCGCCCGTGTCACCCAGCCTTAGTGTATAACACTCACTATCCCGTGCTTTCCTGCACTGCCTCCTTTAGCACCTCTTCTTCCTTTTGTAAAATGTTTCTTATAATTTCAAAAACATGACTGCGATTTGCCATTTCAGGGGTTGGTGATGTTCCAAGATGTGGCTATAGATGTGTCTCAGGAGGAGTGGGAGTGCCTGAACCCCGCACAGAGGAATTTGTACAAAGACGTG
This sequence comes from Equus quagga, assembly GCF_021613505.1. Taxonomy (NCBI): domain Eukaryota; kingdom Metazoa; phylum Chordata; class Mammalia; order Perissodactyla; family Equidae; genus Equus; species Equus quagga. Next base: position 100,527,973 of record NC_060279.1, on the reverse strand, counting down.
ATGTTGGAGAACTACAGCAACTTGGTTTCACTGGGTAAAGTTAGCTGCCTCTAATAATTCAGAAGCTGTTTCTTGGAATTTCTGCTTTCTCCCCTATAGATTTTAGGGCTACCTTTCAAATAACTAGATGAATTTTCTCTTTGTGTAGAAATGAGCACAGCTAAATGGATGTGCACCTTCATTTTCCTCATCCTCACACCTTCCTCTGGTCCTTTCTTATAACTGACTTTCTTCCAGATGATTCAGGAGCAGAATTGGAATTCTGTACCATTAAAGCACGATGTGGTCAAAGAAACCAGGCTTTCTCTTTTGTTTCACTGCCCCTAAAGCTGCAGGTGTACTAGCCTAGTTAAAACTAATCATATGGGTCCTGGATGTGAACCTCTTTAGTTTTCCCAATTAATGTCATGATGGGCTGGATGAAGAAGTGTCACTAGTTACAGCTCAAATGAACACTTCCATTTCCTACAACAAATGTACTCTCTTTTAAACAGTTTGCATTTGAAAGTTACATTCTAAGAACTTTGTGACTTGGAAAATATTTAACATTGAAAAATATCTGAGAATAAGTATCTCAGGAAGTTTCTTTTTTCCTCATAGCAAAATAAAGAGAGAAAGCTTAAATAAATTTAAATAACATTTCTTACCTATTCGTTTGCTTTGTTTCTTATGATTCTGAGTTTACCTGATATGAATATTTCATCCTTTCTCCTTTCTTCTGTAGACCTTATCAAGTACCATTTTGACCTATAGTTTATTTTTTAAAATCAATTTTAAATCACAGTATTGGGGTATTTCCATTTCCACCTGATCTCCATTTCTTTTCTTATAACCAGGACTTTCTGTTTGTAAGCCAGCTGTGATCTCCTCCTTGGAGCAAGGGAAGGAGCCCTGGATGGTTGTGAGGGAAGTGACAGGAGGACGGTGCCCAGGTGAGTGAGCATTGATCAGGAAGCAGGAAGCTGTTCAAGGAGTAGGCCAGCTGCTCAGAATGTTGGGCTGGTAAGGTTATTTTAGACGGATTAGGAGGGAAAACCTGATTTTAAAACTTAATTACAAAGCTGTAGTAATCAAACAGTGTGGTACTGGCATACAGAGAGACATATAGATCAGTGAGATAGACTAGAGAGCCCAGAAATAAACTCAGATATATCACCAAATGATTTTAGACAAGAGTGCCAAGACCATTCAATGGGGGAAACAACTATCTTTAATAAACACTGTTGAGAAAACTGGATATCCACATGCAAAGGAATAAAGTTGGATCCTTACCTTATGCTATACATAAAAATTAACTCAAAATGGATCAAGAACTAAATGTAAGACTCAAAACTATAAAACACCTAGAAGAAAATGGAAAGCTTCATGACGTTGGATTTGGCACTGATTTCTAGGATATGACACCAAGACACAGGTAACCAGAGCAAAATAGACAAATGAGAGTACCTCACATTTAAGAACTTCTGGGGGCTGGCCCCATGGCCGAGTGGTTAAGTTCACACACTCCACTTTGGCGGCCCGGGGTTTCACTGGTTTGGATCCTGGGTGTGGACATGGCACCACTCATCAGGCCATGCTGAGGCAGCATCCCATATAACACCACCAGAGGCACTCACAACTAGAATATACAACTATGTACTGGGGGTCTTTGGGGAGAAGAAGAAGGAAAGGAAAAAAAAGATTGGCAACAGATGTTAGCTCAGGTGCCAATCTTTAAAAAAAATTAAACACTTCTGTTCATCAAAGGATGCAATCAACAGAATGTTTAATTTTTCTTTTCTTTCTCTCGCTCGCTCTCTCTCTCTCTTTTTTTTGGTGAGGAAGATTGGCCCTGAACTAATATCTGTTGCCAATCTTCCTCTTTTTACTTGAGGAAGATTGTCACTGAGCTAACATCTGTGCCAGTCTTCCTCTGTTTTGTATGTGGGACACCACCACAGCATGGCTTGATGAGCAGTGTGTAGGTTTGTGCCCAGGATCTGAACCCGGGAACCCTGGGTATCCAAAGTGGAACATACAAATTTAACCACTACACCACCGGGCCAGCCCTCTTATCTTTTTAAAAAAAAATCATGCAAGTTTTGCTTTGCTAGGTGATGGGAATACATTTTTTTAAAGTGTTATAAAGACATTTTCAATGGATCAAGAACATGTGAATAGATGTTCTAATGGAATACTTATGAAAACTAAGATTGATTGGAAATTGGGAAAGTCAAAGAAAATTACTACATTGAGGAGGTAGAGATGGCAGAGGGATGATTCAGAAGGAAGGAGTTCATCTAGGAAGATGTAGGGTCCTGGAGGCCAAGAGCAGGTTCATTCTACAGTTTAGAGGTCTTTGATGACGTCTGTGACTCGTTGTAGTACTCCAGAACTGTGAGAGAGTATATTTCTATTGTTTTAAGCCAGCAGTTTGTGGTACTTTGTTATGGCAGTGCTAAGAAATGAATACAGAGTCATGGAAAACTGATACATACTCTCCTAAGTGTTTTGTTTTCATTTAAAGATGTCATTCCTTTATCAATTTTTGATGCCTGGCCAGGCCTTTCCTTTTGCATAGGTGTGATGATTTCTTTTTTAAAACTTTTATTTTGAAATAATTTTAGATTCAGAGGAGATTGCAAAGAAATGAACAGGGACGTCCCATGTGCCCTTCCTCTGGCCTCCCACAATGTTAACATCTTACACACTACAATACAATATCATACTGAGAAACTGACATTGGTACAATCCATAGAAACTTATTCAGAATTCACTAGTTATACATGCACTCAGTTGTGTATGTGTCTGTGTGTGTGTATAGCTCTGTGCAGTTTTATCACATAGAGATTTGTATCACCACTGCAGTAGTCAAAATGCTAGACAGTACCATCACCACGTGACTCCCTCGTGTTACCTCTTTATAGCTACACCCATCCTCCCTTATTCTTAGCCCTTGGCAGCCACTAATCTGTTCTACATCTATATTATTATGTTATTTCATGAATGTTACACAAATGGAATCCTGCAGAATGTGTCCTTTTGAGATTGACTTTTTTTCTCTGTCTCATGTTTATATATAGTACATGAATGTAATGAACACACACACGTATATATGAACATAAACATACACATATATATATATATGTTCCTTACATTCATGTAAAAGTTTGTGTGTGTAAATAAGTCTGGGATAAAGCTCAAGCATGTAATTGCTGGGTGGTATGGTAAGCTGCCACACTGTTTTCCACAATGGTTGTACCATTTTACATTCCCATCAGCAATGTGTGAGTGGTCCCAAGTTGCACTGAATCCTAGCCAGCATTTCATGTTATATCTGTTTCTCATTTTAGCCATACTATAGGCGGATAGTGATATTTCATTGTGGTTTTAATTTGAATTTCCTTAATGGAAAATTATGTTGAACATCTTTTCATGTGTTTATTTGCCATCTGTATATCCTCTTCACTGAAATGTCTATTCATATCTTTTGCCCATTTTCAAATCTGATTGGTTTTTTACTGTTGAATTTTCAGAGTTCTTTAGGTTCTCTAGATAGATATATATATATCCCTGCATATAGAGGATATATATATGTCATTATAATCCTTTAACAATTTTTTTCTTTGAGATTTTCTCTTTCACCCATGGATTATGTAGAAATGTTATTTGGATGTGTTTGGAAATTTTCCTGTTGTCTTTCTTTTATTGATTTATAGTTTGATTCCATTATGGTCTCATGTGAAGGTTAGAGGGAGCTTTCCACAAGAGTCTTTCACTTCTGACACCAATTGCAATTTCAGGTGTTCCCAAGACCGTCTTCAGCTTTGATAATTCACTAGAAGGATTCATAGAACTCAGAGAAAGTTGTCATCCTCACAGTTACAGTTTATTACAGCAAAAGGATACAGATTATAATCAGCCAAGGGAAGAAGTACATAGGGCTGAGCCTGCGAGAGTTCTGAATGCAGAGCTTCCAGTTGTCCTCTCCCAGTGGGGTCATGGACAGTGCTGACTTTTCCCATCAACTGTGTGTGATAGTATGCATGGAGTATTGCCAAATAGGGAAGCTCACCTGAGCCTTGATATCTAGAATTTTTACTAGGGCTCCTTGTTGGCTGTCCATGTAGCTGACTTATAATTTCCAGCCCTTGAGGAGGTAGAGCTGATACCTTTAGTCTCAGTCTCTCCAGAGGAGAATTCCTGCCACATGGCTCAAAGCCTCCAACATAAATCCCATTATTAGAATGTCTGGTGGCCATGGCTCCACATAAACAAAGACACTCTTTGTAGAGATTACTTCCCTGGAGATGAAGACAAAACCCAGACCTCTCTTTAAGTAAGGTTAAATTCTTTACTATATACATTGCAGAACATACTCAATATGATTTTGATTCTTTTAAATTTAAGGTTTGCTTCATGACCCAGAACATGGTCTGTCTTGGGGAATGTTCAGTGTGTGCTTAAAAACACTGTGTATTCTGCTGTTGGGCAGCACGTTCCATAAATGTTAATTACATCCTATTGGTTGATGGTCTTGTTCAGCTCTTCTGTATCCTTGTGGATTTTCTGTGTAGTAGTTCTGTCAATTGCTGAGAGTAGGATACTTGAGTCCCCAGCTATAACTGTAATTTGTGTATTTCTTCTTTCAGCTGTATCAGTTTTTGCTTCATGTATTTTGAAGCTCTGTTGGTGGTGGTTATTAGTTTTCTTTACTCCAAAGTCTACTTTATCTGATATTAATATAGCTATTTCTACTTTCTTTTGAGTAATGTTTACATGATGTATATTTTTCCATCCTTTTACTTTCAACTTCACTGTATCATTATGTTTGAAAGGAGTTTCTTGTAGTCACCATGGTTTTTGTCCATTTTGCCAATTTGTCTTTTAATTGGTGATTTAGACCATCTGCATTTAAAGTAATTATTGATATGTTAGGGCTTAAGTCTGCCTTTTTGTTGTTTTCTACTGGTTCCTTCTATTTCCTGTTCTTCTGTTTCTTTTTTTTTTTTTCCTACCTATGAATTACTCAAATATTTTTAGAGTTCCATTTTTATGTATTTATAATGTTTTTAATATATTGCTTTGGGGTTTTTTTTTTTGTTGTTTTTAGTGTCTGTTCTAGGTATTACCATATGTATACATACTTAATCATAATCTGCTGGTGTTGACATTTTACCACTTCAAGTGAAGTGCAGAAACCTTACATCCATTAGGTCTCTTTACCCTGCCCAATTTTAGTATAATTGTTTTAAGTATTTCTTCTACAGACATTGATCACCACATGAGATAGTGTTATAATTTTTGTTTCAATTATAAAATAGGATTAAAGAAACTCATGGGATGAAGGATAGTCTATTATGTTTACTTCTATTTCTGCCTATTCGATTGTTCTTTTCTTTTCTTTTCTTTTATTTGAGGAAGATTACCCCTGAGCTAACTACTGCCAATCTTCCTCTTTTTGCTGAGGAAGACTGGCCCTGAGCTAATATCCATGCCCATCTTCCTCTACTTTATACATGGGACGCCTGCCACAGCATGGCTTTTGCCAAGCAGTGCCGTGTCCGCACCCGGGATCCAAACCAGAGAACCCCAGGCCGCCGAGAAGTGGAACGTGCGCACTTAACTGTTGCACCACCAGGCCAGCCCTTATTGTTCTTTTCTATCTGAAGGTCTCAACCTTCTTCTATTATCATTTTCTTTGTGTTGGGGAGCTTCCTTTAGCCACTCTTTAAGGGCAAGTCTGCAAAAACAAATTCTCTTAGTTTTCCTCTGTCTGAGAATGCCTTTTGTTTCTTCTTCATTCCTTAAGGATAGTTTCACTGGGTGTGAAATTTGAGATTGACAGTTCTTTTCTTTCAGCACTTAAGAAAGTATTGTGTCACTTCCTTTTGGTCTCCATGGTTTCACATGAGAAATCCATAGTCTTTCAAATTGATGTTTCTTTCTTATCAATATATAATGTATGTTTCTCTCTATTTTTTAAGATTTTTTCTTTGTCCAGCTTTCAGAAATGTATATCTTGGTTTTGGTTTCTTTGGATTTTTCTTATTAGGAATTTACTCACTTTCTTAAATCTGTAGATATGTGTCTTGTACAAAATTTGAGAAGTTTTTAACCATTATTTCTTTGAATACTTTTTCAGTCCCACAGTTTTTCTCTTCTCTTTCTGGTAATCATATGATATGTTATTGTCCCACAGGGATTGAGGTTCTGTTCTTTTTCTTTAAGTGTGTTTTTTAAATTGTTGTTCAGATTAAGTGAATTCTGTCTTTAAGTTCACTGAATTTAGCCTCTGTCATCTCTGCTCTGCTCTTAAGATCATTCAGTGTGTCTTTTATAATGGTTATTATATTTTTCATTCCATTTAGTTCCTTTTATAACCACTATTTTTTCTGAGATATTCTGTTTTTTCATTTGTTTCAAGAGAATTTGGAATGTCAATGCCTTTTTATGAAGACTGCTTTAAAATCCTTCAGATAATTCCAACATCTGATTCATCTTGGTATTGGTATCAGTTGATTATCTTTTCTCCTTCAGACTTTGGTTTTCCTGGCTTTCGGTATGATTTTCAGTGTGTCTGGACATTTTAGTTACCATGTTCAGAGAGTCTTGATTTTATTTAAATCTTCTATTTTAGCAGGTGGTCACCCTGTTAGGCTTAGTGTATAGATCTGGCCTACTTTTGCAGGTTTTAGTTCTAATGGCAGCTTAGTTTTCAGAGCCCTTGCAATGTTATTCTGATCTTCATACCTCTGGTACTGCTGGAGCTCCTACTCAATCCCTGATGGTGTTGTCTGCAAGGACAGAAAGCTTCCACAGACACCCACTGTAGCTGGGCCACTTTCTGCAGAATGGGAGAGGCAGATATAGACACCACTGGGCATGGATTTCCTTATGCCACTGAGTGGCGAGTGGGGAGATGCAAGACTCTGCTAATGCTGCCCTTCTGAGTGGATTGATCTGTCAGCCAATGCCCTGGTTGTGAAGTGGGGGCTGGGACAGCGAGAGACTTCCTCTTGCTGCTGCTACTGGTGGATCAGGCACTGGGACTTCTTGCTGCTCCTGCAGCTGGCTGATGAAACTGTTGCTGGGGCCCAGGTTGTGCAGAGGGGCCGGGGATCCTACTAGGTCTGTAGGGCTTGCATGTTCCTGGTCATTTGGCTGAAGAGAACAGACTTATATCTTGATTTGTGTGTGTGTGTGTGTGTGTGTGTGTGTGTGTGTGTAGGCCTCTTCAGTGCCTGTTATAGGGGTATATGGGAGATAAAAAGAAATCCCACGGAACTTATCATGTGGTAATTCCTCAAGTCCAGAGAATCCTAACCAGTCTACCTTCTTCATTCCATCTTTTAAAGTTCCTTTGTTCTTGTCTGGTAGGTAATTTCTAGGATTTTTAGTTATATTTAGGGGAAGAAGCAGGGGAATGTGAGTCTACACAATCTGTGTGGTTGAGATTTTAAATCTTTTTTAAATTACCCTTAGATCAGTCAGAGAAAAACAAATACTGTATGATTTCACTCACAAGTGGAAGATAAACAAACACATAGATAAGGAGAAACAGATTGTTGGTTACCAGCGGGGAAGGGGGAGGCAGAAGGAAGAAAGGGGTAAAGGGGCACATATGTATGGTCACGGATGAAAACTAGACAATTGGTGGTGAACGTGACGCAGTCTATAGAGAAGCTGAAATATAATAATGTACACCTGAAATTTACACAATGCTATAGGCCAATATGACCTCAGTAAAATAATAAATAAAATGAACCTTAGAATATGCATTTTCTGTGATATTTGCTTTGATTTGCTTTGATTTCTCTAAAGAGGAAGATCATATAGACAATGTAAGTGCACAGCACTTCATTTTTGTTCCTCCCAAAGCCAGTCTTTTTCTTGTAGCAGTTTTTATTTTTGCTTTTTCTTAAGTAATTGCCATTATCCGGTCTTTCCAAAGAAGTAAGCTTAGTGAAACAGCTGGTTTTCACACTCATTTCATCTAGTGGTATAAACAAGGAGGGGAACAAATACAACTGACTTCTGGCAGACACGCAACTTGGCTATTAAGATCAGCTTGGAATGCGTGTAGCCCACTAGCTGGTACCACGGAGCTTTCTGCGTCTTGTCATGGTGTTTTCCAGAGAGAATGGAATGTTTCATTTAATCTGAGGTATCTTATCTGTCTGGTGAGTTGTTAAGAGCTGAGTGTTATCAGTGCCAGGAAGCTACCTGCATGCTTCTCCTTGATCCCATCCCCTGCTACATCTCCAGAGATAACCATAATCTTGAATTTTGTTATGACTATTCTGTTTTTTAATAGTTTACCACACTTGTGTATGCCCTTAAACACTATCTTATTGTGTTTTGCTTGTTTTTGAGTTTTTAAAAATGATAATGCTTATGTCTCTTCTGTGATTTGGTTATTTCGTACCACATGGTTTCTAATAATTTTCCCATACTGTTTTATGCCTGAGTTCATTTTCACAGCTGTTTAATATTCCATCCCACAATTTTCTGGCTGTTATAATTTGGATTGTTTGTAAATTTTGCTAATATATACAATGGTGCTATGACTATTCTTACACATGTCTCCCTACAAGATTTTCTTCAGGCTATTTACTAGAATTAGAATTGCCACATCATAGAACATGTACATCTTCAACGTTATATTACACTAAATTCTTTTCCTCAGTGTTGGTACTAATTTATGTTACTGCTGGCTGTGTGTGATAATTCTGGTGGTTCATCTTAACAACAGATGAAATTCGTAGACATTTTAATTTTTACCACTGTAATGAATATGAAATTGTATTTCATTATATTTTAATTTGAATTCCTTTGCTTCCTGAGTTTGAGCATTTTTGCGTATGATTATTTAACATTGGTGTTTCCTCTTCTGTGAAATGCCTATTCAGATTTTATTCCCATTTTTCTTTTAGTTTATCTCTTTTCTAGTTAGCCTTTTTGTCTTTAAGATATCCATTCTACCTTGAGGTGTTTTTCATATTTATATCCTTATTTTTTCCCATAAGCTTTACAGTTTTTCCTTTAACTTCTCTAAGTCTTTAATCCATTTAGAGTTTATCTTTATGTATTTATGGTGTATGGTAGGGATCAGAGGTAATTGTTTTTTCATATCTATAGCTAGTTGTTCTAATATCATTCATTAAATAATTTATTTTTTCTTCTCACCCTTCTGCTGTGTATCCTATGTGGGTCTGTATCTGGTCTTTGCATGGGTCAAGCCCTATGTGAATACCACACTGTCTTAATTTACAAGTCTTGATGATAATTCTTTATCATAGGTCAGAGAAGTTCTCTGACTTTGTTTTTCTTCAGGAATGTTTTGGCTATTCCATATATACACACACACACACACACATGTATATATATACATATGTATGTTTGTTTTTTTAAAGATTGGCACCTGAGCTAACAACTGTTGCCAATCTTCTTTTTTTCCCCCGCTTTTTATTTTTCTCCCCAAATCCCCTCAGTACATAGTTGCATATTTTAGTTGTGGGTCCTTCTGGTTGTGGCATGTGGGACGCCACCTCAGCATGGCCTGATGAGCAGTACCATGTCCGTGCCCAGGATCCGAACTGGTGAAACTCTGGGCTGCCAAAATGGAGCACTCGAACTTAGCCATTGGGCCACGGGGCCGGCTGCCTCTTGTAGATTCTGAGTGAGTTGATCTCATTCCAAAACTGACTCTGGTCAATTCTGATTCAGTTGATCTAGAATGTTTCCTTAATATCCATACTTGCAACAAGTTCCCAAGGTGATTCTGAGGCAGATCAAAATTTCAGAATAATTGCCTTGACTTGTTAACTAACTCCCTCACTTTTATCATGAGCTCTCATTTCTCTGTGTCCTCCTTACCATTTTTTCATTCGATTGCATTACGATATTTAAGAGCTCTCCAAACCTTTCATTTCTTATGTGAATTATTTTCAGTTATCTCTCTTTTGTACCATAGATATTTTATTTCTCTTGTAACACAAAACCAACAATTAAATTGTCTTTCTTATCTTTCAGACTTGGTGTCCAGGTGTAAGCCCAAGAAGTTATCTCCAAAAAGAATTTATGAGACAGAATCATCCCAGTGGGCAATCATGGAACAATTTAAAAGCCATAATCCTGAGAAGTACATTTTCAGAGATATTTGGGAATGCAAAATTCAGTTTGAGAGACAACAGGGACAACAGGAGGGCTATTTCAGGCAGTTTATTATCAACCGTGAACACGTGCCCATATTTAGCCAACATACTTTACTCACTCAGGAATTTTATAATAGACAGAAAATCTTTGAATGTACAGAATGTAGAAGAAACTTCAGTTACCATTTATTCTTTAGTCATCACAAAAGAACTCATTCTAAAGAAAAACTTTCTGAATGTAAGGAATGTGCAGAAACTGTTAATACATCATACCTTACTGAACAACAGAGAATTCAAAATAGTAACAAGTGCAGTGAATGTAAGGAATGCTGGAAGGCTTTTATTCATTGCTCACAATTTAAACATCTGAAAATTCATAATGGTGGAAAACGCTATGAATGTAAAGAATGTGGGAAGGCCTTTAATTATGGCTCAGAACTTATTCTCCATCAGAGAATTCACACTGGTGAGAAACCCTATGAATGTAAGGAATGTGGGAAGGCCTTTAGGCAGCGATCACAACTTACTCAACATCAGAGACTTCATACTGGTGAAAAACCCTATGAATGTAAGCAATGTGGGAAGGCTTTTATTCGTGGCTTTCAACTTACTGAACATCTGCGGCTCCATACTGGAGAGAAACCCTACGAATGTAAAGAATGTGGAAAGACCTTTAGGCATCGCTCCCACCTTACCATACATCAGAGAATTCATACTGGTGAGAAACCCTATGAATGTAGAGAATGTGGAAAGACCTTTAGCTATCACTCAAGTTTCTCTCACCATCAGAAAATTCATTCTGGCAAAAAACCTTATGAGTGTAGTGAATGTGGGAAGGCCTTTTGCGATGGCTTACAGCTTACCCTGCATCAGAGGATTCATACTGGTGAGAAACCCTATGAGTGTAAGGAGTGTGGGAAGACTTTTAGACAGTGCTCACACCTCAAAAGACATCAGAGAATTCATACTGGTGAGAAACCTCATGAATGTATGATATGTGGAAAGGCCTTTAGACTTCATTCACACCTTATTCAACATCAGAGAATTCATACCGGTGAGAAGCCCTATGAATGTAAGGAATGTGGGAAGGCCTTTAGCTATCATTCAAGCTTCTCACACCATCAGAGAATTCATTCTGGGAAGAGACCTTATGAGTGTGGGAAGGCCTTTAATCATAGCTTACAATTTAATCTACATCAGACACTTCATACTGTTGAGACGCCAGTAAGGTTTCCTCTCTTCTCCCCCCATGCTAGTCTAGCATCCTGAAATGATTTTTGGAATTACACATTTTCTTTTTTTTTTTTAAGGGAAAGCTTGGTAAAATACTGAATTTCATTAGTATTGATTTATTTCAGTAAACCTTGAAGGTCAAATTTATTTTTTCAAGTGGGAAAATGGAAAAGTTATTAAAAGATAAAAATTGCTATCTTCAATGTTGTTTCCGAGTTATTGTAGTGACCACTATTGGAAATAAATTTTATAAAATTGTTTGTTTTTGTGGAAACCAGTGAAGTGTGGCAAAAATAAAATGAAAACAATTTCTCCCCATCCCACAAATGCCTGAGATATCCAATATGTGTATGTTGCTCCTTTCTTCGTGCTCTGACGTACCTGCACATATGAAGGTTTACTGCATGTGTGTGGAAGAGGTTTTACCTCCTATAGTGACATACTTCATGGCAATTTGCCTTTGTCACTTAGTAAATAGTCATGGAGGGGCCTATTTCTTTGTATGTCTCATAGTTTTTTGTTTAAAATGGACACTTTAGGGGGCTGGCCCGGTGGTGTAGTGGTTAAGTTTGTGTGCTCCACTTCAGCGGCCTGGGGTTTGCAGGTTCAGATCCCAGGTGCAGACCTATACACCGCTCACCAAGCCATCCTGTGGCGGCGTCCCACATACAAGATAGAGGCAGATTGGCATAGATGTTAGCTCAGGGACAATCTTCCTTACACACACACGCAAAAAGACACCTTAGGTAACATGTTTTAGCAACTCTGGATACTGATCTCCCCACCCTCCTTTCTAAGTGTTGATAATCTGTGGCCCTCAATCAAACCCAGAGTCTTTCTTGTTTTATTTTACGGTTTTCTAGTAGAGTGATATTGTCTTACAGCCCTTTAAAAGGGGTGAGGATAAAGCTTTCAGGGCCACTTTTCATAAGGAACTTTGCCACAGGGTTCCATGGGTGTTTTTTGCCTATAACCTGAGGATCAGAATCTGTTTTGCTGACAGAGGCATAGGCAGCAGCACCAGCAAAGGTATTTTGCAGGGTCTTAGTGAGCCATCTGGTTTTGGAGTGTAGACTTTAGCATGCCACATGGTGACTGCTCTTCCTTTACAGAAGCAATCACCAGTGGGCCTGAATCTTGCACAGCGTATCAGTCTTTCTCTTGAGTGAACTTCAGAATGGGGGCCAATGTGTGGTTGAAACAAAATTAATGGTCTCAGGGTACAAGTCATTCCCCTGAGCCTAGCATCAGTAATTACTTATGCTGGAATTGAGACATCTGATTGAATCTGAGATAGGTTTGGGCAAGACACATGACCCAGGGGTACTTAAGGAGGGCCTCAGTCTCATTCCTGTAAATGCCAATTATCAAAAATTGTGACTTAGGTCAGTTAAATCTATAACAGGATTGTAGGACTCAGCAGCTACGCCATAAATCCGCAAAGCTCAAAGCATAAACTCTCCAGCACACAGCAGCACAGGTCAAACAGCATGCTTTCTAGCCAGCAGCAACTAAAAATGGACAGTTGTCAAAAAGCAGCACAGCTAGTTAGCAAGCCAAAGCATGAGAAGAAAAACCCCCGGTAGTAATGGTCATTGCCTAGATGCTATGCTCACTGCTCCAGTTTGCAGCTGCCCTAGAGATGTGGGATAGACCCCCAACCCAAAATTTGGTTTGAGTGCCAAAACTGAGCCACCAAGAGGGTATGGAAAGGTTTATTACCCACATAATGAGACTTTCTGGGGAGAGCAAGGCTGTAGTCCACGCTGGTCTCAAAATGAGAGATCAGGGAGGGGAGACTGACTTGGGTTTTTATTGTGCTTAGGGGATCGGTTATGTAAGGGTTCCCATGCACAGGCTGGGATTTGTGTGGTTTGAACTTCTCACCTGCACCAAAAGAGGGGACAATCAGGCAAACATCAAAAATGGTATCAGACGCTTTATTACACTGTATTATCTGTTGCAGTGTAACTACCACAAACTTAGCAGCTTAGAGCAACATACAGTCATTATCTCACAGCTTCTGAGGTTCAGGATCTAAGCATAGCCTTGATGGGTCCTCTTACTTCAAGGTCTCTCATAAGGCTGCCTATCAAGGTTTGGGCCAGGATTTACCTGAAGGCACAACTGGAGAAGGATCACTTTCAAGCTCACATGATTATTTGAAGGATTTACTCCCTTACAGGCTATTAGACTGAGGACATCAGTGTCATGCTGGTTGTTGGCCAGGGGCCGCCCTCAGTTCATTGCTGTTTGAGCTTCTCCAATATGGCATCTTGCTACACCAAAGCCAGCAAAAGCGAGTTAATAAAAAAGCTTCTAGAAAGAAAAAAGTCACAATCTTTTGTAAGTTAGGGAAGTGACTTCCTATGACCTTTGCAATATTCCATTGCATAGAAATAAGTTGCTAAGTCAGCCCACACTCAAGGGAAGGGGATAACACAAGGGCATGAATAACAGGAGTCAGGGATCATTGAGGGACATCTTAGTCTTTCTGCCACAGGCACCTATGACCATTTACTTGATCAACTGTACATTGGAAAGGAGAATACCCAGACATCCTAAAAACTACCAAACAGAAGGTCTGAGTTGACAATGACACCCAGAGCCTTAAAGCATTGTCATGGTCCACGTGTTAGAACAGGCATATGTGAGGGCAGGTAATAAATGGATTCTGGGCCAAAGTCTAGCTTACAGTGTGTCTATTGGGTCCACAGACCATCTGACGGTCATTTTATGGGTCTCTGAATTTATAGTATTGACCTCCTTTGGAGTTGGAGTTAGTCCACATATTGTGTCCTTGGCCTGTAGTATAAGAGCTATCATAGTGAAAAAGACCAAGTCAAAATCTCTGAGATTACCCACTGTCCCCTCAAACTACAACGGTGATAAAAAACTGTATCACGTCCCAGGGAAATGGGAGAGATAGTGCCACCCTAAAGATCAAAAGGACGTACAGTTGGCGGTCACTATTATATCTCACTATCATATGCCTGTTTCATACACCAGTCTGTGAATGTAACTGGAGGACGGCTGTAGACTACTGCAAGCTCTACCAATTAGTAGTAGCCTCTGGAAGTGGTATTTTTACTATAGTAGATTAATATGGATCCCAGTATATAGTATACAGTCATTGATTTTAATGACGATTATTTTCTATCTCAGTGAGGAAAGAGAATCAGAAAGAGTTTGCAAAGGAGAGACAAAACATGTGTTCATGATTTTACTACCTCTGTCAAAATATAGCATGAGGAGATCTGGACCATCTAAACACCCTGCAGACCATCACAGTAATTAATTACATCAATGACATTAATCTGATGAGAGAGCATGGGGAAAGGATGTTCCCCAGAGGATAAGAAAAACCTACAAAGATTCAAAGACTTGCCACTTCAGTAAAGCAAAAGACAAATTGCTGTATTATGAATCCTCTAGTATTAAGAAGAAAGTACACAGGTAGACTTCTTTGTGATCTGAAAGCCACACATTCAACACCTTAGAATACCCATATACTGAGTGACAAAGAATGCTGCCAGGTTTGAGTAGAGCCTAGTGCAGAAAAGGGCTGTGAGGCAGGTCCTGGCTGAGGTGAAGTACCCCTGCCACTTGAGCTATATGATCTGAAATTCTGTATACTGTCGAAGATATGACGGATGGAAAACGATAGAGTGTGGAGCTCATGGCAAGCCCCAATCAGAGAAACCAATACAGAATGAGCAAGGACATGTCATCTAGAGCAGATAATTACACACCTTTTGAAAATAAGCTCCTGGCATGCTGCTGGGTCCTGTGGAGATAGAATCCTCGGCCATGTGAAATCAAGTCACCGTGCATCCTCGGTTGCTTATTGTGAACTAGGTCCTGTCAGAACCACAAAGTGATAACGTCAGATATCTCACTTCAATGTTCAAAAAAAATGAGAATAATACACTCAGGATTGAACACAGAAGTACTAGAGGGCACACACAATCTACATGAGCTTGTCACCCATCACAATTCCACCAGTGTCCCTCTCTCAGATCACTCATAGGGACATATGGTAGCCCCATATAACCAGCTGAGAGAGAGAGAAAAAGGCGGAGCTTGGCTTACAGTTTGTTGGCTCTCTATGTGGGTGCAAACTGAAATGGAAAGCAGCAGCGTTACACAGCAGCTTCGCACAGGGCTGGCTTTGAAAGGCACTGGCAAGGGACATTTTTCTTAATGGGTGGGACTTCAGGCATTGCATTTGGTCATCCACTTCATGTGGAAGGAGAAGTTGTTGAACAGAAGAATAATCATACTCCTGGGGTAACTGGTCTAGTCAGAGGCCTGGAAGGGGAAAGGCTGAAGATTGTTACATCAGTCAGTGTTTAACCAGAGGACAGAAACAGTAATACATATAAAGATTCACTGAAGTGAATCACTTACGTGATTGTGGACTGTCCAGATAATCTGAAATCAGGAAGGGCAGGCTAGAATTCTCGGGCATGAGCTGAAACTGCCATCTACAGGCAGAATTTTTTCTTCTTCAGGGAAACCTCAGCTCCACTCTTAAGACCTTTCAACTGATTAAATCAGGCCCATCCAGATTAACTAGGCTAATCTCCCTTACTTAAAGTTAACTGATATGGATTTTGGTTGCATCTACAAAATATCTTCACAGCAACACCTAGTGTTTGATTAAGTAACTGTAGTCCAGCCAAGTTGATGCATAAAACTGACCATAACAGGTCACCCCTTATCAACTTGGCACCCACACACAGTTCCTTAAATCACACTTACTCTTCAAATAAAGACAATAACAAAGTCATACTTCCACCTGACATGAAACATTAACCCGCGTACAACGGAAAATATGCTCTTTCCCCAGGAAAGGATATAGAGTCTTTGGGTGAGGTTCACTCTTCCTTTGTATTCTGTAATTCAAACACTGTGATATGAAGTTAACTATTATTAATACATCTAAAGTTAGACAATAGGGGATAAGAGAGGAAAGGAAATAATATTTGGTTATATATCTACAAATGTTCATAACCAAATAAGGAAGAATTACTCATACTATTACTGTCCACATTCCTACAACTGGCCATGTGATCATTGCTGGTATTTATAACTACCTTCTTCCACTGCACATTTCATATCCACTTTGCCCTTAGCAAACACTTTAGCTGGTTGTAGTGCTTGTCTGGCGGGATGACTCAAATAGTCCTGACACATCTGAGCCATTAGCAGTCTTACCTGAACTAGGTTGTAGTTTTCCATTAACATTAATCACAGGACATGGTAGGACTGAGACACCCTAAGGGATCTCCTGTATTTCACAGATAATCTTCCTTATGTCCATTGTGTAGTAGCAACCCAATTTCCTCTTGGTAATCAGGGCCAATCACTCATTCAGTACAGTAACCCTCTTCTTGGCTTGTCAATTCAGAATCATGAGAAGGCCAAAGTGGCCAGGTGGCAGTGTCAACTTCCACTTTAATGGAATCATTGTTGTGTCTTTTGGTGTAAGCATTCCTTTTTTGGAACTAAGCCCTCTAGTCCAGCAGAGCCTAAAGTTGCAGGAGTGAAAAGGAAGAATTTTGCTAACGGATCACTAGGGGTAATGAATGGAAGCACTCCCATTTCCACCCCTTGATTTCTAGACTCTGGAAGAATTAGCACCATATATTGGATGCTGATTTAGAGCATATACAGCATCCTGGAAGACACTGCCCCAAACCTACAAGGTATTGCCACCTCACTGACACTGTAACTGAGGCTTCAAAAGGCCATTCTAACATTCTATCAAGACAACTGCTTCAGGATGGAGAACACGGTAAGATCACATGAATAGCATGAGCATGGGCTCATTGTCACAATTCATTTCCTATGAAAAGAGTCTTACAATCAGAAGCAAATGTTATCTGGAATACCACAATGAGGCATAAGGCATTCCACAGATAGTAGTTTGGGCAGAAGCACCACATGCAGGGGAAACAAAGCCATTTCACCCCAGGGAATGATGCCACATTGGGAACTCAGTATTGGTCTCTGCTACTGGCAGACTGGGCACTCAGCAGTAGCTGTAACCAGGTCAGTCTTGGTGAGTAGAAGTCCATATGGCTGAGCCCATGCATAACCTCCATCACTGCTACCATGGCCACTTTGTTTATGAGCTCATTGGGCAATGACAGGACTGGCTGAAGAAAGAAGCTGACTGATACCCATAGAATTGGTCATCCTATACACTTGATTATTAAGAACCTCCTCTGCTGAGGTCACCCTTTGGTGAGCATACACATGGGACACCAATATCTTCACATTGTTTGCCCATTCAGAGAGGTCTATCCACATTCCACTTCCTCAGACCTCCTTATCACAAATTGTCCAATTGTGTTCCCTCTAAGTCCCTGACTTAGGTGTGTTACTGGCCTGAAAGCACACTACTTCTGGTGGTCTTTACTACCAGATATCAAGAAAGAAAAGCATTTTCCAGGTGAATAGCTGTATACCAGATACCAGAGGATGTGTTAATTTGCTCAAGCAACAAAACCACATCTGGAACAACAGCTGCAATTAAGGTCACCAACTGATTAAATTTATGACACTCTGTTGTCATTCTTCAAGATCCATCTGTTTCCTGCACAAGCCAAACAGGCAACTTGAATGAGATATGTTGGAAATCACTATCACCCCTACATCTTTCAAGTCCTTTATGGTGGGACAAATCCCTGCAATCCCTCTAGGACTGTAGTATTGCTTTTGTTTTACTATTTTTGTGGGGAGAGGCAGCACTGCCTTACAAAGGCTTCCAGTTGACTTCCCTACCATAAAAACCCTCACCTCATAGGTCAGAGAACTAATATGGGGGGTTCTGCCAGTTGCTGAGATGTTTACTCCAATTATACATTTGCAACTGGGAAAATAACCACAGGATGGGTTGGGGAAGCAATGGGCTCACTGTGAGACAGATCTGAGCTAAACCTCCATTGATCACCTGACCTCCATAAACCCCTACTCTAACTGTGGACCACAGTGACATTTTGGGTTTCCAAGAATTTGTGTTAGTTCAACTTAATGTCCAGTAATTCCTGATGAGTCCGAATATTTCTCCTTCTCCAATGCAGTCACCTTGGTAAATGGCCATACTTCCCTTTGAGGAAGGATGGGAGAAAGATTAACAATATAAATTTTTGGCAGAGTGGGGGTGTTTTTTCTCAAGGGGACCTGTGCCTCCCCCTTTATTCAAGGGGCTCTGGGTCTGTAAACTGGCTCAGGTCTTGGAATTGATTGAGGGGTCATGAGTCACTGTTTTGGTAATTCAAGTTAGACTTCTGTTCACTCAACCTAGAACTCTCCCACTTATATAGATCAATGAAGAATTTAGTAATCTGATCATCTACGTCTTCTCTAGGTATACCATGATTAGCCAACACCATAGGTCTCTGTGAGTTATGCTATTTTGTTTACTGCTTTGGCTCTGCTGTCCATTAGGTAACCAGACACCTTGTCTTTTCTGATGAAGTGCCACCAGCTTGCCCCTGCTACCCCAAGATCCCATTATCCCAATAGTATTTTGAGATTCCAGTTCAATGGTAACAGTTCCCGCTGTAATTTCGGACCTACAGAGAAAAGACAGAGTTCTTGGGTATGCTGAGGCTCCTCCCCACAATTGTAGTGAAAAGTTTGTCCTCTGGACTCTGGGGTAGGTTAATAGGTCTTACAGGATAAATCTATCTAATCCTCCAATCTCCCTATGCCTTTGGATACCTTACTCTACAATATACCAAGGCAGTTCTAGTCTTTCAACTTCATTTAGTGTAGGCCACCTTTTGGTTCACGTTTTAGCCAACCAACAAACGAACCAACCAATTAGAGCCTTTTCTAACTCCTTAAGCCAAAACACTGAGTCCAGAATCTCTGCTTAGTGGCCCCATATCAATAAA